>NC_134398.1:234158536-234490457 GCF_050003625.1 Haematobia irritans | reverse complement strand
CACACAATCGATCAACGAGTACTGCACATATGGATTTCCACTTGGATATGCATAAATGGCAGTGTGTTGTAAAACCGCATACACATAATAATCCGGAATCGATTAAAATTTCAATGAAGTTTCATACATTTTGTATGAGAAGACAAGTGCATGTGTCACTGTAAATTTGCTATCGTCAATGTAAAATTGTTTGTTGTCAAGACCAATGTAGTTTGTTGTTGTTGTTGGGTTTTTCTTTTGTGGTGTTAAGAGCAGAGCTAAAATCAATAATTAAAATATTGAAATGAAAATGGAATATATACATAAAACTAATACAGCTAAACACTAAGAGCTTAAATTTCCTGACCACATGACGGAAAATAATTTAAGAATTTTATTCGTCTTGTATAGAATTTGTTGCAAAGATTAGACTGCAATAAATTCTATACAAAAAACTTTCTTGAGGATTAAAGCTAAGATAGGAATGAGGCCGATCTCTAGAACAAAATAGACTTATTCAGAAATTACTTAAAATTGTTCGTTAAAATAATTCTTTTGTTTTGGGTTTTAGTCAAAATCGATTAAGATTTAGATTCCGTTTTGTTGACTGACTGAGTACTTTTTTAAACAGTTCTTATAGGCTGGCTAAAAAAAACATTAAGCTCTAAATGTACTAAAAATGGACTTGAAATCCCTTTTTTATAAAGCAAATATCAATTGAAATCCTGTTAAAGTGCATTTTGGAAGTGTAATGTGAATGAGGTATTATTTTGTTTATGTCAAAGATGCCCCACATATATTTGTCGTTAAAAGAGGACTACACAATTTCTTCTTTCTTTCAATATTTGCGATTTGGAGAATATCTCAATTCCGTTATCTGTGTTGCTTTTTGGTATATAGTCCAAAAATATTTCAATTTAATGTGAAATCCAGAAAATTAAGTTGTGCTAATTATTGAAATGCCATAACTGGGTTTTTATGACACTAGCTTTAGCTTTATTAAAGCCAATATTACGATTTGAATTCGTCAATCTTCATCAGGGCCAGTTACTAAACAAATATGTAAGAAAATATCATATTCATATTTCAACATTACCAACATTTAACTGTGTAATAATTACATTGAATAAAACGACAGTGAATTGCACTTTACTATTTTATGACACCTTACTTACTTATGACAATTTTAAAATTTTCTATGTTTGTTGCAATTTAATTAAATTTTAATAAATTCAGAACTATATTAAACTTAACGCTTTTTAACATTGAAAATCAATTTCGAAAAATGTTCAATCCTATTCAATTAATTTAGTTGTAAAGTATAACTTACTTTTCCCATGGAAATATGCCATCTCAAATATTAAATTAAATTAACCACATTTAAACTCGTTCATTTATAAATTCATTATTTAGTGATTATGAAATACCAACATTCTGAATGGCATCTTTGGGGGTTTCATAGAAACCACAAGTGTTCTCCATCCCCAATCAGCATCTTCTTTGGAATATCATTAGGATCCCTTTAACATCGATATGAAGTATGTCGTAACCATGTAGTCGCAGGAAACAGCGAACAGGCAAAAGTTTCCAGAGAACCACTATCATCACTGATATACAGTTTTCACATTTACTACAGACCGAATCAAGCTACATCATCTTTGTCAACATACCCATCCATCCAGCCATCTATCTATCCACTCATCATATTTCTCTCCCTTTGATGCAGTCCAAAGACAGAAAAAGTGCCGCAGGTTCTAGAGATTCCGTTACTAAATGTACGTCAACACAAATGTTGTGATAAGCGGAATGTCATTAAGAGGAGAAAAGGTAACATAAAAAAGACCTGACGCAATCGACTTAATGTGGTACCCAAGTGTCTGCGGGAAGGCTCCTCTACCACCGAACTACACTTGACAGGCAAAGAAGACAGCCACGAGAAGAAAATAAAAAGTACCCAATTTAAAATGTCACCAATACATGATGACACGATGGAGATTCGCGGAGAGCCCATCGTAAAATAGCAAAAAAGGGAAAGGTTTTTTTTTTTTTGAAGAAGCTCCGCTTCTAACGTTTACCTTGTATACAGGAACACAACTATGCATACTTAAGAATGAATATGATGGGAAATGTAACATCCTACTTATTACTTGGGCATTTAGTACTACACATAAGATACTTACAAGGAAGCCTACAATGACATACGAGGTTAGTGTATGGCATGGGTTAAGAATATAATTTTATAAAATTTTAAACCGAAAATATTCGGTCGAAAATGCAATCAAAGTTTAGAATTCCAGGTTTGTATACAATCGATGCACAACACACTAAATTGATCATCAACATGATTTTTGTCAGTAGTTTAAATCCAATATTTGATTAATTGACTAGAGCCAGTAAGCTCCAAAATCATTGGATTCTACTATAAAAATTCGCAGCAAAAATGTAGTTTGTATCCTCCATTTTTGATCACGAAGTAGTTTAGATCACCTCTTTAAGCCGATAGTCACTAGTTTCTAGTGCCCGTATCAATAGGTTTACTATAATTTGCAATTATAATAAATTAGGTAATAAATAAAGGGTGGTTAAAATTTCAAGGGCCGATGTTGATTTTGAATAAAACACAAACTATTTAGGAAATTATTGTAATTTTATTTTATTATTATATATTGGTATCACTCAATTATGTATGGAACAAAATATCGGCCAAATGGGCGCTGCGACCTCGGTGGCACACCTTCATCCGATGGTCCAAATTTTCGATGATGCTGAGGCATAATGGAGGTTTTATGCCATTAATGTGTCCATTTTATATCTCATCCTTTAGCTCTTGTTCGTTATCATCTCACGATGCGAACACCATTCACAGTAACGGCCTGACCGGCCTCATTTTGGAAAAAAATAGGGCCCGATGATGCCGCCAGCCCATAAACCGCACCAAACAGTCACTCTTTGTGGGTGCATTGGTTTTTCGACAATCACTCTTAGATTCTCATTCGCCCAAATGCGGCAATTCAGTTTATTGACGAATCCACTGAGGTGGAAATGTGCCTCATCACTGAAGATGATTTTCTTCGAAAATTGATCATCCACTGTTGCCATTTCTTGGAACCATTTAACACGTTGTTGGATTGTGTATCCCTCCATGGTTCAAATTGAGTAAGTCTGAAATAGAGAAATGTCAAATAAAATTAGGAAAAAAATTGGCGTTTCTCAAATCTGGCGGAACTTAGTTTTCATGAACTAAACTAAAACTAAATAGGCTATAAAAAATTCCATTGACTTTTTTCTGAGGGCATATATTGAGTAAAATCTCACAAAAAGGTTCAGATTTCGTTATAGCGAGATACACCATTTGTAATAATGTAAACCCACAAACATTTTCTTTTAATCACCCTTGCGGGCCATTAGCGGTTCAAGAGCAATCATTGACCAGATATTGTTGTATATTGACCAAATAGGTGTTCTTCCTCATACGGCACAAACCAAATAGAAAATTTGTGTTTTAAATGTTCTCACAGAATTTAAATGTTTGTATCAAATATTTAGAGATTAATTTCAATTATAAAACGAAAAAATCTAATTAAGCTACAAAAATTTAATGGTACTGTCAAGATGCTATTGAGAATATTCCAAAAATTATTTCAAGGACTTCGTGGTAGGTAAACACAATGGCATGACTACAATCGAGATTCCTTGACATGTCTTCCCTTTTAAAGGTAAAGGCATTTACTTTTTTATGTGTTGCACATTCCGCAACAGTAAAAGCAACAATACCAGCAACCAAAATAATGATGACAACACCACCAACAACAAGAAACGCAAGTTGATGCTGTAAGCAACATCTGCCAGATTCGTGGCGCAATGAGGTCGTCTCTTCCTTATGGTCGTAGCTAAGGCTTTAAGGCTGTTTTCAACAGATACCGCACTGTGCACTGCGAGAAAATGTCATCGAATGATAAAAATGTGTCACGTAATCCCACGAACATTATGTAACATATGATTACTTTTAATATGAGATAGTATATTTGAGTGTGTGTGTGTGTGTGTGTGTATTATTTCACATACGCACACATACCCAAGTATTTGTACGCATGTACATACTTTCTATGGCATAGTAAAATACCTTGAAATTGCTTGTACGTATGAGCAAGGACACTTACCAAACACACACACACACTCTCATACTCATACTCAATAGACAGCTCTATATGATAGATATACTCTAGAAGCAGTGGGAGGAAGCCGCTTACCTTTGTGAAAAGACCAGACCGTGATTGCTGGCTGTTATGTTAGAGTAATCTCTAATGTCAGACCATGTGCCTGCTGTAGGGCTAGGTTGGGAAATGTCTCTTCTTGCAAAATTGTTAAGTATTTATGGTGGTATGATGGTGGTAATCGACGAGTATGGTGGTATACTCTCTTAGTTACTCCAGCTTTCTTGGCAGCATGTTTGATGTTAAATCCATGTACCGATTTGTTCCAATATTTTAGTATTTTTGCTTAAACTTCATGAATTTCAATATTATATGAAATCTTTTAAAATAAGATCCCACATGACAAAAGGTGTTATAGGTGTATTCACCTATAACAACATAATTATTCCCTTTTTAATTGGTATCCATAATTACGAGATTAAAATTTTTCCATTTGTGTGCTTTCCTGTTGCCCCGAAGGAATTGACTTCAGTAGATTCTCATAAAGACATTTTGGCAGATGTAAAAACCATGCTAGACTGATTTTTATACTACACTTATATAAATAACTATTCTGTCTAATATTGTTTATACGAGATTTATATTATAGAATAAAGGGTGATACGGTCAAAATTTGGTCAATATAAACTTGACGTATTTCTTCCAATTTTGCATTTAAAAAACCTGAACACCCCTCATTTTGAAGGTGTGTGTGTGTAGAATGTTGCTCCTATTTTGATTTTGGAATTCACTCTTCAGTTGTCAAAATGCCGTCCAAGCAAGAAGGTCAGCGTATCAAAATTTTGCTAGCGCATCTCGAAAATCCGAGCTACTCGCACGCAAAGCTGGCAAAATCGCTAAAAGTTGCCAAATCAACCGTTACAAATGTAATTAAAGTGTTTGGGGAACGTTTGTCGACAGCCAGGAAGTCTGGATCGGGGGGAAATCGAAAACCGGAAGCCGCTGAGACGACAAAGAGAGTTGCCGCAAATAAGCTGGGTGTATCGTCTACAACCGTGCATCGAGCCAAAAAACGAGCCGGACTATCTACTTACAAGAAGGTAGTGACTCCAAATCGCGATGATAAACAAAATACGACTGCGTGGTAATGGACGACGAAACCTACGTCAAAGCCGACTACAAGCAGCTTCCGGGACAGGAGTTTTATGCGGCAAAAGGAAGGGAAAGGTAGCAGATATTGTCAAGCTCATAAAACTGTCAAAGTTCGCAAAGAAATATCTGGTTTGGCAAGCCATCTGTACCTGTGGCTTGAATAGCAGCATTTTCATAGCTTCCGGGACTGTCAACCAAGAAATTTACGTGAAAGAGTGTTTGAATAAACGTCTGCTGCCTTTCCTGAAGAAACACGGTTGTTCCGTACTGTTTTGGCCGGATTTGGCATCTTGCCATTACGGTAAAAATGCCATGGTTTGGTACGCCGCCAACAACGTGCAGGTGGTTCCCAAGGACAAGAACCCTCCCAACACGCCAGAGCTCCGCCCAATTGAGAAATACTGGGCTATTGTCAAGCGGAACCTAAAGAAGACCAAAAAAACTGCTAAGGACGAGCAGCAGTTCAAGGCAAACTGGCTTTCTGCGGCGAAGAAGGTGGACAAGGGGCTGTACAAAATCTGATGGCAGGTGTCAAGCGTGAAGCCCGGCAATTTGGATTTGGAAAAGCGGAAGCCTAACTAAATATTTCTCCTGAATTTTATATTAATTGAACTTGAAAAAGAAATTTAATTTGATTTTTTCAATAAACGATTTCACCGATTTACACGCGTTTTCCCTTGACCAAATTTTGACCGTATCACCCTTTATTATACATGAACATTCCAGAGAGAACCAGAGGGACTTATCCACTATTGTATAATCAAAGCATGGTGTTAATGGGAGTGCAAAGATTTTTTTTTTGCCTACGCAAATGCGGCTATAGATATTAATACGTGGGATCCAAATAAGTATACCGATATAATTTTCCAATTCTCCATTACGAAGAAGTACTACATTAATAAGTCTTCCAGATCATATTCATAAAAATCATAGTTGTAAGAGTGTCAACAGATATAAGATAAAATTCACGCAAAACTATCACAAATGTGTTGACAATGATCCGAAAATCTCTTTAGCTTTGTTCGAAACGATATTCTGACCGACAGGTTGTCATTTCAAATAAAGAAATCCTAAAATCTTGTGAAATTAACTTTCCACACAAATTGTTTGCTAAGTTTTTCCTCACATTTGTTTGCCCTTAGGAAAAATCTGGCGCATTCGGGAAAAGAGAAAGTTTTCCATTCACAAGTCAGCCACACTGCCACACTGCAAAAGAATGCTGCGTTGAAGAAGGACCAAACAAACAAACAAAAAACTATCAACTTGCAACTCAACAACACCAAAAGATACCACATTTCACCAACAATTCTCAGTATTCCCTAGGTACCGTGGTTCAACTGATGGAGATTTGAAATGCATAGCCCACTACTGGAAAAAAGTCATTAGTGTACAAGATGACCAATTCCGGCATCATTATGGGGAAAAGTCAGGTTATTAGCAAAAGTCGTTTCCTTCTTCCCTGCCCTCTGTATCAGGGCCATACGGGCAAGTGGAGTTGGACATTTGCTTATTTCAAACTCTCCAACAGCTGTAGCCAAAAACTCCACTTGTTTTGGGAAAGAGAGCAGAAATTTCAAATAGTTTTCTGGGGTTTTTACGACCTGTTTTGGTTTCCTATTTGGCTTGTTTGTTTGGTTAGTTCAATGGTTGTCCGGCGGTCTGGTGAACGAGTGATGGGATTGTTGCATATCCACTTTACCCCGAAAAAAGTGCATAGCATGGTCCCTAGTCCACAAACTGCAGCAGAAGACCATAAGGGAAAAGTTTTCCAAAAATTGTGGAAGACCACAAGAAACTAATAAGCAGAGGAATGTGCGATTTTGCATTTAAAATTAAGAATGAAAGACCCAGCAAAAATACTTTTATTCGTTGGTGATTTTGTTATTCAAATTGCCATAAAATATTCAGTAAAGTTTGCGAAGGAGTGAAGGAACTGAGCTGTAAAATGCAGTGGGTAGTGGCAACTTGTGGAAAATGCCACAAGTTTCACCTCCAACATTTGGTCTAAGTTGGTAAGTATGGAAATCATGAAGACTAAGAGTCATTGGTACTGTCGTCACTTTGACCAATGCTAAGAGATGAAATGTCCCAAAAAAAGAAAACAAGTCCCACAAAATAGACAAAATGATAAAACTCGGTCTACCACTACTGTGGCTGCAGCTCTACTCATATCTATTTCGAGTTAGTTAGCTAGCACAACTGATGTTTTTTTTTTTTTTTTCTTTTTTACTAAAAAAATAACAAAAAATCCTTTATGAAGAATATAATCCACGTGAGTTTTTAAACAAACGGCGCTTCATATGAGATTTTTCTTAGATCATTATAAAGAAATTCGCGGTGGTTACTAGGCCTCAATAAATCAAGTCGTGAAATGAAAAATGTATTTAAGGCAAATAAAAGACAACAAATTATTCCAATATTTATTAGGTAGTCCGATTGTATTCCATTCATATTTTTCATATTTTTGGTCAAATAGGCACCAGATAATAGTCCACAATGGTTGATATATCAGGTATTAGTTTGTTTTTTCATGTCCCATTTTTTCCGACGCGTAGACCTACATGAGCTGTTGGCCAACACAACTTATGACTGTAGATGCAACCTCACATTAAGGGCATATGTAATTGTTGTATTTGCATTGCTTGGTAATCAAGAAGACGGCTCGCAAGCTTGATGCTTATTTTTTAGGTAAAAGTCTAATTACTGCTGTTCAAGTCACTGAACACTTCTGGTTCCCTACTATCTCGCTATTGTCCTTTTTCATCGAGATAAATTGTTAGGTTAGATATAGTGGCAGACCGTTATTGAAGGCTCACTCAAACTATTCAGTCCATTATGATACCAAAAGTGGTGAACTTTTCTTTTATCAATGAGAGCTGCCCGTTTCTATGTTTCAGCCCAATGACAAAGAACCTCTTTTGTATAGTACAATCCACAAGCCACCACTGAAAAACTCTTTTATGTTCAATGGAATCCGGTCGAATAACCCAAGGTGATTATTTTGTTTTTCTCTCAAATAAAATTACAAATTTCATCAATTTCACATAGATTTTTATCAAATCAAGCGAACAAGTAAGCAAAAGGTGGATCACTAAAATTGGTTGCTGGTCATTTGTAAAAATCTTAAAAACAAACGAACTGCACTTAAAGAACTTATCCATGTAGAGATTCGCCATTCTACAGTTTTGCCTCTTAACTTTGCTGTAGTGATCTCTTTTCTTTTTTGTATTTCTGTAGTTTTCACCTTTCCGTTTCTATCCGATGACATCTTTTGCAAGGGCTTTTATCTTTGGCATGGTATGTTTTTGATGCTGGTGGTGTTGCTTCGACCAATTGCCAGTCCACATGCCACCAATGGCCTGACTTGACTTGGACTTGTTTGTCCGTTTGGCTTGCTTCATGGCGTAGCCAGTCGTGTGACATGCAACGTGACTTATCACTTTGCGTAACTTTTGATTTAATTGGATTTTCAGACGACACACACAGGCTCATACCGAGCACAATGTTCTTATAGGACATTGGGTCGAATCTGTTTTAAGCCACAGCTAGTGGCCGAAACCGAGTGTAACATCGGCTCTGTGGTGGGGGGAATACAAATGAGAAGGATAAAGAGATGTGTCTCCAACATTCACGCTACCGATATTTGCTATAAATCCTTCGCCCCCTCGACGGAAGTCACAGAAACGTATGTAGTTTTTAATTTTATTTCAAGCACGTTGCCTCTTCAATTGATGTCTGACTGAGAGACTCAACGCATGAGAAATGCAGCAGAGCCGACAGCAAGGACAGAAAGGACCAACTGAAATCAGGGAGATAATGCAAATGCTATGCTCATTGAATGCCTTTGCGGTTGTGTAAAGTTTTTAATTATTTTTGCGGTTTGTCATTTTATCGCTGACCTGTGCCGATGGCATGAGACAGGCCTTCATTTATATGTGTAGCTGAATGCCTTAAAGGCACGTTGTCCATAGATTTGTATTAAAACCCTTGCCAACACATCGGTGGGCATAAGGAGATGTGGGGTACTGCTATTGCTAGTGGAATACATTCTCTTGAAACACAAAAGCCAGACACCAGAAATTCGATTGTTAAAATTCTATGGTTTTCCGCTTTTCTGCCAGTGACAATGGTATTGCCAGAGCGAGGTATGGTTGTCATTGTTAATAATCACCGGGATGTCATTGATAGTGCACGTGTATGGCCCACTGGTGTTGCCGCAAATTTCAGCCGATATGTTTTTGTGGTGTACGGAGAACCACTAACTAGCATCAGCATCCTTTAGAATGGCTCGATCATTTGATTGACTTTATGTTGGCTAAAGCAAGGGTATTCATTTCCAAATGAAATTTGCTAACATTGACGAAGTCGTTCATTGACAACAGATGAGATACAATTGCATCAAATGACATCACCAATAAAGGTCATATCTTCCAAGAGAACTGCATGAAATATGGAATACATTTAAGTGGGCTGTATTAAATCCAAGATGTTACGAATTACGTGCACGCATAGAAAAGCCATGTTTTGATATGTTTACCGCAGCCAATTAATATCTACTCAGAGCATATAATTGTCTCAAAAAATATGTATTTTGTTTTTGTGAAATACGATGGGG
This sequence comes from Haematobia irritans, assembly GCF_050003625.1. Classification (NCBI taxonomy): domain Eukaryota; kingdom Metazoa; phylum Arthropoda; class Insecta; order Diptera; family Muscidae; genus Haematobia; species Haematobia irritans. Next base: position 234,480,557 of record NC_134398.1, on the reverse strand, counting down.
GTAAATGTAAGTAATAGAATTTTAGATCATTGCATAGTCGGAAAACTCATGTAACTGGTTTTTTTTTTTTATTTTTTTTTTTTTTTATGACCATCAGGGTTGGCCTGTCGCAAACTGTGACTTTTGCGACATACGTTTACGACGGTATAATACGTATGTCGCAAAAGTCGTAAAGCTAGTGAGAAAACCTAATTTGGAATTAAAGAAATTGTGAATATTTCTAAATTTAATTTAGTTAGGCTCCCCGACAAAAGGTATGCAAAAAATGCTATATATTGTATTTATTTATTATACTAGATTTACATCTCTTATTCACAACTTCAAAGTATTCTTGGTTTTCGTGGTCCATAATGTCCATCCAAGCTTTAGCTGCATCAACGAATGACTACCTACAATTTTGAAAATTTGCAATTAGTATGGAATAAGCCAAAAAGTGATTTTTATAAAATTCTCTCTAAACAGCAATTCACTTATGCAAGACTTAAGTAGTTTTCCTTCCTTCCAGTTTCTGCAGTAATTTGTGAAAGATTAACTATGAACGAGTACCGACCGTCGAGTAGTTTATAGTAATTTTGGCTTCGAGTTTCCAATTGAAATAACTATATTCTCAAGTTTTTCAAACTCGTTAATAATTTTATGAACATTCCTGAGAATTGAAACTTCTTCGCATATATCATCATCTTGGATATCATTCGCTGCCTATCTGAAGGGTCCGAAGTATTTGGAGTTTGCGACATTTGCTACTTTTTCTACATTTACGACATGTATGTGACGTTTACGACGTTTACAACTTTGCGACAGTCGCAAACCTTAAAAAGTTTGATACAGACCATCTCTGGTGACCATTCAATTCTTTTACTTTTTTGCTGCGATGAGAATGTTTCATGATTTCTACTCGATATGATCGTGGTCATGAACACGTTTATTCTTTTCGATAATCTTAAAAGTCCCAAATAAATTATCCGTATTATATCACAGAGGAAGTGATTTTTGGAATGGAACGGTTGCCCATTTCTGCGCGTAATCCGATTTTTAAAGAATTTTTTTATTTTATATCAGCGCTAAGCCCAAGACACAACTTATTCCTAACATTATTATTATTTTTTTTTTTTTTGTTATCTATGATGTACGCTTATTTGGAATTCTCTCTTTCAAAATTTACTTGAAAAGGCGGGGAATAAACTAAATTAACGCTTTTATATTTTGGTTTTTAGAAACTAATTTCAAAATGGTATTCGATTGAGGGGGTATTCGTACCTTCGGATATATGCGCGAGAGAGCAACTTTTCGTTAAATTAAATATCAATGGTTTCTTATATATTTTTATAAATTTCAGGGTTGTATTTTACAATTCATTAAATCTTACAAAATAAGAGATTATCAACCTGGGCAGACTTCGAATCCACTTCTATAGATTTCGGGCCTAATGTGAATAGGATATAATTACATATTTAGGTAGGTAGAACAAAACATATTGTGTATTAGCTTATTAAAAATTATAAGTGACCCTCGTAGAGCCAATATATGGTCATAATACGCACTTAGTTTGAGAGCATATACACTTACTTTCTCCCTCAATTCCCTCAAAACCTATATACTATGGGAGCGACAGTACTTAATCAGTACAAGTTGGTCTTGCAAAGTGGCTGCCAGTTATGCTATGACTTCATTGGAAAAATTTTCATTGTTTTGTTATTTTGTTTAAACAAAAATTGAGCGTTAAATGAAAATTCGTGGAAACCAGTGCAATACACATTCGCTTTGTTTTTGTTTTACGTATACGAGTACATTTACTTTACAAGTTCGAGCCCCTTCTAGCAGTGTGAATGTTTGCAAATATGTATGAATATTTACGAGAATATATTTGAGTGTTTTCATGTACATACACATGTAATGAATTTTCATATATTTATACGCATAAGTTGAAAGTGTTTACTTATTTGCCAGACGTCAAAATATTTATTTGACACTTGAAAAGACAAACATTAAAAGTATTTATGTGTGTATGTTTATTGGTTCGCTAGCCCATATTGCGTATGAGTTATTTCAATGAATTAACAGTTATACGCAACACTGGAATATTTTACAACACAAAGAGGGTAGAGAATGAATGAATGCAAGTTTAAACATGAAATATAATAAGCAACGATGAGCCCGTCGTAAAACTAGGAAAAACACGACTAATGTACGCGTTAGAATTGTTGTTGCATCCTGGAAACCAGTTTCTGTTAATTGTCATATGTTGTAGTTGACTGTAGAAACAATAAGGTGAATTCTAACAAATTAGCTTTCTAAAAATAAATTTCGTGTTGTTGCATTACTATGTAACAAAACGAAATAAAAATAAGATTAAGGGACTTGTAAGTTATATGAAAAGATGATGTACAGTGGGAGAAAAGATGATTCAATTTGTAAGAGGAAATTTCCCAAATGTTTTCTCCATAAGGATTTAGCATAAAGGGCCCAAAATTGAGTTATCTCTCCCAGCCAGATCTATACTAAAGGCTGTGGAAAGGTTCATTCGCCCGAACCGAAACATGTACAGTCCAGGCGTGTATAGATTGGTATCTGGCGTTTTCTTTTCAATGGCTCTATTAACCGTGTTCATTAATCTATATCTGCCCATAAAGCTCGAAAAATAATTGTATAATTAGATATAATGCAGTTGGACGTAAATTGCCTGTTTCATTATCAGGCTAACATGAAATATAATAGTTCCGGAAATTTATAGAAATATTGAGGGTTATTTTTATGGATTCTTGATGGGATTACTCATACATACGTATATTTTGGTATCTCTTTTTTAATTTATTTATTATGAAACGAATTATTTCAATTATCTAAGCATACTGTTTTCAATCTCCTTTAACAACACTCCGATTATCTGGTGTTAAAATTGCCATAATTTATGGTCAATGAAGTAAAGTCATTTATTTTGTCTAACAGGCTGGATGTTGATCGAATGGACACACCTCCAGTGTTTGTATTTCAATCAATTCTATTGTTTGCTCTCTCCCACTTAACAGCCCCAACAATATTTCCTAATCATTTGTAAACAATAAAAATAATTGTTAATTTTTAGTGTATAATTTATTGTGTTGAAGAACATTTCATTCAGAAAGTAAAATTAAATGGAATGTCTAGTAAGCAGTGTGCAGAACAATATCAATTTTGGATTAAACTAAAGACTGTATTTACAACTGTTTTCATTCGCCTGTAAAAATGTTAATTGGCCTATGCCAAGAATGTTTACCTTTCAATTATTCTCTAATTAAGTCTCTTATCTATTTGATAGAATGTACAATATACTGGGACTGGAAAAGTAAACATATGTACATATGTGTACTCGTACCATAAAATAGTAATCTCTAAATTGTATACTGAGAAAAGGCTATTCCGTCCATTTTTTTTAATATATTTACTATTGTTAATGGATTATTAAAAAGGGAATAATCCGACAATATTTATTGTCGAAAATAGAGCCATAGATTTATGTGCCAATGAAGTAACTTTGCGAGATTGGTTTATAAAGGGACCCAAGATCAATATATCAGCCAGTAAAGTTGGTACACACCAAAAATAAAACATTTCTTCGGAACAAAATTTTATGCCAACAAGGTATATGTCATGAGATTTGAAATCCATTGATGTTACGAGGGCAGTTCGAAAACTTCTTAGCCTATCAATGAAAGAGAATAGTTAGTTTTTCAAAAATATGTTCATTTTCAATATAATCTCCTTCAACTTCAATACAATTAGTCCAACGCTTTTCTAGCAATTATATCCCTTGATTAAAATAGTTTTCTTCAAGGTCTTCAAAATAGTGGTTTACAAATATAATTGGATCTTCATTTGAGGTAAAACGCTTGCCAGCAAGGATTTGTTTTAGATTTGGAAACAAGTAAAAGTCACTGGGAGCTAAATCAGGAGAATAAGGTGGGTGCTCAAGCAACTCGTACTTTAATTCGTTGATTTTAGCCATTGTTAAAACACTCTTGTGCGCTGGTGCGTTGTCTTGATGAAAAATTATTTTTTTGTGTTGTAAGCCAGGACGTTTTTCTCGAATTTGTACATTAAATTGATCCAAAAGGTTTTTGCAGATAGTCAATCAATAAAATACCTTTGAAGTCCCAAAAAACCGTTGCCATAACCTTACCAGCCGATTGAATTGTTTTTGCCTTCTTTGGGGCACTTCCTCCAGCTTCCTCCATGTCTCATCAACAGTTATAATAAAATCCAGTTTTTTCACTTAAAACGATCCAAACAAGCTTGAGAAATGTTCTTATGCGTTTTTGATCGACTGTTAACAAAAGCGGCACCCACCTTGCAGAAAGCTTTTTCATCTGTGGTTCGTCATGCAAAATTAAATGGACTCGATCATTTGAGATGCCCATGATATTAACAATTTCACGCACTTTTATTCGTCGTCATCATGCACAAAAATTCTGTTGTTGTTGTTGCTGTTTTTGGACGTCCCCTACGTGGTTCATCTTTTTTACTGTTGCATATGAAGGAGCACTTTCACCTAACACATTCACCATATCGTTATGAATTTCTTGTCCCGATAAACCTTTTTTATGTAAATATTTAATGACAGCACGCATTTCTAATTTTTCCATTGTAAAAAAAATTGCGGACGCGTCTTTTTTGAACACCTGTTTCTATATGAAGGAGTTGCCAGATCGAAAGAAAATTTAACATGCGTTCATAACAGAGATGGAAGTTTCCAAAACACTTAACTTTTTTCTGTTTATACCGCGCTTTTTGTACTAGGCTAAGAAGTTTCCGAACTGCCCTCGTATGTATAAAAAACTACATTTTGAATGGCCGTATACCGCTCTTTCGAAAAATTCCTTTGCATGCCGATGAGGCATGTTTCTTATAGGAGGGCACTGTAAACAATCAATGGTTAACGGAAATTTCATTAGAAGTGCCTACTGGACTTAAGGAAATTCTCTAGTTTACTATTTGAGCATGTTGAAGAGGCGCTGGTTACCAAGATATGAAAAGCAAGTAATAGATTGGATTTTTAAATCGTAAAACGGTCTCTGTTAATCGCATTTGCATTAAAAAATTCTAGTATAATTTATTTAATTAAAAAAATATGTTTTAAAACAATTATTTCACTTTAAATTGTTTATTCTCTTCTTCTGCGTTTTATAAACCCACATTTTCATTTTAACATTGAAGTGAACATCGTTCAATACCACCAATTCGCAAGAGACATTGCCTTTGGAAGAATCTTTCGAGTGTAGAATAATGGACAATACATCACTGTCTCAGCTTGCCATGAACATAGGTTAATTAATTAAAATCTACAAAATTGTTTGACAGTTCAAAGTGACCGTTGGATGAAGCCCTAAAGAATTTGTACAATACATAATCCAAATTGATTGAGGTAGACAATTTTAAGAGTATTTGTACTGAATTTTTTCCATAATTAAAACTAAGTTTGTAATTAAGTGAATAATTTAAGTGGAAAAATGTTTGTTTTTTTTTTGCTCATTAGATGGAGAATGGCATATTTGGTTTCGTTCTACTATTATACAAGGTATGAACTTTTAAATAAATGCATAGTATATATATAGTATAGCGGCACTGAAATATTTAATGGTGCTTGTAAATGTTTTGGGATGAACATTTAATTTGTCTGCACTGTTTGTTGGTAGAAATTATGAAGCCATTGAGTTATGTCTTAAGAAATCTTTTATAACTAATTTGAAATTCATAGCCATCAATGGCGTTGGTGACTGTATGCCTGTTTGTCCATATTTTTTTAAACACTTCTATGGGTGGGGGGATTGATGAGAGTACAATTTTAAAATGAATCTCTATTCTTGTCTACAGATATTGGAATTTTACGCGCTTATTCACTTGGTTGATTGTCAATTGGACCATGTGTCCTTTTGGCAAAAATATCTCTTTATTATAAGCAATTAAATGAGTTTAGCACAGAATTGTCAAAGGACATCATTTTTTTATCACAAACATAAATTAGCCAACAAAGACTCTTAAGAATTATTTATATGTATTGGCTACAGTAACTTCAGATAAAACCGCACATTATTATAAATTGAATAAATACGAAATTGTCCATATCATTCTATGATCGGATTAGATCGGATAACAAAAACTTAGGTTTCTACAAAGAACTCATTTTTGTGGCGCATATGAGTGTATAATTTAAGCTGCTGTCCTATAGAATATAAAACAAAAATATAATTTATACATTTTATTTAAAAAGCAACCCACTGCCACTCACACTATTTCTTCATTGCAAATATGCATTTTTATGGCTCTTGACCGCAAACTCAAACTCACCCAAAAGGCCGAGCAATAGACAAGGCTCTTATAGTCTTAGGTGGATGTATATATGGCGCAAACACTCTCCCACACCAGTCAAGGGCTTGCATATAAATCCATTGCCAAGCCATATGGTCACCCTCATTTGCAGTCATAAGCTGCAGGCTCAGCTGCCAAAGGAATGTTGTATGCAAATATCCTCAATGAAAATGAAATGAATAGCATTGACCTCAGTCAGACAAGTGTTGGTCGGGGAAAACTACAGCCATTCACAGTTCTGGTTGGCCAAGAAGTGGAATGGATTATGACCAGAGCCATAAGAGGTTAGTCCTTGAAATGAAAACCAGTTTAAACTCACATCTTGTGAGTTGAAGGTAATCACATCTAAAACCAAAAACAAAGAAAATAAATGAAGGCAAATGTATTAAATGAAATGAGTTTTGGGGGAAATGTGAGTTTTCATTTGCACTTGTTTGGAAATAACAAAATTATAGCAATTGGGAAGCTAGATATACGAAGAACTACTTTCCATTGATACACTAAACTCTAAAATCCCTGGTAGTACTACTTACCATTTCAAAATAAATATTGTGAAATTTTTAGAAATGTCCCTACGCACCAAGAAACGTAAAATATATATATTTGACCCCACATGCCTCTTGAACCCTAATTGAATTAAGTGGGTGGTTAACCGATGACAGTACCCTGTACTATAGCTTTGTTTCAGCGGTGGAGAAAAAACTTTTCCAATTATTTTTTTGAACATTAAATATGAATATATATATATATATATATATATATGCTCGGTCACTGGTTTAAGGCAGTTTGGGGCTATAAACCCGTATGGCTATTTATAACATGACTTTAACTACTTTTTTCTTTCGATATATCTCTTATATTTGTTGTTGTCGTTGTTATCTATTATTCAACCCCGCCCCACATCTCCACTCGGTAGTATAAAATTAAAGTGTCTTTAATTTGTTATTGACTGGTATTTGGCCCCAAAAACATAAATCATTACAAAACTTTTTGTAATTAGAAGACAAACACTGGCACACACACACACACACACACACAGATACGCATACGTAGTGAAACAACCTCCATAGATTTTGCCTTCTATCTAGGCACCAGTGCCTATTTGGCATAATAGTCCAAAATGAGCAGTAGACGACTTTTCTTTAACGTTGATGTTGTTGTTATTGTTGGACTTTAATGGGCCCACTAATGGAAGCGATGAAAAACAGTAAATGCCCCCAAATTTATTTTCACTGTACTTAACATTATGCCATGAAATATAAACGAGAGTTTCTCTTGCAATGAGATAGGGTGAGTGCGAAGGAGAGAGAGAGAAAGGTGTGTATAAATATATATGTATGTGTGTGAGTTATCATTTGGCACAAATTGTCTATTGATTGTTTCGCTTAAGTAATGAATACCATTTCGTAGCATTTGTCCCTAAAAATTGTATACCGAAGTTTAATTTGAATTTAACCTAAGAGTGTATTGCACTCACTTGGTCTAAAGAAAGGGTACACCAAAATACGAGTGAAAGATTATTGAGTGGAAATATTTTAAAGAGAAATAAGGATGAAGTTCTGAAAAAAACACTTTCCCAGTTCCAAAGATTGACTGATCATTGACTAGTGTTGATGCGTAGCCAAAGAATCGAGGAATTGAATTAGGGACGCAATTAAGGAGTAATAATCACTTTTTTCTTCTTTTTAATGATAAGGTATCACGGTACTTCATAAACGTGTAAACCACAACCTAAACTATCAAATGCTATTTCAACATCAAGTAAAAGTTATACAAACGATTCCTGAAATACATTACCTATTAAAGTAAAGAAAATTCCACATTTTTTTTGAAAATACATTTGAGAATGTTTCGCACAAGTTGACCTCAGCTCAACAGAATATTCTTTTATGTAAAGATACTGATACCGATTTTAACGACGAATCACCTAACTCTAAGGACAAAACACCGTCAGTTTATCGACCATGTATAAGGAATTCGTATCAAAGAAATGTGTTTTCTATGCTAAACAAATATTGCATCCGTATATTAAGGACTAGATATTTTTGTGTTTATGATAACATTTCTTTTTTACTTTATGAGAGCAGCCCAATTCAATTTTCATTTCAATAGTGAAAAGTCAGCTGAGTTTGAAAAGGGTGTTGGAAGCAAGATAGTAATTAGAGTAAAAGCTTAGACCAATTAAAAATACTAATTATTTATTGATGTCACATGACAATCGGCACTTAGTCGATTTCCGAGTCCCTATTGTATATACCCAACACTTTCATACTATATGATGGCGTTACCAAATTTATTTCTTTGTCGTCATCCCAAATCGTTGAATACTACTTTTCAATTATTTGCCGAAAACCAATTCAAGTATATGTCAGAGGGTTAACAGCCACATAGCAACACTAACAACCAACGAAATAAAGAACATAATAATATTGAGCTGGCAAATGGATGTGACCGTCAATTTATTATGGGCTAGAGCATAGGAAAGGCGTAAAAATGTTCCTTGCTATTTGCACAACAAGGACATAGCCTTTAACGCACACATACCTATGTACATGCACACCAACAAAACAAATTTAATATAATTATTGGCTTGAATGTGCTTTTTAGTCTATGGCTTCCACCTCTTCCACGGTTAATTACTTAATTTGATTGCTAGAATAAAAAGCATGAATAGTCATGTTTGTATTTACATTCATATATTAGCATGTTAATGGTTCAGTTTCAAATGGAATTTTACGAGATAACAAAACTCTACTTGACAATCGAAGAAAGGACACATACATAGTATATAAAGATTATGCAATATAGATTAATTTATTTTATATGTGAATTTTCTCACCCTTTTCCGGATGAAAGTGTTCTGATCGAACAAATACTATAGTGTTCTTTTATGAAAATTACATAGAATTCATAAACTAACACGTAAGTGCAACTTTTTAAAAGATTAAGGGTCGATTTCTCAATGTATTGTTATTATTCATCGTTTCGATAAAACAGCTGATACCATACAAAAATTTTACTAACCGGTGGTCTATCCTCCGGTCAGGTATTAATCGGATGATGAGAAACTGGCCATTACTGTATGAATGGAGAGAGCGGCATGACAAACTAAATACGTTCAGTGACTTTTCAAAATCATGAAAATATTTACTGGGTAGTTTTTTTGGCACAAAGACAAAAGCCGGTGAATATGGAAAACATCAGCTATGTTTGGATATATATGTGTGCAGTGAATAATGCTGAGATAACGCTTTTTTAACGGGCTGTATTTATTAAGCTCAAGTTATTGGAGACTTGCTAAACGTCCTAGGGGCATCTTTTAGTCGGTGTGGTAGAAATCCATGACGTTTTCTTTTTTTCAAAGTATGAAAAGGATTTTCACTCACAAATAATATTTAAAAAATTAACCTTGAAGCACGTTAAGACTAGCTATAAATTGATAAATATGTCTTAATTCTCTGTAGCACAACTTGTCGTTTAGAATAAATAATTTCTTCATATTTATATCAATGAGTTTAAATATAACTGAAATAAACGCATGAATTTTATGGAATTTGGTCATCAATGGCTTAGGAGAAATTTTAAGGAATTTTTCTCAACGACTTATTTTGGGATTATACAAAAATTCTAGCATTTAATAACCAAAATAGATTATGTTATCCAGTAAAGATATCAAGAGGCACATGGCATTGTTTGTGTTATGGGCCATAACATTTTAAATTTACCACTTGAGCTAACCGCAGCCACATGTGTCTTCTCAAGAATACCTTTAATTAATGCATAAAATCTAGAAATTCTACATTTAGCATCACAACATCTGCTGGAATATATATAGGGGAATGCTTTGCATAAAGACACAGATGGCCATGAGCTACGGCAACAGAGTGGAGGAAATGAAGAAAGTTTCGCCAAGGTATGGGCAAACCATTAAATATTCCTTTTCTTTATTTAAGGATTTCAACTTCAATCAATACCAAACCAAGAATTCACAGACCACATCGAACTGAGGTTAAACAAAGAAATAGAAGAAAAATTCAATTTCGTATTGGTCAGGAAAACACACCGACACACTCAAACTCAAAAACATAGATTGCAATGCGGGCGAAAAATCAATTCGGCTTTCAGTTCAACATCAGCACAAAAATCTCTCGCACACCTACAGACTCTCAGAAACCAAAAAAAAAAAAACATCACATGAATAGGAAAATCGGGGGCCCCAATACAACAAAGACAAACACGAATGACCAAATATAACAAAGCTACAAAATAATAGACATTCCTCTGAGTACACATTGAGAGCAATGTAATGTAATGTTTAGCAACAGACACAGGCAAAGATGTAACCGGGAATGTAACACAGGGTATGTAGCATACACACTTACGTATACAATCTGAAAATATCGAATGAGGGAAAATTAAAACCAACAAAAAAAGAATTTATGTAGGTCAGTGCACAGGAAATTACAATCACAGAAATTGAAGCAAGGACAATTTACTACGCAAAACATACAAACTCACACATACCATGCTACAGACATTCACTCACAGTCACATAATATGTACCACCATTTTGGTCAACAATATTGGAACAGTAATCACAAAATTCGTACAAGGTTTACCACTACACATGAAAATATCTTCGGTAAGATAGGGCCAAGGTAAGTACCGGGTCACCGCAAACACTTATAGAAATTTAAAATAAATTTAGACAACATTTACAAGAGAGTGGAGAGTTTTTCGAAAGTTAAGCAGACCCTATTGTATAATTTGGAAAAAAAATCTAGCATTACCTAGTCCACATTGCCATTCCTGTGTATTTTTAGACAAATGAAATACGCTCTGAATGAAATGATAAGCTCTGAACATAAAGTTTTGTAGCGTTTCAGAGATCAAATCAATTACAATTTATTCTAATAATTGATTGATAGTGAGCAATACTGGCAAAATTTCTTTACATCAGATTAGTTTTTAAGATATTTTCATCTTTAATTTAATTTTGTTTATTTACAACTCTTCTATTTTCTACAAAAATCGATGTGAAAAAATAAGGATACCTTAAAAACCAATCTCAATTGGGGACATCCTTACATTAAAAATTTCCATACTTGCCTCATATAAAATCCATTTGTCAAAGACTATCTGGTCATCGAAAACAGCAACTCAATTGGATCGTTGGGAAACCCATTTCGCCAGATGTTATAACTGTTGTTGTTATTGCTGCCCATTGCTGCTGACGTTGCTATTGTTGCTTTCAACGTAATGTAACTTACCGCCATAATGATGTAATGAATGTAACGTAATTAAAGAAAACGCAACACAAAAACAGATAAAATTTTGTAATTAGGTCTTAATGACAAAATAAGAAAAGGAAATGACATTGTCCTCCCAACTACACTCGCACATTCGAACACCCACCGAACAGGCAGCTTCAATGTCGTCCTCGAAAATCTTGGCTCTCGGCATCCCACAGAGACTTAGAAGCAGAGTAGTAACTCAGACGAAATTATTTCATGTTCTTGCCTTTTTAAAAGGCTTTTTACTTTGCTCCATTGTGTTTCGAACAGTCTAAACTTCCAGACTAACAAGACCATTTTACTTCGACAGACAAAGGGCGATGGTAAACGGGCAGAAATTGAGGATGAAAAACCACCAGGATAAAAGTGAGTGATGAATAAAACAAAAGCAACAGTAACCGAAATGTATCCGAAAAACAGCGTTCACCAACAAATGAAATTAAGTAAAAGTTTGAGATTTTTTGTAATCTCTCGGAACGAAAATATTCAACTTTTTAATTCGGTGGTAATTTTAAGTAAATTGTAATTTTTTTTTTCCAACCCAACAACTTTAACAAGGCCAAATGCTTATAAATATGGGTCACAGTCAATTAACATGTATTCTAGGTAGGGTACATATTTCTGTCCAGAGTTGGTTATTAATTTGACCCGTTAAAAAAAATACGACAAAAAGTTACTACCGCATCATAACAAAAACGTTTATGATTTCATTATTACCCAGCAAAAAAATTTGGAAGTTCTTCGAAAGGCACAACTTTAAAAGCACTTCCAGAAAATACACTCCCAATGATGTTCTTTATTTTAACTACCCAGGAAGTTCATTTAATTCAATTTTTTATAACTTGTTTTTTGTTTTATACTGTTAATGTATAATTTAAACTTTTTTATTTTAAATAGGTTAAAAACAGAGTAAGAATTCATAAAATGGTACAAATCATTTAAATTTTGTCGAAAAAAATGCTAAATCCAATCTGAAAAAATTGTGGGTTTTTGAAAATATTTGAGGTCAAACGTTTCCGACAAGCGTTAGAATCCATTAAAAATTATAAAAAATTATAAAAATGATTTATTTGACAAAATATCACAGAAATTTTTAATTTACATCCAAACATTTAATTCGGATCACACCTAAAGAAGTGATGCAAATTCAGTGCAATGGCTGTTGAAATGGAGGACTTCCGCCCTGCGACAAGCCCATGTTAAATTCATCGCTTCTGCGTCAATTCTGCACCACTTCCGGATCCAAAAAGAACATTTTTGTTAGTTTTTTTGGCGACGCTTTTTTTGCTGGGTATAGTTAAAAATTAAGCAAAACCTACAAAATGATTTCAATTTACTTGAGACATCGATTTATAAGTAAATTCTGTATAAAGGATTATAATCGTTATAAAGTACAAAACTAATTAACAGCAGTATAAAAATTTGATACATGATAAAAAAATAATCAACATCCGAAATTAGTGACTTCTATCAATCAATCAATCATATAAAATAGAAATAGTGGCACCAATTAATTGGTACAATAATAGAAAAGTGGTACAATATTCAAGAAGTTTGTAAAACTACTCATTGCACGCGTTTACGCTACACTGGTAGAAAACACTTCGTTATGTTAACGAAAGGTGTCATTGATCCAATGATTAGTACAATAATAGAAAAGTGGTACAATATTCAAGAAGTTTGTAAAACTACTCATTGCACGCGTTTACGCTACACTGGTAGAAAACACTTCGTTATGTTAACGAAAGGTGTCATTGATCCAATGATTAGTTGATTGACTTTTCATTATTATAACAAGCTTTCTGTTAATCAACGAAAGGTTTCGTATTATTAACGAATATACTCATGTTTCGTTATATCAATGACAAATTTTCATGGGCCAATTTGAATGAATTTTGTTGTGTGTCTTATCATTAAAACTATTCTATCATAACTTCAGTGGAAACTGTATAAACAGTGAAACTGTCTACTAGCGAAACTATAAGAGAAAGATGGAATTTAGCTTATGAATTCCTCACCGAGGCCTTACTTCTTATCTTAGATCTTACAAAACTAAGCGAGTTTGTACAAACCAAAACCAATTTCTTCTTGGTGTGGAAATATCTAGACATAGAAAATATCTATATAAGAAAGCTTATATTGTGGCAAATACTCATATTGTAAATAAATTCTTACTTTGGGTATTACACCCTTAAAATATATAAAACGAAATGTATCTCAAAAGCATCATTTACAATTATATTTACAAATCTAATTAAGCTATTCATATGAACAGCATTATAATTCATTTCTTTAGAATCCGTCTAAAATGAAAAAATAAATTTCATTGGAATTCTATAAAAATCATTCAATTTGCATAAATAAAAAGCTTAACAATTAAAGCACCATTATTTTTAATGCAAAAACGATTACCCTTCTGGGAATTCACACAAACGTTCTATTGATTACAATAAAATATGTTAGGATTTTTACACTTTTTTTTAAGAATGCAACAATTTCCAAGAAGAGCTATGAGAGCACATGTTGAAGGCGTTATTTACGCACTGGTATATGAAAAGAAAGGAAACCTATTTACGGAAAATCTAAATATTTAATTTAAAAAAAAATACATGCCACTTAGATGGACATTTCCCTTTGTACATACTGGAGATACCTGATCTAAGAATTGGTGTTTTGTGAGTTTTTTTTTCCTGATGAGCCTAAGTATGTAACAAAGTGTAATTCAGTGAAAATGAAAATTTAACATACTGGGAAATAAATTAAAATGCCCTTATAACTTAAATGTTACAAGGTTAAGGGATATCGTTAGAGTTTTCCAAGTTCAATTGGTTCGTATTTATACTTAAGAAAAAAAAACTCATAACACGCAAAACTCATAATACACAAAATGAAATCTTAATAAAAACCTTAGATATTGAGACATTTTACACTTCAATCAAAAGATGGTCTTTAATAGCTCAAACGCTTCCAAAATCAACTTTAACTAAATTCCAACTGTCATTTGTCTTATAAATAAGGGATTTCAAATCCACTTTTAATAGATTTCGACCCTAATGTGTATGAGGTTTAAAATACATGGAGTGAATATATAGACTTCAATCGAATGATTTTTTAAATAGGGTAATTCTTTTAAATATCTTGTGAAGCTTATTATCTATTCACACAAAACCCTCTGTGATGATAGCATTTGGAATACGGTGTACAACTACATCAAACGTAGTTGTTTAGATTAAAACTATTTGGTGAGGTTCCAGTAAACAGTTGTTAAGCCACACTGAAATTTTACAGTTTAAAGCTTACACCAAAAAAGATTACTTGGATACAAAGATTTTGACCTTCACTTAAACTTCATTTGTCTAAAATTTTGTTTCGGAGGAATAAAGTATATATTTTGTGTGTATATCAAAAACGTCTATTGATTATTTTCGGCACGTCAATCTGAAGGACTGAACTAATATCATATTCCAAATTTCACTAAATAAACTCCATTACTTAAGGCATTAGCATGATGGACCCTCTTTTAATAGTATCCTGAACGTAAATACTTATTTTTTTATGACAGGAAACCAATATTTTAACGAAATGTCAACTTGGTATAATGGACCTTCTTCCTATGGTGGACGATATAGAAACTGTTCAGCTTGTTTTTAGAAACAATTGATTTAATGGATTCAAATGGAGTTATTAAATGTTTTCCTGTTGTATCAAAGCCAAATATAATCGTGCATTGTATTTTCTTTGAAATTATTATCTTTATTTGCCACAGTGCTATATGTCCATTCAAAGGTAATTCAATATTTCAATGGACACATTCGTTACCATTATTCTATTGTAGAAGTTCAAATGAAATTACCCTCATTAAAGTTTAGTATTTGCTAAAAGAAAACACCGAAATTTTTGGACCATATGCCGGAAATTCAAGCATTAAGGACGCCACAAACTTGTTTTCACCGAAGAATGAAATAAAAACGCCAAAAACTCCTTCTCCGTTTCTTTGTGTTTCTCTCTTGGCAAATTCGATTATTTATTTATTTGGAGAGCAGAGAAAAAACGGCACTAAGTATAGCGACCATGGTTCACCAGAACAAAGGGGGCTAGGCCATACTCTGGGATATCGAAGTAAGGTGAGCCAAAAAACACCTTTAACCGGATACGGAAACATTAACCTCGAAATGTCAAAAAATATAACAGCAGCGAATTAAATCCACCTCGTTTTGTGGGTCAACAATAACAACAAGTTTCGAGTCACAGCCCTTCTTCCTGCTTCTTCAGATACCTTGCTGGTTGTTTTGGCTGGCTGGTTGTATCGGAAAGGAAATCTACCTATAAACAAACTAAACAACAGTGATATCCTAAAATGAAAGGAAGACACTTCCTCGAACTCCGAAAAGGTCGCAGCAAAAACCTGCACCACACCGCCCCACAAACGACAAAAGCGGAAATCAACTTATGTCAACAACTCCAGCCAAAAGCTGTAGCAGAACAATGCTCGTATAACTTATGAAACCTCCGGTTGTAGTAAGCAGTTGGTAAAGGGCGTGCGATGGGTAGACAAAAGGGACTGAGCCTTGTACCATGTAATACAATCAGGTGCAAATGCCACCTCAAACCTCTAGATACTAAAACAGGGTTTTAGAACTTTGCCACAATTCCCTCTCTTGCATAACAAAAGAATCGCTGCAATGATGCTCCTTCGAACTCCCACTATGAACAAGGGACGAATGTGGATTTAAACTATGTGGTTATGTTCGTTTTCCTCCTCTATAGATTTTTTTTTTTGCTTTTTGCTTTTTCTTAGCTGCTGCAAACAACTACGTGGAAAGTTTTTTCATTTGGATTGCAGTTATCATCCGAACGGAAATGAAAATAATACCGTTTTTGCAGTAGGAAAAGGATGGAAGTGCAGTCTCTTGTTTTTAGCAACAACAATAGCAGCAGCAAAATATCCACGAAAATCTTTTGTTGCAATTGGCATGGCAACCGTAGACTGCTAGGATGCTGTTCCTAGTATATAAGGCACAAACTTAGTATTTATATGAAATGAAAAAAATTAAATCTGATTTTAGTAAAGAATTTAATATAACCTTGTCCACAAGTATTGAGTTTTCTGATAGATGGATTCTTTTTTTAATTTAGGTTGTACTCAAAAATTAACCACCGATGCATTTTACTTTCTATTGAAAAACTTGGAATAAATGTTATCCACAATGAAATTTCAAACTAATATGTGTATCGCCAATATAGGTCCAAGTTTCAAGGCAGTATTTAAATCTCAATTCAAACAGAGCAATGTTGTTCTCATATTATATGCCAACAAACCTCATACCAAATACATTGTGTTTATATACCACACACACACACACACTAAAAAAATCTGATTTTAAACTTCCATCCTACACAAAAGGAGAGAAAGAGAGAAAATCATTACCAGTAAAATTATGTTGTCGGTGGCATTGCAACATTGGTTCCACAACACTTGCCACAAAATGTAAAATAACACAGATTTCGTTCCCAATTTTCATTTTGTTTTTTAAAACAACGCGGGTGGCAGACGTCTCGGAAATAAAGTTTTGTTCATTTTTGCGCCAATGTTATGCAAATCATAACACTAAACTAAGCGAAACATTACTCTCCTGTGTTTGCAGACAATATGCTGTGGTGCGGCATGTTGCATTTTTGCCAACACTCTACACCATTTGAATAAAGTCAATATGAGCAGAGCATACTACATACACAGATGGAGATGTGACTTGTAGTTTATTATCAATTTTCTTTTCTTTAAAAATATTTTTGAGTGTTGTTGACCTATTTTATGTTTATTCTGATTATTAATTTTGTTCGGCTTGAGGTCATAGAAACAATCGATTATTGATTTGTTTTAATATTTATTTCCAATATTTCGGTTAGTGCCACTAACCATCTTCTGGGATTTTGTTGTGAGTTCGTGTGATGCTGTTCGTTCTGCAAGCACTAACCGAAATATTGGAAATAAATTTTCTTTTCTTTCATCTTGTTGTGGGTCTAGTTGGTCCGGTAGTATTGTTGGGATTCAGGTGGTGTCGAATCCCTTTTTTCCCACCCTATGGTTGGCGAGGGCTAATTTGATCCCTTGCCTAAAGTGGCTTTATTAATCTACGAAATTTCTGTGTACTAGTCCGGAGAGGGTCCACAATTTCAAAAAAAAAAATAAATATTTATCCAATAAAAGTCGATCGGGAAATATTTAAACATTCCCGCATTAGGTGCTTAAGGAATCGAACTGCGACAAAGTTTATACGGATTGTAGGGAACATCAGATTCACCAGACCAAAAACATGTGAATATAGCCATGAGCTTTGTCTGGCTGTAGCTAATGTGTTTTGAAGCCTTACTTGCAGTAAAGACCTTCATTCATTTCAATAATGGACCAAATTTTGTAATTTAATTTATTCGACTTGTGAATTAACACTTTTATGAAAAAATTTAATTTTTCCTTGCAATTTACTTCTATCACAATGATATAGCTAAGTTAATTTCTTCTGAAAAATTGATTGTGGAATTGCAATACACTGATACATCTATTGCGGTGTAGAGGAAAACATAATGCAATAAATAACCCAAAATTATTTAAAATTTAATTTTATGTTAGCCTGATATTGATTACCGTCCAAATCCATGATAATTTAATGCAATGCAATTATAAAAAAGAAGATTAAGGAAATTGATAAATTACAATACAAAATTATGCACGCCTGACTATATATTTTCTGTTCCATAGTGTTTAGTATATATTTGGCTGGGATACATAACTCAATTTGGGCCCTATATGATAACTGCTAATGGAGAAAATATATAATATGGGTGTATTATCGGTAAATAACTGCTTCAACGAAATAATTCACTTCGTAATTCACTTCGAAAATTTTCAGTTGTTTACAACTAAAGAAACTCTTCATAGAAAGTACGAAATATTTCGTTCTTTTTACGAAGAAAAGTTCTGTTTTTCGTTGCATTTTAAAAACATTTTCTTACTTTTTGTGAAAAAGTATCTTAAAGTATCTTTTTTATGAAATTGTTTCCTACTCTTTACGATTTTTCATACTTCACACTATATCTATTATACTTATTAAATTGTTACGTACTTTTATGAACCAATTTCGTACTTTTAGTGAAATAATTTCGTAGTTTTTATGGAACTCTTTCATTCTTTTCACGAAATTGTTTCGTAGATTTCACGTTTTCAAGGGAAAACGCGTGTAAATCGGTGAAATCGTTTATTTAAAAAAGGTTCCGCTTGACAATAGCCCGGTTTTTCTCAATTGGGCGGAGCTCTGGCGTGTTGGGAGGGTTCTTGTCCTTGGGAACCACCTGCACGTTGTTGGCGGCGTACCACTCCATGGCCTTTTTACCGTAATGGCAAGATGCCAAATCCGGCCAAAACAGTACGGAACAATCTCGTTTCTTCAGAACAGGCAGCAGACGTTTATTCAAACACTCTTTCACGTAAATTTCTTGGTTGACAGTCCCGGAAGCTATGAAAATGCTGCTTTTCAAGCCACAGGTACAGATGGCTTGCCAAACCAGATATTTCTTTGCGAACTTTGACAGTTTTATGTGCTTGAAAATATCTGCTACCTTTCCCCTTCCTTTTGCCGTATAAAACTCCTGTCCCGGAAGCTGCTAGTAGTCGGCTTTGACGTAGGTTTCGTCGTCCATTACCACGCAGTCAAACTTCGTCAGCATCGTCGTGTACAGCCTCCGGGATCGCACTTTGGCCGTCGTATTTTGTTTATCATCGCGATTTGGAGTCACTACCTTCTTGTAAGTCGATAGTCCGGCTCGTTTTTTGGCTCGATGCACGGTTGTAGACGATACACCCAGCTTATTTGCGGCATCTCGGAGAGAGGTTAGGGTTTCGCTTGAAACTACCGGCAACTCTCTTTCTCGTCTCAGCGGCTTCCGGTTTTCGATTTCCCCCG
Source organism: Haematobia irritans (assembly GCF_050003625.1). Taxonomy (NCBI): domain Eukaryota; kingdom Metazoa; phylum Arthropoda; class Insecta; order Diptera; family Muscidae; genus Haematobia; species Haematobia irritans. Next base: position 234,460,963 of record NC_134398.1, on the reverse strand, counting down.
ATCCAGACTTCCTGGCTATCGACAAACGTTCCCCAAACACTTTAATTACATTTGTAACGGTTGATTTGGCAACTTTTAGCGATTTTGCCAGCTTTGCGTACGAGTAGCTCGGATTTTCGCGATGCGCGAGCAAAATTTTGATACGCTGCTCTTCTTGCTTGGACGGCATTTTGACAACTGAAGAGTGAATTCCAAAATCAAAATAGGAGCAACATTCTACACACACACACACCTTCAAAATGAGGGATGTTCAGGTTTTTTAAATGCAAAATTGAAAGAAATACGTCAAGTTTACATTGACCAAATTTTGACCGTATCACCCTTTAATTCACTGAGAATAATTACAATTCAAGAAAATGCTATCACCTACGTCAGATATATTTAAATTTACCCCAGTGTATCTGATACAACGTAGTTCATGCCAGTTGTAGCCATTGTTATTCCACTCTCTTGGGCCAAAGCGACATTTCGTTTAGTCTTTTGTCTGCTGGTAAAAAGTTGTAAAAATATGTGCACTTTTAAGATATGTATTTTATAGTTAGAATTATACTTTTACTATACACCAATTGCATTCTCTATGGAAAATGTAATAAAAATGTTTTCATTCAATTTATCGCAAATGTTGTATTTCAAAATTAAATTTTACTCCATATGAAAATAAGAATACAAATAGGTATACAAATGAACGCAATTCAATGTAAAATCTTAAAAAAAATGCAACTTAAAATTACTTAATTCATACAAGTCATGATTTTATTTATTTTAATAAGAAAATGAAAATTTTAATGAATCATTTCGATTCAATATACATATTTTACATTTTTCCGCATATATAGATCTGTTAAAGGAAAAAACAATAATTTATTAGAATGCCTGGTTTCATTGTTTGTGATTTTTTTATTTGACTCCATAGGCAAGAATTGTATACCAAAGGTCGTAGGTTCAAAAAAATTTCGGCGTTGGGTTATCTTCTCTTAGTAATGGTGATGACATTTCTAAGTTGTTCTATGCGACTTCACCGCTTGGCTTAATGTCCTCAGACAGCATCCTCAGATGCGCTGGAAGGTAGTGTGTTGTGCACAATGGATACGAGAATCGTACCTTTTTTGAATATAATGAATTATTTATTAACCTGTTATTACTGTTTTATGTTTAAAAAAAAAATGAAAATGCATTTCAAAGTGTCGAGAAGATGTCTCCAATGTATTTTTATATTTATGGCCAAATAGCCCTATTTATGAAAAGAATTCATGGCGAAAAGTAAACATCACTGAAGTCAGACCCACCAATTCAGTAAATATAGTGTTGTCCGCTCCGCGTCTCATTAGTTTTTTTTTTCACTTTATATTTGGTATATTTCCTTTGACCGTATCAGCTAACCAATTTTGTGCGAGTGCTATTCCCCACAAATCCCCCAAACTCAAAATTTTTGATTAAGGTAAAAGGATCACGACAGTGGGATATTGCAATCTTTAAAACGTATCCTTTTTACATTTTGATCTTGCTTTCTCATATCAGTTGCTACACAATGGCATTTTCTCTATTTAGGTTTTTGATTACACAAGTAATTAAACCATTTAAATTTTTTAAATTTTCGAATACAAAATTAAAATAGAAAGTCTGAAATCCATTCATATATACATAAGAATTAAATTTCATTAAAGAATGCATTAAATTGACGGCAATACAAATTAATATGTAGACCTTATGGACACTCTTTTGTTTGATTGCAAACAATTTTCCATACCGAAGTATCAATCAAAGATTATAAAAGAGGAAGATGGGAGATTGGCTACTGAGCACATCAAACCATTTACCACATTAGTTTAATACTCGAACCGAACGCGTATACGACAAATATAGACATAGCATTAAAATGCAAATAAAAAGAAATTAAGAGCACGAAATAAATTTCCATAAAGGGGAAAATGTAATTTTTTCTGTTGTTGTCTAAAATTTAACATTGTTTCTTTAAGAAAATTAAATTTTTCGTTTAAAAAATAAAAACTAAAAACAACTAAAAGATTACAAACATGTATTAAACTAATCTGGTAAATGCAACATTTGGTATGACGCAAACCAATCTCCCATCTTCCTCAAATCTATAATCTTTGGTATCAATAACCTTAAGGAGCAGTTATCTCTCTCTCTCTCTCTCTCTCTCTCTCTCTGTGTGAGAACAACCGAATAAACCTCAAAATAAATAGAGTATGCAGCGTGGAACTTACTCTAAGAGTATCACCCAAATCACCCACTCAATTATTCACCCAGTTTAACAAATTCCATTTACATTTAATGCAAAACCCGCAGGAGGTATTTGTAGATTGATGTTGCCACAAAACTTGTGCATGGTAGTATTAGTTGTTGTTGTTGCTCCTGTTGTTGTTGATAATGATGAACTTAATGAGTAACAGACAATGCCTGCTAAACCGGTCAAACCCAAGTCAGACAGCACTGTAACCAGAATGTCACTCAAATGTCCAACACCACATACGGAGGAATATTTTACAGACCAAAGATAACTGGAAAAGATAAGCTCCAGGCATGCCAGCATACCCATAGTAGGCATTATCAAAATCACACTGTATGGTTTCTCAATAGATATGAAAATATCTCACCACACACATACAAGGCACAGGTGCAGAGAAATAATTGCGCTTTCGTAACTAAGACAATTTTTGTGGAGACCATTGTTTATGCTTGACGCTTGCCTAATAATATAAAGCATGCATAATTGAGCAAACATAATTTCAAGTGATCAATTTAGTAGGAAACAAAAACTTTTAGCTGGATAGCTATTGACATATAGGGCAACTTAAGTTTGCTCTTTATTGGACGATGAGCTAGCCTTTTACATTAAGATTTCTTAGGAAAATTCTTAAATACGGAAAAATAATTAAAGTAAACATTTTTAAATGCTACTTTTTTCAATGAAATCCGAAAGACTGTCTTCTCTCCAGTTGGATTTTATTTTTATTTTTTTAAAGACACTAACATATTTCTTATACTCATTTTATACAATGAATATTTTTTTTAACAAATCATAGGCAACAGAAAAATATAAACAAATACTAAATTTTTTCTAAGTAAAATTTTTCATTAGAAGTTAAACGTTAAAATCTCAATGTTAAAATGTTGAGATTTATAAAACTGCAAGTCACAAAGCATTTTCCGTTTCAAATAATCTTATCTACGAAAACGTACATTCATAAAAAATGTTTAATCTGTCCTATATCTAAAACTATGATCGAAACATATAAAAGTATTGTCCTCTTTATACCATAGTTCAGATGTTTTGCCTTTTCAAAGTAATATCAGAAAATTCTTATGTAAACGTTGTGAAGTTTACAACAATCAAAGTTATCCGATGTTATTTCTTATCGAGGAATTTGTGTTTATTTTAACATCAAGAATTTCGCAAATATGCAATCATTTCTTTTAACCCCTTCCGGACAGAGCTCCCTCCCAAATAATCCTTGACAGAATCGCAGTACACTTTCGGCATACTGTGTGTTCTATCAGTTTGAGGAATAAGCAAATATATTAAATATTTCCTGGCCAACTTATTTTGTATGAAGGCAACAGCTCTTGAAAGCCCTACAAAGCATAAAGTTACAGGGCAACGCCAGCTACAATATACTCCTTGTAGTTGCTCTTCCCACTCTCTACTCTACACAAGAAAGGCAATATTGGAAAATCGCAGACAAAAAACATACACACAATTACTTTGAAAATGTTATGCAAACACAGGATGCCAAGACGATGGAATTTTTATCGATGTCCATACAGTTCATTCAACAAGAATATTGGTTTTTAGAGGAAACCCCAGCACTGAGCTTTTCACTTGGAAATTTTTCATTTCTACGAACATGGATAAATTAATATCATACCACTGAGAATGTTGACTAAGTATGCTCGATGGGCGGTTCTTTCTAAATGATGAAGCTGTTTTCGCAGTGATAGCTCGTCAGAAATATCCAGCTCACAGGCGCATAGCAGAGTCAGAATGACATAGGATCTTTGTCTTCTCTGACAGCAGGGTTTAATTTACAATTTTCCATAAATATTTAACAAGATTTTAAAATAAGTTAATTGTTATAATTAGTAAAGTGTCAGCGCTTTTAATTGACAGCAAAGAAGAATCATCGACAATGTAATAGAGCTCGGAATTGAAGCAGGATATTTATTTTCAAGGACAAAGATCTTTTATGGTATGGTTTGGTTCTAACGAAACATGAAGAACAAGTGTTTTAAAGAAAGGAATATTGAAGTAAAAAGCAAAATAATTGCAATATTTTCTTTGGAATATATTTTATATTTATGTTCAATAAGAATGCATATATAGTAAAGAATTGTTTTCTTTTAGTACTGGTTAAACAAGGCCTGATGGACTGAAAGAAATCACAGCGACCAATTGTCGAGAACATGTACATACAGCTGTTTAAACTTAAAATAAGGAAAATATTAAATTGTTAAGCATTAATCCTTCAAATTGTAACAATGATTTGCCATTATGATTATTTATGACAATTTATTGCTAATTTCATCTTATTGGAGAAATTAGACACGTTAGTTTACGTAAACCCCACTTGGCAACACTGGCGAGATTTGTACTGATGAAATATTCTGGATAGATGGTTGGATACGCCTTAGAACTACAGAATATTATTTATGAGAGAATTTAAGACGATTAAATGCTTGGGAATTTTTAGATTTTCAGTATGTAATTTTAGTTTCAATTCAAAGGTGCTTTTAATAAAGCTTGAATCCTTGCAATTAAAAGAAGATACCTTAAACATAAAAATCACACATCTAATAGCCCAATTTCTTTCGTTCTTTTCCAATTCCAGAATGGACTACACTAGTTTGGGCTGTTGTGCTCTGGCATTCGTTTTATACCTGAACACATTAAATTCTGGATTTGTATACGACGACAGGTAAGTTGAACAGAATCCCATAAACCACGATTATGCCCAGGCAAAATTAGATGGATCCGATATCTCCACCCAACCTAATCCCCAACAAAATTAAACTCCACCTTCGACGGCCAGACGGAATCTTAGGAGTAACGCTATGACAGTTTTAGAAAATGATTTATGCTGGTCTACGGGGGAGGGTGTGGAATGACCAACAATGTTCATTATTGTTTCGACAAAATACGCAAACACAAACAAACATAAATCTAGGCAAAAGTAAAGCTTCAGAACATGTTGGCCAAATTCACACACCCACCAAACAACCATTGTGTCTCGGTGCTGGGTCTGATATCCCACGTAGGAGGACAACAATGTTGCTGTTGTATCGCAAAACTGCAGTAAATTTGGGTATGAACATAAACATGGCTTGCAAATAACAATGTACTCGTAAACCCAAATGGGAAAAATGAAACTTTTTGCAAACGTTCAGTTGGTGTGGTAGACCGAGCAATAGGGTTACTCACTAGAAAAAACGAAAACTTTTTTAAGATGCCAAGAAACTTGGAGATGTTTGTAAGAGATATCAGCTTAAAGATTCATACAATATTACTAACTAAAAGCTCCTAAATTTTTCCGACAACTTCTAAAGTTCATTGACATTGCATTAGTCTTAAATATGAATACCCCTAATATATTCTCTCAACCAATTGAAGCATTGCCACCATGAGGTGGGAGTGGACATTTATAGTAAATTTGTTTGCAACAACTTGTACTTGTACAAATGAAATTCAACTTATCTCGATTTTATTGAGGTAAAACAGCAAACCAACGGCAGCAACTACAACATGGCAGCTTGTATTGGAACAAAGGACCGACGGGTAGACGGTTATGTGTTGAATGGTCATAGTAGCAAAATGATTTAAAAACGACATTAAATTTGACTCCAAATATTCATGGCACTGCTAGGAGGGGTAACCGACCAACCAACCAACAACAATTTCCGTAGCTCATTTACTTTGATGTTCAATTGAAACGATGTTTATGGGAAAACTTTTCCAAGTTCAAATGAAAATTATTATTTCCCAAAAAAAACATTTCGAATACAATGCAGCAAAGATTATGACAATGGAAATACTCCGCTCGAGTCATAATAAAGATTATTGGCCATTGGACCAATGTTATTATTCCAAATGCAAATATCATTTTAGTATTCAACTTCATTGAAGCTAATGTACAACCAAAACCGACTAATTCATGATTAAAAGACGTCAATGCGAATCGTTCGCAATACTAATGGCGGAACTCATTGGTTCAATTTACTACGAGGACATTTTGGTAGAGTACTTGAAATTTCAAGGCTTTTATCATAAAACAGAAATGGAAATTATTTAGAGAGGAAAGTTTAGTTTTTACTGGAAAATTTGCAAAGTACACATAATCAGATATATATACACTGAAAAAACATTGAACCCACCAGGAGGAAAAGTTTTGGTTAATTTTAGAAAATTTAGATTATTTTTGGAAAAATTTTAACCAAACAGTATTACAAACGCTGACATCACGCCGATATCACAAAAATAAATAAATATTTTTCGACACATTCAAGAAAATTTATTAGACATAAATATTTCGGTTCACTAGTTAAAGTTTAAAGCTTGAAGGAAAAACTTAGAATTCAAAATTGCAAGAATGTCTTTAGTGCCATACTAAGTTCAAGATGGGCGCATTTGTAGTAATTTTGTGAGAAGTACGAATTTAGTAAAACTTTATGCTTTATTTTTTTTTCTCGTTTTTTAGTTCATTTACCTATTGTACGCAAAAAATTATTAGAGTAAAGGAAAATTTCTCCAAATATAATAATTCCATGAACTAAAATAAAGTTACATTGACTTTAGTGAAATAGAGAGTTCATTTTTTAGTGTAATTTCCGAGAAAATAACAAGGTTGCGACAAACTTGTATCATTTTATCCAAAATAAACATTATGTTCTTGAAATATGTTTTAAGTGTAGGAAAATCCTTTTAAACATGGTTTGTTCTTCTTTTGAAGCTGCAAGGTGTTTTTTTTTTTTAAAATACAAAGTTTTTTTGTGCAAACTTTGCATCAATTCTACAAGTAAGACAATACTGTGTTTTATTTGTACCAGTCTAAAATGAAGTACATTAAATCATGACGTTTTTGAAATCATGGTATTGTGAAATATAATTTTTTGTCTCAAAGAAATCATATTTTACAACTTGAACGTTTTTACACGAAATTTTGATCAGATTTTCATGAATAAATTTAAATTTATTATTATATGATATGTGCAATATATGTTTATATTTTTATGGGTCAAAGAGAGATTTATATACACACTCAAAAAAAAGTTTACTTGGATCTAAAGATTTTGACCTTTTTGGTATTGATTCCGAGCCTTCTTTACAATAAAGACATTTTTTTACGGACCTCCCTGGCCTTAAATCTAGGATCAAAAAATTAAAATTGTACACAGATCTCATTCATCGAGTTTTTATTTTCTTTTTGCGATATATTAATAAAGGTGTTTATGTACAAACAAATTCCAATTTCAAAATCCAAATTATGCCAGGTACTTCAAAGTAAAAACAGTTTTCTTAATGCTAAAAAAAAACTTTAAACCAAAGATGCAATTCCTTAAAATAAGTCTTAGCCTATATTTGAAGCGTTTTTATCTTAAATTTAAAAATTCAATATGTCAGTTGAGTTAAAGACGATTTCTTTGAATTAAAAATGTTTTTCTTTATTTTTAGGAAAATTTGCCTTACTTCACAGATCTACAACTTCAGCAGAGAGACGCAAAATTTCAAGATTTGTGTCCTAAATTTAATGAAAAAGATTTTTGAAGCAAGGATTATAAACTTTCTTTTAATTAAAATGTCATAGTTTTAAAGAATTTTTTCCTTAGCATGGCGTAAATTTTGAGTCCTTAAATTTAAATTTCGTAATCTTCCATATTAGGTCAATATTTTTTTTCAGTGCAGGATTTTGACTTATTCAGCATACAGACGCCACAATTTTATATTTCGGATTAAATTTCAAATCGAACCGTAAATAGATTTACTGAGTGTGAGCTGTATTGGTCAATTTATAGACTCGTATAGCCCGCCTACACTGAAAAGATATTGTGTCTTGACTAAAGAGGAGATGGCTTCCAACACTTTATTTTAAATACGATTTTTACTTGAAACATCATTATAATTCCTACTTGATGTCGAATGTACACTTGGAAGTTAACGTTGTCGCTAAAAAGCTTTTAAAAGAGTTTGGTAGCATATGAAGAAAAATGCTTAAAAAAACGATTAAATTAAAATTTGTGTCCTAGAATCCAGTACACAAAACTGAAATGTGAAAGAGGATTGTATTTTAAACATGGCCTTACTTCAATTCACCGCTCATTTGGCTCGGAACTAATACCAAAACCATTAGAGTAAATTCAAACTCTTTGGAACCGACCCCATATGTGTTGAATATCCTTTAAAATGATGCCAATGCAAGACGTTACCATAAGCTTGTATCAATATCGAATAAAATCGTTTGTTAAAGGAAGGTAATATTTCCTGGATATTCATATAAATATATGGGAGACTTGCATATATTGTGTACCGGGAAGAATAACCTACCACCAGATTTGGGTAAAATACAATTGAACGGAAGATATATGTTTGAACTTGATCAGAAATTTTTTGTGTCAAATTCAATAGCGATTGTTATGTTCCAAAAAAAAAAAAAAAAGAATCACCTGGACCATTGAATAACGATCTCATAAGAATTGGAGTATCTACATTTCGGTTCCATATATGTGGAAGTTGAATATTTCAATAGTATAATTTTTAGTATATTTTTTTTTTATTATTTTTAGTTTCTCTGTGAATACATTCTAATAAAGAACTATTTTGTATATAACCAAATCACATTATTTACATATATGGTTCCATATATACATTTTGTTTTCAATCAGTAAACAAATTTTCACGCATTTAAACCCCCACACCACGTTACATAAATGTTGCAATATTAAAGCATTGCAAAATGTAATTTCTTCCGCAATACCTTTTACCGCTTAAGCCTTAGTCTTAGTGGATAGTCTTACATACGTTTGAAAATATTGAGATGTTACATTTCAAAAGGCTTACCACAAAAATATTTTGTAAATTGATTTTCCATGCCCAATAGCTATGGGCCATAAAATTTTACCACAGTTTTATTTGGGCCATTAATCTATACTACAAGCCCACAATAAAAGGCCACATTAGAAATTGTTTAAAATTTGTCTTCTAAGTTTATGTGTGAATTCATTTAACCATTCAACTTCAACTGATAAATTTAATTGGCAGTAAAGTTCTTAAGTCATAAAATGAAAATTCGTATTAATAATAAAACTTTCCATCATAAAATGTAATTGATACATGTAAGTGAACAAAAAACTGTTTAAATAGCTTCAACATGAGTTCTTCGTTTAAAAAATGGTTAATTTTCTTCCTCCGTATTCACTTGATAAAAGAAAACTCTAAACGAACAAAAAAAACCATCAAATATTTCCACACTTAAAGGCCCTCTGGAAAAACCATTTTTTTTTTGAGAACCACGAAAAAGCTTTTGGTGTGATATTAACACAAATTTCCCATTTATTGCATAGACCAAAAATGGCAAAACACTTTATGGAGATACAAAGAGGCATTTAAGTAAAACCGAAAGTGTTTAACGTAATGGTTTCATCTTTTTTGTGGTCTGCTTCTTTACAGCAACTTCGTTGCTGCTGCCAGCATTCAATACCACTCCATTCATTTGGATGGTGGCTTAACATTATTTTTAGTTACTTATATTTCCACTTGCCACACTTCATTTTCTTTTTGAGTGGCGAGTGGAGCCTCAAAAAAGCACACAAAATGTGGTACATTTTCATTTTCATTTTAGGCCTAAATTCGAAAGGAGGGGTGAGAAACTGTGGAACAGGCCTTCACGTAGTCCATGCATACTCATTATTTGTTTCATGTCAGTCATGTCGAAGTACTTGCACACAGTGTGTGCGTGTGTGCGTGAATGAAAAGCTCCAGAACAGGACATCATCAGGATTGGTGGAGAAGAGATGAACGTTTTGGAATTTGTGCCTTTAAATGCAGACAAAATTGAAATCAACAAAACAAAATAGACTTCACAACAGACAGACAGACAGACAGACGCACAGATGAACAGACAGACAGTAAGAAAGGCAGATGGGAGGTAAGCTGCCAGTCGCTTACAGAGTATTTAATTCATGTTCAACACATTTCTTGTTGCTGTTAGTGTATATGAGTTTGCATGTGTGTGTGTTTGTGGACGAATGAATAACTGAATGAATGAATGATGGTGATGGTGGAGCAAGTACGTGGGTGGATATACCAATGTGCATGAATATTTACACTCGTTTCGTCATTCATTGTCTGTTCCGAAAACCATCCATCCACAATGGCCTCTGGGGTCTCCGGCTTCTAGTGTTTGGTGTATGGCTCGCACGCCTTATGCCCTCCACATGGAGGTGGTGTACGTGTATTGATTTCATAACAGCGCTAAATTTCTCATGCAAATATGTATCACAGGCAAATTCGAATATTCCCCCAAGCCCAAAGTGACGGCGGAAGTAATGGTTATGAGGTCGCCCGCCCATTTTGCCATTGTCCCTGCTTGTTTTTATTTCCGCCGCCATGTGTGCTGGCATGGGGTGTGGGTGCGTAAGTACGAGCATTTAGTAAAGCCACTGTAAATGTGCGATACTTGTGCGAGAGGGCTACCAACGATCCCCAAATGACTAAGACAAGGCGGTTGTGCTGCGGCGGCAGTGCCATCATTGCTAAAGTCAAGCTAAATTGTCACACAACGTGATGTTAGACCAGACTCCTCACGAGAGCACATCATGCCAACACGCAGTCAACCGCACAGACAATGTGATATGTGTGGCATAAGGAAGGATGTATATGTGGGACGGGTGGAGGGGGAGGGAGGGCTCAATGGGACTGCCAGCGTCGTACATAAACACCTTGGTAGCTGTTTGTTGTTATTGCTGCTATGCTTACCACCTTTCGCATGCAGCATGTACCTTTGTATTTGTATTATTCTCATTGCCACCACGAGACGGAAAGATAATAATGATGAACAAGCTCACATTCAATACCGACATATGAGTAACTTTAACTACACGAGACCTACACACGCAGGGCCACTTGTACTTACACAACACAAGACAACAAAATGTAGGACAATCAACACCGGCAGCAGCAAGGACTAGAACGGGCAGAAACAACACTTGTTGTTGCCGCGCACGTTTCCTCTGCTCTTTTGTGGCATGCCGATAGCAACGACAATGATGAGAATAATGATGGCTGTGTTGATGATAATGACGCACTTCATCTCCTTACATGCGAAATACGCAGATAGACGGACAAAAATACAATCTCCTCTGATTGCGGCAGTTTTCTTCGCATTGCTGTGCTTCCACCAAAAGTACAAAATCACTCACAAACACATGACTATGGACACGACTATGAGGAATTAAGTGGTCAACTTCGTCTTACTTGGGCCCTAATGAAGGCATGCTAAGAATCCAAAAATGGTAAAATACTTACGAACATTGTAGGATTAAATGCAATTCGTATATTCCTTCAAAAGACACAAGGATATTGGGTTTTACTACCAAAGACAATGGAAAGATATACTGAATATTATTGTTGGGAGGCAAAGAACTTTAGAAAAACACTCACATACATATATCTCACAAACATTCCAAACATGAAAGTAAAGTGAACTTCTCTCATATCAATGAGTGCACCCCTAATCTATTTTAAATTTCAATGTTAGGCAGAAAGATGCCTTTATAAACAAAATTAAAACAAGTATATATGGCCGTAAGTTCTTCCAGGCCGAATCTTATGTACCCTCCACCATGGATTGCGTAGAAACTTCTTCTAAACACTGCCATCCACAATCAAATTACTTGGGTTGTGGTCTTAAATCGTTTTCTAAATTGTGAGTTAGTCCATACGTGGTATATATTAGACAAAAAAGGTATGTGTAGGTGAGTCTACAAATAATTACGAATCGATATGGACTTTTGCACGGTACGTAGGGAGCCAGAATTGAAATATGGGGGTCGCTTATATGGGGGCTACATACAAATATGAACTTGATATGGACCTATTTTTGTGTGATTTGGGATCGATTTATCTGAGGGCCATATATAACTATAGACCGATATGGACCTAGTTAGGCATGGTTGTTAACGGCCATATACTAGCACAATGTACCAAATTTCAACTAACTTGGATGAAATTTGCTCCTGCAAGAGGCTCCAAAATCAAATCTCGGGATCGGTTTATATGAGGGTTATATATGATTATGGACTGATATGGACCACTTTTGGCATGGTTGTTAAATATCATATACTAACATCACGTACCAAATTTCAACCGAATCGTATGATTTTTGCTTCTCCAAAAGGCACCGGAGGCCAAGTCTGGGGATCGGTTTATATGGACCGATTTCGACCAATTTTTGCATGGATGTTTGAGGCCATATATTAACACCACGTATACCATATACTATCACCATGTACCAAATTTCAGCCGGATCGGATGAAATTTGCTTCTCTTAGAGGCTCCGCAAGCCAAATCGGGGGATCGGTTTATATGGGGGCTATATATAATTATTGACCGATGTGGACCAATTTTTGCATATTTGTATAGTAGAGCCCATATTCCAACTCCATGTACCAAATTTCAGCCGGACTGGATGAAATTTTCTTCTCTTAGAGGCTCCGCAAGCCAAATCTGGGGATCGGTTTATATGGGGGCTATATATAATTATGGACCGATGTGGACCAATTTTTGCATGGTTGTTAAAGACCGTATACTAACACCATGTACCATTTGCTTCTCTTAGAGTGTCTGCAAGCCAAATTTGGGGGTCCGTTTATATGGGGGCTATACGTAAAAGTGGACCGATATGGCCCATTTGCAATACCATCCGACCTACATCAATAACAACTACTTGTGCCAAGTTTCAAGTCGATAGCTTGTTTCGTTCGGAAGTTAGCGTGATTTCAACAGACGGACGGACGGATGGACATGCTCAGATCGACTCAGAATTTCACCACGACCCGTTTCATTTTGTCACCGTCTGTTCACGACTATGGAACGTAATTTTTCTATTAGTGTAGTAAGTTATTACGAGGCACGTGACCAAATTTCACTTATAATCGTATCAATGAGTAAATTTCCCTTATACTCGTATCAATGCATGAATGACGTGCGACTCAATACTACTCACTACTTGTATTGAAACGTTTACGCTCTTAGATTTTTGTTTGGGTATTTTGTCCGAGTGTGGACCGAATTTCGACTGTTCCATTGGTGACGGCAGAAACGTGGTTTATAAAACAATGTACTGTGTTGCGTATCTGCAATTTCAGTCCCTAAAACGTAGCAAATACGGTTCATAATCCGAAACAATAGGACATGCTACTAAAATTTTCTATAATTTAGAAGATCCTAACGTGGCTTTGTGCGACATACGACGTTGACTTTAAATATGACATTTAAAGGTAGAAGAAACCACGCCCGTTAAACTAAAAAAATTGCTAAAATGTAACATTTTGTTGTAACTATCTTTGTCCTTACATGTTTTTCGTCTCTCTGACGTTTCTAATGTTTATACGAAATTTCTAAGTTAATATATGTTTGCATATGGAGACATTATATTTAAGAAAATATAATAATGTCCCAAACAATATATGTTCTAACATGTCCTAAAAAGAATGTACTAAAAAATTTAATTTTTACTGCGAAACTCCTCTATTAATCGCCCAAAGGTAATGATTGCAGTAAGATTTACCAAATAGCCCTTGATAGAACAATAGGGCCTTCTATTGTAACGCTTATTTACCTCACACCGCATGGGCACTTGAACGTACACATTGACGCCGAATCTATAAGTGAAGGTAAAGATGAATAAGTAAACGAACAAATGAAATGGGTGAACCCAGTGTTGCTTCTTGTAATGGTAACAGCGGTGATAGTGATGGTATTGGTGTTAATGATAACACTGTCAAACATACTCACACACACTCACCCTAGCGCACGTACACTTTTGCTCATACATAAGGAAGCATGATGGGAGAACGGAAGCACCGTGTTTAAAGGAAGACTATAAAAGTTCGTTTAAAGAGTTTCAGGAACAATAATACAAAACACCATGTAGACCACAGCATCATCACCATCAGTAGCATTACAAGTGAGTCAAAGTCGCATCACAACACACACATACGCACACACTAACACTGACGATGATCATTTGCGTAATTGTGTTTACGATGATGACATCGCATCAGGAAATAATGAAAAGAGAGATGATGATAATGACGATGTTGGTGATTGGGTTGGAAAACGAAAATATGCCCCACAAGCTGATGAGATTTTGGTCTGAAGACGTCTAGAAGAGGGTTAAAGAGACACGTTTAAGTCGCATAACCAACAATAAAGGAGAACTTACACACAAATACTCTACCCACTAACAATACCATCACAAATGGCACGAACCACCTAGAACTAGAATGTTTGCCTTCCCTCCAAACCCAAGGACTCGGGCTGTGGAGTAACCAGAGCCAAGAATGACAGTAGAAAATGACTTTTCTTAATGTATGGATTCAACTAGCACAATGCCAAACAATGTTCATAAAATAATGAGAAAAAGATAAGTCTGCGATGGGGAAAATTTCAACACGGCTCGTCTATTGGTGAGGTGGAAGTAGAAAAGCCATTTAAGGATAATAGGAATATTGCTCCCACTGATTTGTATTAGCTTTCACAGTTGATTTATTTTGTACCTCAATGAATGGGAGCTATAGAGAGTTTATAAATTCATCATACACTTCATAATGAGATTTTCCTAAAAATTGCATTAAAATGTAGGATAGTTCATCACCCATTACGGACAAATCACGGCATCAGTTAATGACGCACTAACAAAGAAGTAAGAAAGAGAAAGAAACTCGCCAGACAGTCTCTCTGTTTATTAATGGGGTTGCCAAAGCTATTCTAAAAAACACCTTTTACCCAATTTTTAAACGATGATATGAACATTTACGTAAAAATTGTAACATAGAGGAAATAATATAACTTCAAACATTTTGCAACAGCATAATGTCACCTTTTTTGGTGGCACAAGTAAAATGTTATTTTCATGATTATTTCAATCATTAAATAGCAAAAAAACAGTCGGTACTAGAATAAAAATGTTAAAAGTTAAAGTGGCAGCTCAATTTATTTTCGGGCTCACCTAGGCTATTCAGTCCATACTGTAGAATTAAGCTATTGGAATATTTTCCATGACAAACTTTTATGATGCGTTAAAAATATTATTAAACATTTAGTTTATTCATTCGTGGCATCAATGAATCCAAGCAAACTCAAGTTCGCTACTTGTCTTCCACTTTTTGGTTTTGCTTTAACAATTTAAAGAAACCACTAACTTCAAAACCACCTTTTCGCATTGAGGTCTGAAAAAGCCTTTGTCCAATTAAGTAGACGTCCATTAACAACCATAAACTTCTCTGTCCGTCTAACGCCAGCATCTCTTACATATTAGAATTTAGGATGGCTGTTGCCAACTTTTATTATTAAACAAATCGAACAAAGCTCGAGGTTGTAAAACCTTACGCAGGTGAAAAGTCAAAGTGGCATTTATGTATTTCGTCAATGGAGAAGGAAAGAGACGTCGCTCGTTCTAGAGTCTCATTAAATGGAAACTTTATTGAATTTAACTTTGCAAACCACAACCAACTTTGGTAACCTCTGCTAGGATATACGTGTCACAGCACTTCCCCCATTAATCGGTTGGGGAGAGACGAAAGTAGTTAGGTGTGCCATTGTCCCAATGGATCTGGTCGTTTTGCCATAAATTTCACATTATGACATACCATTATTCAATATTTCAAAATTAATAAGGCATAAAGTTGTCCATTTAAAATAAACTACTACAAAATTTCCTGTTGCCAACAACAACAATAGCAAAAAGGACAAAGCAAAATCTCTGATATCCTACGTTGAAATTGTGTGAAAGAGCGTGGGCACCAAGTGGTAACGTTACCTCCACTCAAGGTGGCTTCTGTGCGCCAGCCATCTCACTGCACAACATTGACCGTTTAATTAGTAACGTGAGCTTTATGACACAGGAAAAGGAAACCCGATACGCGGTAGTGGTGGTGATAACAGTGCGAGTGTTGTATTGGCGCCAGGTGCTTTGCTAAAGCCGAACCATACGAGTATAGCAAGTTGAATTACGCAATGCCGGACCCATTCCCCTTCATTATTGTTTCTCTCAAAAGATTTCCTCGTGACTGGGGGCCAGCCCTAAGGGGGGGGGGGGATACAGATACCAGAAGTGCTTGTACATGCGGCAAAAGTAACTTTAGAGCAAATCGACAATTAATCAACTAAGTAAACTGTTGCAGCAGCAGTGGCGGTATCTAGCAGCGGAGAAACTCACATAAGATTTGTAGCCCTCTGGCAAACGTTCGTTGGAGAAGTTGTCCAAGTTTTCCCAATGACTTTCCTAATGTAGTTTGGAATGGTGAATCAGTATTCCCATTCCGCAGCACACAGTCGCACAGAGCATCCTCGGTTGGTCTTCTATCTGTTTAGGTATTCATCTTAACGGAAACAGAAGGAAGTGGAAGACGTTAAATTTATGTCTGTCTTCTTTCGGCATTTTTGGGGTATCAATGTGTGGGTTTGTTTATATCTTTATTATTGTATAATCAGGCCAACCAATAGAGGGCCTTCTTTGAAGAAAGAAAGTACACCTACATCTAAAATATCTAAAAACGTTTTATATAATACAGGGTTTTTATAAGTAACTATGTCGACTTAACAATGGACTGAATAGTCTAAGTGAGCCTGAAATTTAATCGGGCTGCCACTTTAACCTAATAATAGGTTTCTTTATATGGAAGACAAATTTGTTGCACTACGATCAACTGTCTTTAAAATTCTTTAATATCGAAGAAATTGCCTTTTTTATGTTATGCTGATATCAACGCAGGATGGATTTTCGTCCAAATCAATTACTTTACATATTATTACAATCTTAATGCGAGCTACTTGGACATGAAGACTAAGGCATTGGTATTATTAAGCTATTGAAAATTGCCAGATACCCATCTTCCGAGCCTGACTATACATGTGTTTCAGTGTCCACTAATATACATTTCCATAGTCTCTTATAAGTTCTCTCTGGGTTAGATGATTCAATTTGGGTCTTATATGTTAATTTCCTATGAAAATTACATACGAGAATCATTTCTTCCAAATTGAACCAATTTTTCACCACCACTGTGCATCATCTTTCCATATAGCTATAATCCCTTAATATTATTTTTCGATTTTGGTGTGTTACTACATTACTGCAACAACAAATCGAAATATATTTTTATATATCTAAGCTTACCTAACCTAAGATGTATCTTCAATAAAACGGGACCCTTAGGTTGACTAATACATCAACGTAATAAGGCCCTATTTCTGTATATCAAATGGCACAGACATATCTCAACTACATGTAAATCGGATAAATACTATGCCCTCAAAAAAGAGCAATATCGACTTAGTTGATTAGCTATTTACTTCATAATTGTGCGGTTAATATATGAACTGCCTTTCCAAAATATCATAGAAATAGTAGACTTCGAGTCGATCATAATTGCAAAAGAATGAGATGAGGAATGAATCTATGTGCAATGGAAGAAGAGATGTAGACAAATACAGACTAATTTATCGTATTGTCGATGGCAAATTAAAAAAAAAAAAAAACAAAAACTCAATTCCTTTTATCGACAATTTTGTTTTAAAGGCCCATTAGCCCATTGCCTTGTTTTTTGCCGCTCTTGTCCGATATAGATACACATAAATATATCCGTGTATATGAATGGCTGTCAGGTGCCACGGAAGTTTAGAGTTTCATTTGGCAATTAATAAGCTGCCAGCAAACGCTTCTAGTTAACAAATGTCGTCAAAAGGAAATTAAATTGGTCTCTTGAGAACATCATCGGCAACACGATGACATACCCAGCGGACATGGAGGGTGTAAATTTTTGTCTATGTTCGGAAGGACGAGTGTACGGTCTGTTATTACAATATCGTAGTCTCAAAATTACAAAAGGACATGGGAATTTCGGAAAAGAGAACGGAGGAGGGGTGAGTAAACCACCCACACTTTCCTGTCCCTTTGGCGCCTTTAGCGCACGGATAGCATCATGAAACTAAACTGGCGTCAAAACATTTTAATTAAACCTGAAAGTTGTCATGCTTTGTCTAAGTGTCATAGTTGGACAGTATCTCGTCTCACTTCTGGAAGGGTGGAATATTTACACTGCATGCTTAGATCATCAACAGGTTTAGGTGGAACTCTATCGAAAAAAACTCTTGTCTGTTTGCCTAGCACTAACTAATTGGTCTTCTCTTCGTTATTTTACAGGCGTGCAATTCTAGCTAACACGGATGTCTCGGGCACAACACCATGGCAGAGTGCCTTTCTCCATGACTATTGGGGCACACCGCTAACAGACAGTGGGTCGCACGGTTCCTATCGACCGCTTTGTGTTCTAACATTTCGTCTGAATTTTCTACTGAGTGGCTACAATCCATGGGGCTTCCATCTGGTGAATAATCTCCTACATTGCTTAGCCACCGGATTGGTGGTGAAAGTTGCGCGACACTTCCTATCCTCCGTATGGGGTGTTGTGGCAACGGGTGCTCTCTTTGCTGCACACCCCATACACACAGAAGCTGTAGCCGGCATTGTTGGACGAGCCGATCTAGCCGCTTGTGTTTGCTATTTGGTGGCATTCCTGACATATATGCGCCACATCGCGTGGCGGGAACGGGGGGATCCGATGCAGTGGCTGGCTCTCGCCTTAACCATTCTGACATCTGTTGCCGCACTGCTCTTCAAGGAGACAGCAATTAGCGCATTGTTAGTGTGCGGCGTGTTTGATGTGATGCGTGGTCTGGGTGGCCTAAAGGACAAACATCGTCTGCGTAGTCTCTGTGTGCTGGGCTCCATTTTAGTTGGCTGTGTTTACTGCCGCCTAATGTTGATACCCAAACCCCAGACTTTGTTCTCCACAGCCGACAATCCCATTGCAAAAACAAACTCAATGTGGACACGCTTCCTGACCTTCCTGTATCTGCCCGTATTCAATTTCAAACTGTTGCTAAATCCACAAGTGCTTAGTTTTGATTGGGGTATGAATGCCATACCACGCATCACCAGCCTTTGGGATGGCCGCAATTTTTTGAGTGCGGGCTTTTATGGTGCATTGGCTTTCACCGGCTGGCGCAGTTGTTGTACTCTACTCAATTGCCATAAACGCCTGGGCAGCACCAGTCAGAAACACTCAACAGCACAGAACTCATCCTCAGCATATAATGGGGCCACATACCACCTGCAGCCACAGACACAACGCAAGTCACGAACCAAGCGAAAATATGGCAAGCAAATACAGTGTCAAACCGCAAATACAAATGCAGCCGTGGTGGCTCCGACACGGCCAACGGAAAGCTATTTCATGATGAGATCGCCGTATTCAGCACCTCCAACCATCGGCACCCCCACCTCATATCTCAAACATAAACTATTCGGCGTAGGACCGCCACAACATGTGTGTGGTGATTGCAAACAGGAATTGAGCTCCCTACACCAGTGCACCTCGTGTCGGGTTCTGAACAATAACAACAATGTTCTGACACTCAACACGTCGAACATGTACCGCAGTGAATGCTGCTGTCATCAGTTAATGTCTTCCAGTGGCTCTTTTGGGACGCCACAGCTTTTTAGTTTTGCCCTGCACAAGGCCATATCATGTGTGGTATCAACGCGAAGTTCCCGCAGCAGCAGTAGTTGCAGCAACTCAACAACGGCCAGTAATAAGAGCTCCGACAGTAGTGCTTCCTCCACCTGCAGCTCCCAATCATCGAAGTCGACTGCGTCCTCATCGTTGGTGCATCGAAACACAGTATGCCTTACATCGTGGCCAGGACTGCAACATGAGGAGGAATTCTTGCTGGCTCACATGAGTCCCAAGTGTGCAAATGCCAGCATTCTTTTGATGGCCTTGACATTTCTCACCTTACCCTTCCTGCCTGCCACAAATCTTTTCTTCTATGTGGGCTTTGTAGTAGCCGAACGTCTACTCTACTTGCCCAGTGTGGGCTTCTGCCTGCTGGTGGGGTTTGGAGTATCAAAACTCTTTGAACGGAACCGAGGAGTGAGGAGTAAGACAAATCGTCAGATAATCCTAACAAGTCTGGGTATTTTGATTTTGGTCTTGAGTGCCAGAACAATGCGCAGAAATTTGGATTGGAGAGATGAGGAGAGTCTATATCGAAGTGCTGTGCAAATAAATCCACCTAAAGGTAAGGATGACATTACAAAACAAAATAGAAACAGAAAATTGTGAAATAAAATGAAAACTAAAAATTAATCTGTTTTTACAGCTCTTGGCAATTTAGGAAGTGTCCTTAGTTCTCTGGCTCGCTACAAAGAAGCAGAGGAAGCTCTATTAGAAGCCATCAAATATAGGCCAAATATGGCAGATGTACATTTTAATCTGTAAGTATCCGCTAAATGTATGCATATATGTGAAATTCTTTTGCAGAATAAAAAATTCTACTGAATCTAATTACACCGTAAAAAACGAACACAATTTGAAATCATTTCTAGCTTCCTGTACCTTAAGTGATAAATACATTTAAAAGTATGGCCTAACACGTAGATCTTAATACTAGAAATAAATACAATTATTAGTTAGTTTGCAGGGCACGCGATGCCAATTGTGATCCAGTGGACTGGCATTTTGAGTTAAATAACCTTAGTTTCGGTGATCACCTCTATATTGGACAAACTCGTCTCCCCAAGGAATAATTTATGGGGGCCCAGATATGGAGAAACATTATCTCTAAGTGAGATCGTGCTTCACCCATATATCTTATACCCAAACATACGTGAATGATATTGAGCTGATATCCTTAGAGTACTTGCATTTTTCACTCAAAAATTTATTTATTTATTTATTTATTTTTTTTTGTAACGTTTTCGTTTGTAAAAATATCTTTTGGACATTCACTATGCTCATTTCCATACGCCTCCACTCAAAAACAAGTTTACTTGAATTTAAAGATTAAAGATCATCTCGTAAGGATTTTGGTATTGGTTTTAGCTTTAAATCTAGACTATAAATTTAAAGACATTTGTCCTTAATGTTGTGTAAATTGCGTGTTTTTCAATTTAGGTTTCGTCAACTCGACATTTTATTAACTCGTGTAGCTTTTTTATCCATTGTTTTTCAATAACAAAATGTCCTTCACTCTAAATATTATCATTTATAAATAAATAATCCGGTAGCAGTGATATTTATACAAGTGGAAAGTGGATTAAATTCAAGTTGATATCGCAACCTTACCAGATCGCGGTCATATTTATCTTTACTGGCATTTACTATCGTATTGAAGAGATTAGAGATTTATCTCTACCTTATATTTTTTGCATTGACAATTAATTTCTAAAAATTTCAAATTTCTGCCTTTGTCATAATTGTCAGTCTTTATTTCTTTTTCAAAGTCAATCGTCATATTTGATGTGGGATGTGGTAGCATACAAAACAACTTTAAAGTAATCAAGTGACACAAACATCTACTTCGAAAACCTTGTTATGATTGAAAAAAAAAACATAACAAAACAAATTACTCAAATTCCTTCTATAATGAATCGAAAACTAGAGAAGCAGTTGATTATTTTTTATAAATTTGAACCAACTCGGACAGGGGAATTAGCGATTAGCCTATATATTCTAGCAGAATTTGTACTCACCTCTCTAAGACAACCAAGTTGTGGGTTAACTTGCAACCTCACTACATATACGTGTGGAAGGATACGAACGAATTCTTCTGAACTATGCTATACAAAATATCATTCATCATTTTGTGCCATTTTACGAGCATTTATATTGCTTACAAATTTCAGCATTTAAAAACGAAAACAGAACAGCAATCCAAAAACAAAAGCAAAAAATACAACATTGGCAAAATGAACGAGAAGTCAGTCAAAGAACGAAAGGAAACAAGAGGAGAAAGAAAAAAGAATAAATAGAGCCCAGGAAAAACTAAAATGGTGACAAAAGGGATTTTCTGTATTAGCGCAGAGTCCGTGTAAGGGAAAAGGGCAACCCATCTACTCACTTATGCAGTTAGTCGGGGGAAAAAATGATAGACATCAACTGCAACTGTGCTAGTGAGTGATAGCATGAAGAAGAGTCGAACTGGTACTTTCGATGTGATGATGACGATGATGGAGGTGGAAATGGCAATTCTGGATTTGCACTTAGTACTGAAGTTCCCTCCACATGAATATGCAAGCACGTATGAGGCCTTTACTATTCATGGATTTTTTTTTCCATGCCGTCATCCTCAGCAGTCACCTTGCTTTTGCTGTCTGTGGCTGTGAGCAATTCATCTCCCATAAATGCTTTGAGGAATACAAACCGAAACACTTTTCCCACTTTTTTCGCCTATCCTTAAGATTTCGTGCTTTTTTCGTTCGTTCATCCTTATACCTCTGTGCATGTGATGCCTTTTCAGATAGTTGATGCTTCAAACGCAACGGTAGGCGATGATTGTTGAACTCTGTTTCGTTTTGTAAGGCATTTTGTGGCCATGTCAATTAAGCCCGAAAACTACAATGGTTTGCAATTCAATTAGCCTAGTTGGGTTTAGGCAGATAGTCTGGGAAAATGCATGACATGTCTGAAATTAAACGTATGCACTTCAAACTCAGCAAACACCTATAAACGTTGTAAAACGAGATAACCGTAGAAAATATTGAGTTTCATATCACAAGAAGACAAAAATAAAATTGAGATGAAACAAAATTTAAAAGGCCTGGTTTCTGAAAGAGGAAAGTATACACACACGTTTTCATAAAACTTACATCTTAGCATAACGCGATTTTAAAGGTCTAGTATTTCTGCATTTAAGAAAATGAAAATACATACGCAATCGTATGTATCGAAAAAAATATGTAGGGTTTAAATCGGGAGTATACGGATGATGGACTAGCTCATCATCTTCCTAATCTATTCAATTATGGTGAGAGGTGTGTGCTACTGTCCTGGTGAAAGGGCATATTTTTTTTCTCCATATAAATCCCATCTATCTAAATACCGATTATCTCAGTTATCTTGCGCATATTCAATAAACACACAACAAAAAAATAAGAATCTAAATCTTATTAGAGCCTTATACGTTATTTTTCTGAAGCTATTCGCCTAAGAGGATCAGAATTATGGGCTAATAACTATAGGTTTTTGCATCACAATAGTATTGTTGAAAACCAGTGTAAGGCCATCTTTAGGCATAAGGTCCAGGAAATTATCTGTAAGTGGGCTTCATTTTATTTCCAGAGAAGACACCAAGAAAGTGTAAAATGAAGCAAAAATCAGTTCATGATATTGGAAATTTAGTTACGCAATTTGGTATAAAGGTAAAAAGACGAATCTTCATAAGGCATAAATATTTTTTAGTAGTTTGGAATTAATATAACTCGGTAACATTTTTAAAATTAGCTATTTTATAGGCAAGACAATAGCATTTCATGAAATTTAAATAATTTACTGTCATTTTCGTGAAACTCCGTTAGGCCTTAACTCTCAGTTAACAAAGAGAAAATTGATGATATTATTGTCGTGGGTTAATTTTAACTGAAATTTGCTTCTTTTAACGGAACTTTATAAAAATATGGCTTAGAAGTTTAACGGCCATTTTCATGTAGCTCCGTTAGGCTCTAACTGCCAGTTAACAGAAAGTAAATTGCAAATATCTTCTCTCCGGTTAACTTTAACTGAAAATTTTTCGTCAGTTAAGTTCCTAACTGGCCTATGGAATATAAAGGCAAGATGACAGCTTCGTCGATAATACGGTTTAAAAGTTGGTTAGTTAACGGAACACTAACGGAGCTTTATGAAAATGGGGGTAAGTGTAGAATGGCAGCAAAACGTCTAAATTTAAATCAACATGGGGTCTAGGAAGAAAATATCTTGATGATATTGCGGGTGTAAAAATTAAAATTCGAAATTATGTAGCCAACTTTTCTAGTCAAATATATGGCCCATAAAAGATTTCATAGAAAAATCTATAGTATAAACGAAACTACTAAAATATATGATTAATCAAATTTAAAACCTCTTAATATTTATTAAATAATGACTAAGCTCTTTTATCATTGTGAAAAAAAAAAAAACAATAAAAGAATTTCACAAACCTCAAACAAAAAAGTTCGAAATACCAAAATTTGTAAGACTTCCATGAGAATTTCTCTCGCAAGAAATAGTTGGTAAACAGAACAAACTATTAAGTTGCTGCTATTATTATTACTAATCTTTTTGCAATTTCATAGTGGCAATAACAAAAAAGACTCCTTATTTTCACGTACACCCAATCCAACCGCAGTTTACAAATCACCGTCATATAATCAATAGAGCTTAAGGTATTTCCGAGATTTGTTATTCCATTCAAGTGGGATGTGAATTGAAAACAAAGTAAATCCACAGGGAGGAAAAGAGACGAAGAGTACACAAGGTAAACCACCAGTGAATTCAATTCAAAGTAAACAACGGAAACTTATAGAAATGCAGAGAAGGGAAAACCACCAAACAATACTGCAAACGAAACATAAAGTAAACATTGTGGAAATACACGAGAGTAATTTCCATTGCACCACTTGGCGATGACTAACGAACAGCGTGGCAAAGGGACAACTAAAGATAAGGCCAAGCCAGAGACCCGGTAGCTTAAAACAAGGTATGGCATCTGACTTCATGGTTGTCACCCAGCCAGCCAGCTGTATTAAAGCTAGATGCGAAGATAGTTACAGAGAGAGAGGAAGGAACAACAATTTAAACCACATTTCATGGAACAACAATAGGCAACACCAAAAACAATAACAACATATCCAATAAACATTTCGAAACAAAATAAAATAGCGAGAAAAAAGTAAATAAATATGAGAAACAATATGTTGAATGCCAAAACCAATTTAAAAACAAATTCATGTCCCACCCAACTCCGTCACCATTCTAGCCCTCGACACGTGGCCGTGGCGGTTCAATGGAACAACCAGACATCCAGCTGCTTGTGGCATCATCGTTTATCTTTAGTCTACGTCATCCCACCCCCTCCCGACATGTAGCTAAAGAATTGTAGATCATATTACCAGAACATATTGTTGTCCTGGCACAGAGTAGCTATACTCACGTGAAGGCTACAGCAGAGTCCCGTCTGTTTGATATGGCATTTAGATGTGCTCTTCTTGATGATATTTTGTACTTTTTGGCATATATATTTTCTTAACGATTTGCAGTCAGTCCATATACATTTCCATACATCATCTTCTGTCGAGGTTTCTCTCTTTGTCTGTCTGTCTGTTTGTTTGTTTTTTTTTTTTTTGTCCTCTCTCCCCAGCTTCCAGCTTTGCGCTATAAAGTACAAATAATGCTTATCGGAGATGTTCTCAAACATCAGAAGGAAAATAACAAATAGCAAATGCCAATATCGCAAAATACTGATGATGTTCTTGATGATATACAGTGGCTTATGAAGAGATATTTATTTCATAAATAAATAACCCATAAATCTTTTAAAAAACTCCAAACAAATAAAAGCAATTGGTTTGTAATTTATAAGAAATTTAACTGCTGTTAATTTCACCACTCTTACAAAACAAAATCAATTCCAATTCGATTTTCCAGGAACTTAAAAAACCCTGCTACGAAATTGGAAGGACCGATGAGAGGATGCCCTAAATCAATACCATATTTGATGGGTATTATCAGAAACAAGGTGAAGAAGTGAGCCTTTGGTTTTTAGGAAATTCGTTACTTAACGGATGTATTACTGATATATTTTCCAATATTGGGTAACACATATATATATGCTTGGAAGTTTAAATACAATTTTAAGTATACAAAAAACCATTGCTTTTACTGAATAAGAAAACATAAGTAAGCTCAATATACAATTTTAGACCAACGAAATTTCCATTTATTCCCAGCAAAAAATTTGGAAGTTCTTCCAAAGACACAATTTTACAAGGACTTCCAGAAGATGCACTCCCAATGATGTTTTTTATTTTAACTACCCAGGCAGTTCTTTTAATTCAATTTTTCATAACTTGGTTTTTTCATACTTGTAAGGGGTAATTTTAACTTTTTTTGTTTCAACTAGGTTAGAAACAGAGTAAGAATTCATAAAATGGTACAAATCATTTAAATTTTGTCGAAAAAAATACCGAATCCAATCCGAAAAAAATTGTGAATTTTTGAAAATATTTAAAGTCACACGTTTCCGACAAGCGTTAGAATCCATTAAAAGTTATAAAAATTTATATTTTTTTTTTACAAAATATCACAGAATTTTTTAATTTACATCCAAAACATTGAATTCGGATCACACCTAAAGAAGTGATGCAAATTCATTGCAACGGCTGTTGAAATGGAGGACTTACGTCCTATGACAAGCCCATGTTAAATTCATCGCTCAATTTTGCACCACTTCCGGATCCAAAAACAACATTTGCATTACTTTTTTGGCGACGCTTTTTTTGCTGGGTTGTTAAAATTGTTTTTTTGAAGTGAAGAACAAAGTTCGATGAGGGCAAACGTGTACCACAAACAAATATTTATTAGCAGCTAAAGAAACATCTGTACCAATAGGAGGAAACACCGATGGAGAAACGATTAGTGTTTTTGTGAGATAACTCACGATAATCAAAAGCTACAATTTAGAGGATTAAGGCCATTCAAAAACGGTCTTACATAAACTGTATAGACATGATGTTTCTGGCTAATAAAATGATTAAAAAACCAAAATTCTACTTGTATTCGAAATATAAACTGTCGTTAACGCGTTTTGAAAGGACTCTGACCGGAAAAGTTATTTTATTAATCACTCTAACTGAGTGGAAAATGTCTATAAATGTCACGGCTCCGCCAACATATATAACAATCAATAATATGAGGGATATATGTTAAAATCAGGCAATAAATGCTGAATTTATATCTAAATCTAAACCGATAAGGGTGATGACAATGGATTTACTTCTTTACAAACACGATTTCATTTTAGTCTATATTGTCATATGGAACAAGATATTCCCCCATAAAATCTCTTTAACGTTCAGTTTTTTGAGATTTAGATATAGCTGTTTCGACTGATCTTCAACAATTTACGATTGCACAACTCACACAAGAAGATGACAGTACTTTTTGCCTTTACATCAGTCATTATATTAAATTGGCCCTAACTATATGGAAAAATCACTTCACATTCATTGGATAATGTAACATATATTCCCTAACAAAAATTTGTAGTTTTTAAAAAATAGTTTTTTGTAAAGTCTATTTGAAATATATGATTCCAAACAGATTTTTTTTAAATTATCCAGGCATGCTTTTTAAACTTCTGCCCTTTTCAAAAATATACGACAATTAGAGATGACTTCTCCGAAAAAGATGACCACCAGATGGTTTCATATTTTATTTACAATGTGAAATGACACTCTTTGAAATTCTTTTTAAGTTAGTTGATAAAATATGAGATCCTAACTTCTTAAAAGAAAATCCTTGTGCGCGAACTTTTCAAATTTTTAAATTGAATTTGATATCAACTCTTGCTTACAAAATTCTGTGTAATTCAATGCCAAGATATTTAGTTACTTGTTTGCATAGGATTACCTTCGTCGCTATGTCATTAATGTTTAAGTATTAAATCTATTGAAATGTTTACTATGAACTTAGACAAATATGAAGCGAGAGATAAAACAAAAAATATAAATTTCAAGGAATGGACACAACTCTCAGTGGGTAGTGATGTGCAAACTTACTGGTACGGTTGATGTTTTCGTACAAACTCGATCATTATTAAAATGGCCAAAGCATAAGTATAGCTCACATAAAAATATTCAATTTCAAACAGATCGAATTTAAATGGGAATCAAGGAATGTAAGGCCCATATCACTCCATAAACTGAACTCCGGGGTTTTCTTCTTAGGCATATCTGATTTGCTTCATATTTTGATTTGTTCTATACAACTAAGTAAACGAGTTCTGTAGGTTTTCTGCAGAGTCTGAGGATTGCAATGCACGACGTAGAGTATGGTGGGTTCAATCCGAGTTCCGAGTGGTATTTAAAAGCCTCTCAGTAATGCTGGTGACATTACTGAGTTTATCAATAGAAGGATGTTCTTTGTAACATAGAATAGTGCAGTATGCATAAGAAGGAAGTTTTCCAACTATGGTATCAAAATGGACTGAATAGTCTAAGGTTGCCAAAAAATGTAGGATTGTCACTATGCCAAATCTAACCGAACCTAATCCTTATTTCATTCCATACGATCCTCCATTATTTTTTATATCCACTGTGCTTGCTGTGTGCTCCTAGTGGTTGTCCTATTGCTGTTGTGATAGGTTGAAGTACATCAAGTATTTCTTATGTTTGTTTGACTCGATAACTGGGTTGCTAGAATGTCTGTTCGTCTGACCGTCAATCAGGCATACATCATCCCAACTGTTTGTCAGACTGATGCCCAAGTACGAGAGTAAATTCGTCAGTTGCAGAAGCAACACCAGTACCAGTAGAGTAACAGTAGCAAGAGCAGCAGGTATCATTAGTTGAAGCATAGCATATTCCGCCTTACATCCTGTAACCACTGGAATATTTCAACATCAAGCGTCGATTACTTGCCAGTAAAGTGGAAGGTGGTAGAAAATCGAAAAATGAAAATCAAGATGAATTCCTATGTTAAGTGTTTTTTATTTCCAACTCGACAAATACGACAAGAAAGAAGAACTTCATTGAATCAAACATGAAGCGGTTGTAGCTAGTATGGAAGTGGGTGGCTTTCACGCTGTAGCATAGGATTGAAGTCACAGAAAGATTGGAAAAAGAAGAGCAACAGAATAAACACTCCATAGAGTAGTGGAGTACCCAACATTCGTTCTTTCGAGTACCAGTCCATCCATAGTCATTGAAAAGAAATCAAATTATTCAGCTCAATGATTATCGGTTTTGTTATTTGGTTTTGGTTTAGATGATGCTGTTTGCTCCGCACTATCTCAGTGCTTGAGAAACGGAGGCATCTTCCAGAACCTTAGCCTTCCGCTCTGTTCCTTTTGTCTCCCCTTTAGGATAGTACATGATTACAGTGAAGGTACAAGGATGTTTTCTGTGAAATAGCAATACGTACACTCACATTCAGGTCAAACGTAATTCCATTTCGATTTACCCAAGTTGAAGAAGCAAACACTGTGAATTGAAAGATTTTCATTTGTGCCTGACAACATCCTCTACCCCCGAATCAGGGCTAGTACCATAGTGGTTTGATAAAACAAAATGGGAGGAAGGCTTGTGGCCTGGTGCTTGCTTTTTATAAATTATTTACGATAAACAAACACTCCACTGTTGCTGTTTGCTATCCAGTCTTGTTACATTTCTTTTGTTTGTCGGCTGTTTTTTTCGATTTCCCGCAATCTTAACACGCAATAAAGTTTTTTGTTTGGGAGGAAGTCAAGTACATCACCAAGGACTGAATACTGCAAGTATTGATGGATTTTGTGGCCCAAGCCTGTTGGGTGGAGTCATTGACTTCATAAAGTTAAATTAAGAGATGTCGATTTCAGATAATTACAATAATTGATAATGGTGCGAACGTGAGTTTTCTTCGGAAAAAAAAATATAAATTAAAATATTTGTAGGTCAGACAGAAGATACATGGACTCAGAAAAACGTGAACACTCCAGGGCATTAAAAACAATTTAACTCTATGTAGGTCATTAACACGAGGAAGTTTCCCTGAAAAAAGAAAAAACTATACACAGTTGAAGAATAAAAGATCTTTTTTTTACATTTTGAATACCAATCTTTGGTCCAAAGTACGAAATTTTCTTAAACAAATGCAAAAAAATTATGCATAAAAATATTCTTTAATTTGACGAAAACTAATCACTTATTTTTGTCATATCGGCGTTTGTAATACAGTTTAGATACAATTTTGGAAAATTGTAATTGTAATGTGATTTCAAATTTTCACGAGAAAATGGAAAATATAAATATAAATATAAAGCCCTGGCTTATCATACGAAAAATTGCAAGCATCATAGAGTAAATTTATACACGGATGTTACACGCACAGAAAAAACATGTTTGGACATGGTTGCCGCATCCATTTAATGCTTATTTAGAGTATGTAATTGTCGCGAAAACCATGTATTTTGTCTTTGTAAAAATAATTTTCGAGCGGAGAAAAATATATGTTGGCAATAAGCATTTAAATGGTTCTCAAATGCCGCAAACATGTTCTATTATTTAAATGATAGAATTTGAGACCATTATATGGTCAGGAAAATCATGTATCTGACCATTCAATTTTTTTACTTTTTTGCAGAGAAAAAAATATTTTTATAGTTTACGTATAGACATGTCTACAACCATTACATGGCCATAAAGACCATGTACATTGTTTTCGTGACCATTTAATTTTTTATTTTTTTGCAGCGACAAGAATTTTATAAAAACATTGAGCAGGTACACACGATTTTCATTTTGCGCGTCAGTCGTGTGTTGATTGTTTCTTGGAATGGACGGAGAATACGGAATTATTGTTAATTTATTTGTGTTAATTTATTTATTCAGAAATGGCACGTGGTTTTATGTGAATACAAAAAAGGAAAGTGTAATTGAAAAAAATATACCTGGTTTTTGTTCTGCATTTTGATATATGGTATAATTTATTTTTATTTGCAGTTACATGATGTCTGCGTTTGTACATTTGATGGTCACGAAGTAAATATGGAATGATTACTTATTGTTGAAATTGAACCAAACTAGAGTGTGTAAAAATATGTGAAGTTTGCTTGCACGACATTATAAATACAAATAAACAATGAATTAGTTTATAAATAAATAAAAACAAATAAATAAAGTTGATTTTGTGTTTTCTTTTCTCAAGTGGCGTCCTTTTTTCGACGACGAAAAAAGTTTTTTCATAAAAATCAAAACATTTTAGGTTGTGACCATGTTCTTTTAACTAGAAGAAAAACATTTTTGACGAATAACATAACATTTTAGATCGTGACCATTGTCTTTTAATGGAAACAAAATTCTTTTTATCAATATAATAACATTTTAGATGAGGACAATTGTATTTTTCTTAGAACCATGTTCACTGAGCCAACATGGTTGCAGGTTAAAATGTTACATGGTCGCCGCAAAAATAGCAGCTATCATATTATTTTGCTCTTCGAATATGATTGTGGCAATCATGTTTCTTCTCTGCGTGTACATTATTAAAAATCTGCCTTTTTCTAGTTGTACTCTCCGTGCAAATAATATAAAAATCGAAGTAAAGTTTTGCACTCTATGGGCAAATTAGTTCGTATCAATCCTTTCTCAAGAATTTTTAGACAATAGAATTTCATTTTTGTTTAAAGTATTTTCTTTAAGATGAAATAATGGCAAAAACTCTCATTACCCGGTAATCTTGTAGGTAAGTCTGTTTAAAAATTAATAACCACTTATTAATTGGCATCGCTCCGGATTACATTTACATACGCATGTCCTAGGAGGGAAGTACTTCTCCCCAGGCATACACTTGGCCATGAAATAATTAGTGCTTATAAAGCATATAACCACCTAATGTGTAATCACTTATTCGTAGATATAGCAAAGTTTGCAAAATAGCCACTTATTGTCTCAGGCAACCAAATCTCGAAAATATTGATTTCTATCGCCGACTACAATGGATCAAAATATGGAGAGTAATGCTGTAATAGGAGCACTACTTGAATAGAAACGAATATTGTATAAATAAACAAAAAATCTAATAAATCATCTAAATAATATTACACGCAAATTAATTTCACACTTAAAATAGAAATAAATGTATGTTGTTGAAGGGAGTTGGAATCGTGAATTACGTTATAATATACCCAATAGCACATTCACATTAGGTTCTAAATCTACTAAAAGTGGATTATGAGCCCCTTTTTTAAATGGCATTTTAAATCTAGTTTAAGAGCGTTTTGGAAGTGTAATATGAATGAGGTATAGGAAAGAATTTATTTAAAACATAATATGATAATGTCATTATTTTAAAACACAATTATTATGAATTATTTGTGATAAAAATTTCTTAACGAAAAAATCTTTGGCATTAATGTTACATTAGGTTAGGTTAGGTTAGGTTAGGCGTCAGCGCGATGTATCAGGCTCACTTAGACTATTCAGTCCATTGTGATACCACATTGGTGAACTTCTCTCTTATCACTGAGTGCTGCCCGATTCCATGTTAAGGTCAATGACAAGGGACCTCCTTTTTATAGCCGAGTCCGAACGGCTTTGAAACCCTCAGAAATGTCACCAGCATTACTGAGGTGGGATAATCCACCGCTGAAAAACTTTTTGGTGTTCGGTCGAAACAGGAATCGAACCCACGACCTTGTGTATGCAAGGCGAGCATGCTAATCATTGCATCTTACATCTTCTTTTTGATTTTTTAAGTAAATGCTCAATTATGGGAATAATTATACCTAATGGTACCATCATTTATTCTATTTTATTAAGTCATTAACGGCCAACTGCCTAAAATTTGAGAATAACAATTCGAAAATTACCGACAAGTATTTATTTTTGTCATTACAAATTAGTCATTACAACTCACCACAATGTAATGCAACTTGTAATGACAGCTTTACACCTGGTAATGCCAATTGTAATTAGATTTGGTTACCTAGTTTTTGCTGGGTATGTCTGTAATCTGTTTGATTTGAAGAAATGAGACAAATGAAAAATTGGATTCCCTAGTAAAAATTGAGATATCTAATTTTATATGATTAGATATGTGTAGATCCGCGAAATGGTCAGATCTAACGAATCCCATGCCCTAGATATAATTATATCTATCCCTATATATAGTTTGATCTCGTTATGAATGGAATTATATCTAAGTCTATCTCATCATATTCGATCCATACATTTTTACACGGGTTGTCTAAAATTTATTTTTTGACAAAAGATCTAGACTATAATTACAAACTGGTCTGGTCCTCGAAGGCACCATGTATCTATTTAATTTGCTTCTGAATAGTTCGTACTCATAGTCGTTCGCACTATCTTTAAATAATAAAGCCCAATATATACTGTGCACGCAGAGAAGGAATATGATCACCTCAAACATGTTTCAATAGCAAAATGTTATTTTTGTATGGTGACCATGTAACATGTTTGTCACTAAAATGTTATTTTCTCGTCAAATATAACCTGCTTGTCGAAATCAGATACATGATTTCAGAGAAAATAACATGGTTGCGAAAACCATGTTACATGGTCACCACCCAAAAATAACATTTTGCTCTTAAAACATGTTTGAGGTGATCATATTCCTTCTCTGGGTGTGGAGTCAAAAAAAAATATATATAGCAAAAAGTGACTTTCGGAAAAAGTTGTTTTATAAAAAAAATAATTTAAGTTTTAAAGTATAAAATTTAAAAATAAACGCATTTCCGAACAACGAATCTCACTATGTATGAGCAAACTCACTATGTATGAGTCAAAAAAAATATAGAGCAAAAAGTGACTTTCGGAAAAAGTTTTTTTATAAATAAGTAATTTAAGTTTTAAAGTAGAAAATTTAAAAATAAACGCATTTCCGAACAACGAATCTCACTATATATGAGCAAACTCAGGGCAGGTCTGAAATACTCAGCTTTATCAAAACAATTTAATCCACTTATATAAGTCTACTTCATAAAAAACTAATAGTGACAAATTTATAGAGTCTTTTAATTTTTTGTCACGATTTAAATCCTACCAGGACACTATATTAAGACCGAAATGTGTCTTATGGGTATCTATACGTTATTTTCCTAATTTGGTTATGAAAAAATCATTCCTTTAAATTTCTCCATTCCACTTGGATATGCCTGAAGCCCTGTTAATGTCTTCTAAATGTACCAGAAGAACATAATCCCAAAAAGGCACAAATATGACAAGCAAACATGCTTACATGAAAAAGCAACCAAGCAAAATACTTGATGTTGGATGCAAAAAAAAAGACTAAACAACAACAACGAGAAATATGCACATTTTCAGTCAAAAACGCAATCACTTCAATATGCAAGAGAGTATGTGAGTGAGTTTCACGTGAACATATATATGTGTGTGTGTGTGTTTGTGTGAGTACTAGGCATTGTAGTCAGTGAGAGGTGGCTGTTGCCGTTTTGTTGCTCACACAAGCATTTCCGTCAATTCAATGAAAATTTTCCAAAGGAACTCCAACAATAACAACAAAATTGCACTGAGACATGCGTCATGGGAACAAAACCGAGTGTACTATGAATGAAGGACGAACTAGTGAACGGATTTTCCTACGAATTTGACAAAAGATAGCACAATGCACACATACACACACACCCATATGTGTGAACGTTATGCTGCACACATTCATGGAATCTGGAACTAAAAGCCCATTTGTGTCAAACACAATACGAAAAATGACTGAACAATGTTGAAGGCGAATACAATAATACTTCACAATACCAAGATGAAGAGGAGCAACAACACCAAAAACGTTAGACAAGCCATGTGGAAAAAACGCCAGCAAAACAAACTAATAGAGGAGTTTACAGAAACCCCATTTTTTGTGAGACCCAAACGAAGCTTATCCAATTTCAAGAAAGCCCTTCAAGCCCGCATTGAATCCCAAGGAAAGGCCCTTTCATTATTCTTTCAGGGAAGTCAGTGGGGAAAGGAGGCTCGAGAGTATAATAGCAAGCAATAGGAATCATGTTAGTGAACAAAAGATTGAAAAGGCAAAAAGGTAGACACTTCAACCAAAAAAAAAACATAGATTT
Organism: Haematobia irritans; assembly: GCF_050003625.1. NCBI lineage: Eukaryota > Metazoa > Arthropoda > Insecta > Diptera > Muscidae > Haematobia > Haematobia irritans. The sequence continues at coordinate 234,426,045 of NC_134398.1, read as the reverse complement.
CATCACTCCGTTTGCCCGTTAATGCTAAAAAATTAGTGTACCACAATACCTTTTTATATATAAATACTTGATTACTTATGATATTAGTGTTGAGTACATTGATTAACACCCGTGTTAATCGAATAGTATATGTCAAGCATACTGGAATAATCTTTATCTCATGACTTCTTAAGCGATATACCATTTTATTCGATAATAATTTTTGGCCTAATTATTAATACATTCATTAGAATGTATTCGTTTGATTTTACAAACTGAAAATCATGATTTTGTCTATACACTAATGATTTTGGTATTGATTCCGAACCAAATAAGCGGAGTATTGAAGTATGGACACATTTAAGACACACTTCTCTTATAAGTTTGAATTGTGCGTATTTGATTCTGGGAAGCAAATTTCAATTCATTCATTTTTTTTCAGTTTTTTTCTTCATGTGCTATCTTAGTCCTTTAAAAACGTGTTAACGAAAATTTAATATCCAAATTTAGACTCGACTACAAGTAAAAATTATGTTATGTTTCAAATAAAAGATGTCTTTAAAATAAAATCTTAAAAGCTCATCTCATATTTTGAAACGCTTTTTAGCTTTGTAGGCCAGATGCAAAATTTAAAGACGATTTCATTAATTTTTAAATTTTTTTCAGAAATATTAAAGCCAAGTTGACCTTAGTAAAATGAAATTTTCTTTTATATTAGGATACAAAATTTTAATCGAATCACTTAACTATAAGGACAAAACTACTTCATTGAAAAGTTTACCGACTTTTGGATAAGGAAGAAAAAACTTTATAACAATGAAATGCGTATTCTATGCTAAGCAAAATTCGCATTCGTATTTTAAGGACATGCAATTTTTGGCCTCACGACAATATTTTTTTCAGTGCAGATTCATTTGATTTCAAAAAACAATTTCATTTAATTTTAAAAAGATCTCATTTGTTTTGATAAAGATTCATTGAATTTAAAAAAGGTTTTATTTGGAGGGAAAATGTTATATAACAACAATATCCAGCACATTGATTTACGGATTCAAAAAACTGAAAATTCCACCCAAAATGTATCGGAATGTAGAAGTTTGAACTTCCCGACATTGGTGTACATACAACGGAAGTTATGCCGGGCCGAGTCTTTAATTGAGTTTTAAAAAATGTTCAATTAAAAATTTAATTGAATCAACAAATTTTTTAATTGAAATAAAAATCAATCACAAAAATTAATAGTATCAATTAATTTTTTAATTGTATCAATTAATTTTTAATTGAACTTCAATTAATCTTTTAATTGATACCATCATTTCAGTGATTGAAGACATTTCAATTAAAAAATTAATTGGATCAATTAATTTCGTGATTGAATCAGAAATTGTTTTGTGTGTATGTTTATTTGAAGGCTATCACACCAGATTCTGTATGGACGATATTGACTCACATAACATAAGGACCTAAAATAAAACCAGATTCCAAATTTCAGCAAATCGGTTGCAAATTTTGAACTTTCACACTCAAGAAGGCAAATGGGGAATATATCCGACTCCACAGCCCTTGTGGATAGCATTCACATTTACTAACAATATGAAATAGCTTTTTCGTTTGCATTCGTTTGCATTTCCACCATATTTATAAATTGCCATTGACATAATAGTGCCCTCAAGGTTAATATCTCCCTTTCCCATTATTCTCTTTTCAGAGGAATTTTATATCAAAACCAACAAAATTATCAAGCCGCTGTAATGAGTTTCAAAAAAGCCTTGAATTTTCGACCTAATTTAGCTGGTAAGTAGATTCCTCAGCCGTATGGCTGGACAAAAACTATTCACTGCTTTACCTTTTCCATGAATACACTGACATTCGACATTTTCGTTTGTGTTCTTTTTTTGCTATTACAGTGGCTTATTTGAATTTGGGCATTTCACTGATAGCTTTGGGAAAATGTCAGGATGCCGCTCAAGTACTGCAAGAGGGGTCAAAGGTGGATGGCACGGGCGTAAGAGATCGACAAGGGCATGAAAATGCCCGCATTACATCGTACCTGCAACTGGGAGCACTCTATGTCGAACAGGGAAAATTGCAAAGAGCTTTGGCCGTTTATCGTGAAGCCCTTCATGAACTGCCACACAACTATTACAAGCGTGATGTGCTCTATCATCGAATTGGTGACATCTTTGGTCGTCTACAACAATGGGATGAAGCCGAAAGACATCATAGGGCTGCCTTGCAACTGCAACCCAATCAAGTAGCAGCTCATCTCTCCTATGGCATAACATTGGCCAGAAATGTAAGTTCAATAGCAGGAAAGAATTTTATTTGATGAATTCTTACATCGTTTCCATTAAACATTTTCCCACAGAGCAGTAGAATACCAGAGGCAGAGATGTGGTTTAAACGAGCTTTGCAATTGGCACCTGAAGAGGCCAGTGTCCACCATCATTATGGTAAGGCGGTTCAAATTAATATGCATAGCAGGTTTTCTGAATATCTCCTTCTTCTTAATTATAGCTGAATTTCTTGCATCCCAATCACGCTTGGCAGAGGCCATAGTTTATAGGATAAAAGCAGCTGAATTAGCGCCTCGAGATTACTCCTTAGTGGTTGCTGCAGCTACTGCATTAAGGCTAATGGATCGAAAACTTGAGGCTGAATTTTGGTACAGAAAGGTAAGTGCTTTGGTTAATTTTGAAAATCTATAAACTGCAATTATCGAGTCTATATAATTGTGAAATTCAGATTAATGTTATATACTTTTATAATTTTTAATATATTTGAAAAAAGTAATATGTATAAAAAATCTAAATAGAATCATAACCGCACCAAAGATAGTTGGGTTTGCAATTTTTATCCGACTTACATTAAGTCGGAACCTGGTATTTTTAAACACATAAATTGGTGTGCGGTAACCACTTTCTGTTGTTTAACATTTCATTAATCTAGTAACCTCAAAATTTTTTCTACCACTATCCTAAATTGAAACACTGTAATTTTTTGTTATTTTTTCATCATACTAAATGATCTTTAAAACTCTAGCATCGACACTTATTACCCAATTTGCTTGTAATGTGGAATCTGATTCTCGTTTAGAGCTCACTGTTCCAATCATATGTACCAATAAACGAGAAAATAATTATTAGTTTTCAGTGATTTCAAGGCCATGAAACTACTTCAAATAAATTAGAAATTTTACAAAAAATATCGTCTTACTAAATAAGAAAATATTATAAAACGCACATGATTTTCTATCTACTGGCAAAATTACAAAATATTTTTACACCACTTCAATTTATATGATTGTATATTACAAATAGTGCAATAAAATCAAAAAAGGTGTAAACGGTTTGGTTACAACCGATATATGTATATCGATATCCAAATTATTTGATATTAAATTTTAAGTTTTTTCCCTATTCTCCAAACTTTTGAATTCGGGGATGAAGATGAATTTGCATTAATTATAAAATATTATTGCAGTTTTTTCAATGCATATCAGGGAAACCATCAATGCCATTTAGAATAACACAAACACACTTTCTGTTTTTTTACCGATTATTTTCAGGCTGTCAGTTTACGACCAGGTGACGCCCATGCTCACACCAATCTTGGGGCTATTCTGCACCTACTGGGACGTACGACAAATGCTGCTGCCAGCTATAAGGAAGCCTTGAGACTGCAACCAGGAGATGCAACTACATTGGGTAATCTAGCCAAACTAGGACTAACCGATACCAAATAGAGGACTCCGGTCAATCACACAGACAAGCCGACCCAAATACAATGCATAATATAAATGGACATTCAAACACATGTACATATCCACATATTCACATGTGAATATGTAAATGTGATGAGTGTACATATGCTTTCTATAACTGACTTATATTATTAAGTGTATATTTGTATTATATGTACACACACACCCATATACCCAGTAATAAATGTGTGTGTATGTGTGGATGGATATACTCACATATAAATGTATGTCAATGAACAACCACAAACTAACACAAATCTTCTAAAGATATTGTAAACAAATGTATCATAGGAAACGAAGAACACAACACAAATCCAAGACCAACATTTAAATATTTAATTATGAAATGTAAAAGAAGATTATTAACTTTTGAATTTATGTAAATATCCGCAACCAAAAAAAAAAAAAAACACCGACATCATATTAAATAATACAAATTTTCAAATAAAACCTAGAAAAATATCAAATCTCCTCTCTTCCAAAAACTACATAACACAAATATTATCCTCTGAATCTAGATAAGAAAACAAAGTTTACCACCCGCATCATCCTTCCGGGCATATGATATTCGGTCTTATTAAACACCTTTCATAATTTGCTGTAAATAATTAACATCTTTATCTTGATCATTATATCCACCAGACTTGCAATCCATTATGAATGACTTGTAAATCTTGAATGTAAATAGCTTTCCGTTTTGGAAGAGAGGAGGGAAGAAGTTGAGCGGTTAAATAGCATAGATATTATTTCTGTTATGTTTTATAAATGCATTGAACATAAATGTATATTATCTTGTAGATAATTCTAATGAAAGATAAATAATCTCTTAAACCTTTTATTTCCTCGGACATCCCACTCCCGAATATCCTTTGCTTGCAAATTCTTTTTATTTCTTCCCCATATGTAATAAATTTTCCTAAAGGAAATTCATATATTACCTGTCTTAAATTTTGGATATGAAATCGAAAACACAAAATGATTACAACAAAAAACTTATCTCAGATAACAAGTAAACATATTGTAAATCATGGAAATAATATTAAAGCAAAAGATATATTCATAAAAATATAAAAGTGAAAAATATAAATATTTCAAAAATATACCAAATCGATGTTTTATTCAATAGTAGGATATGTTAATCAATGAACCGATATAAACCTACAGTGAATATTTTTAGTTTTGTTTTTGGGTTCGGGCAAATAAGATAAAAAATTGAGTCCATTTTCGTCCTGATCGAATCTCACCTACTTTCTACCATAGACTTCGCGTCCATTTTCGGTCTGGCCTTCCACCATAGATTTCTTTTGCAGCCAATAACTCACATCCTAGTAATATGGATGTGTATTGTGGTTAAGATACGTATACTATGAAGACATACTTACCAATTATTTAATGGTCTCTCAGAGCGCATAAAAAAATTCTGATTCAATCACGAAATTAATTGATTTAATTATTTTTTTAATTGAAATGTCTTCAGTCACGACAATGATAATATCAATTACAGTTTTAATCGAGCATCGAAAAATACTTGAGTAAAAAATTAATTGATTTCAATAACAAATTTCAATTATTTTTTAATCGATTCAAATAAAATTATTATTTTTTTAATAAAAACGTAACTATTTCCAATCGGTTTCCCAACTGATTTAGTTGTTTTGTTTTGATTAAATAAATGATTGTTTCTAATAATTTTTTAATTAATAATTACAAAAAAAATCCAACAAAAATGGCTTAGTCTTCCGAGTTTGATCAAAAAGCTAATTGTGTGAAGTAATTTTTAAATTAAAAATGTTCAATCATTGACTTAGTTGATTTATTGTTTCTAGTTTGACTAAAAACTTTTTGTATTAATTAAGTTTTTAATAGAAAAAGTTTTATCTTCACTCAAATTTTTAATTGGAAATATTTCGGTGATACTTTTTTTTGTGAAGATCAAAAATCTATTTTATAATTTGTATCTAGGTTATTAAACTTCGTAAATAAATTTAGGGCATACATCAAATAATCTCCAAGAAGAACATAGAGGACATATTTGATATTAATATTGGATCAGAAGGGAGATGAACCAATCTGGATAAAATAGTCTCTAGGGAGCTCCAAAAATTCAACAACTGAAGATAAGACAAAATTAATAAATTTGAGTGGTTAGGTTAGGTTAGGTGGCAGCCCGATGTATCAGGCTCACTTAGACTATTCAGTCCATTGTGGTACCACATTGGTGAACTTCTCTCTTATCACTGAATGCTGCCCGATTCCATGTTAAGCTCACTGACAAGGGACCCCTTTTTATAGCCGAGTCCGAACGGCGTTCCACATTGCAGTGAAACCACTTAGAGAAGCTTTGAAACCCTCAGAAATGTCAGCAGCATTACTGAGGTGGGATAATCCACCGCAGAAAAACTTTTTGGTGTTCAGTCGAAGCAGGAATCGAACCCACGACCTTGTGTATGCAAGGCGGGCATCCTAACCATTGCACCACAGTGGCTCCCAAATTTGAGTGGTTGCTATAGTATGAACTCCAAATAAACTTAATTAAACTTACCTATTCCTAAAGGTGAGTCAACCGATATGTAGAAAGACTTCTTAAAGCTTAGAGATGCGGCATTACTGAGAGGTGATATACCACCGCACGATGATAATGAGAGATTCCATACACTGAAAAAAATATTGTCGTACGGCCAAAGATTCCACGTCCTTCAAATACGAATCTAAATTTTTCCATAAGTCGATAAACTATTCAATGAAGTCGTTTTGTCCTTATAGTTATGTGATATGATCTGAAATTGCGAATCCTAAAATGAAAAAAAAATTATGTTTGAATAAGGTCAACTTGGCTTTAATAGTTCTGAAAAATTCTTCACAATTAATGAAATCACCTTTAAATTTGTTGATTTTTTTATCATCTTGACTACAAAGTAAAAAAGTGCACTCATTGATATAAGAGAAGGCATCGCATCATGTGTGCCAGGTATCGACTGAATACTACAAGTGATCATAAAATAACGAACTGCCACTTTACTTAACCTTACGTAGCCTAAGTATTACGAATTTCTTTTTTTTTCTTTAGCTGTTCACATTGAAATGCTAGTTAATTTACAACCCACATTTGCCCTACTTCAATTGTTGGATTTTTCTTTATACCAATCAGAAGCGAAAACTACTCATTAGTATCCTTTAACGGAGCCAAATATCTTTATGGGGCCGAATAAGATTTCATCTACTTAGCACATGATATCATTTGATGTGATTACCGATTACTTCGATTTCGTAACATGAAGACCTACACAAAGGTAAGGATATTTCCCAGTCTCTTCCATTCGAAATGAAAATTAGCTTCGAAGCAAATTAAACTAAAACCAGATAATGATGGATGAACGAGCCGGACCAAGTAGAAGGAGATGAAGCAAATGAAAGACACACATATACCAACAACCAAGCCTTTGGACTTAGCTTCCAACAAAAAACAAACAACATAAAAAAGTTAAGAGGAAGAGCAACAACCACAACTGATACCCTGAGAGGGATAATATTGCAACAGGACCACTGAAACCACTACCAAAGCGCAGTAAATAAAACCACTCGACCCAAGTGCAGGATTGAATATGGGATCCAGAGTATCCATAGAAATATAAAGGGGTGATTCTAAGGCCATATGGATAAGGGTAGCTGAGCTGTGAAGCCAGAACATCAAAATAGGAAAGACAATCAGCAAATACAGCAACAGCAGTCGGAGTAGTAAACGAAAAAGTATCATCATTACAATGAGTTACAGTGCTGCTTATATTTTTAAGCTACGAAAATAATTGAATTCTTAAGAAGCTTAACGCCATTATAGCGCTTAGATTGCAAAAACAAAACAAAAAGCAGATCAAATTGAATAGAGCCAGTGTAGAGTTGAATTGTGATGGAATAAAATATTAGGAAAATAACCGTAACTATAATCCGTTCACCATTCCTCCTTTACATTAGCTAGAAAAGATGACCACGATGCAAGACATTGTGTTTTCGAAGTTTATGAAATGACTCCCATGACGATGAAGAAGAGGCCAGAATCTCTCGGCACAACTCTACAAATCACAAAAGCTGATGAAACATTTTAATGGCATCCAAGATGGGGAAGGAGATCAAATATGGATTTTAGAACATTTTGTTTTACTTTGGGTTATATGAAACTATATGATACACTATACTAACAGGAATTCATAAGTTGGATACGACACCTTTGGGTAGTTTTATGTAAATCACATATAAAAAAACGAAATGATAACTTCCTCCTTTCTTCAACCACCAGTTCTCCTAGCTTATTGGGATCACGCATCAACATTTTATTATTTTGATTTTTTGGCAAATGTAAAATTACTAAACCGCTTTTGTTGAAAATTCTTTTCTAACACTACTTCACTATCACTTATACTTCAGACACAATGACGATTATCATCCTCTTAAATAAATCTTCTCAAATAACTTGAATCTAAAATCCATTGTCGATATACTTCACATTTGTTTCTCTTTTTGTCCTTGTCCTTCCGATGATGTAATAATCCCCTTACCATACTTCTCCCTCAACAACGATAAAGCTAAAGGATTATAAATTCCAAATCCATATCATAAATTTTGAAACCTTCCAAAAAGTCAGAAGCAACATGGGGAGAAAGACCAGGCAACTATAACTTTACACCAACATCAGAGCTATCCCTGATGATAGTCGGTATGAATGATGGTATGAAGCAACGAGTGACTGAATGGCCGAATGGATGGATGTTGTGCCAATTAGAATAGATGGCTCGTGGTTGGGTTGACATTTGTGATTGGATCGCTCCATCTCCTCCAAATGGCATGGAAGGTGGCGAACTAAGCCATTAGAGTTGGCCTGTAGTCGATGGGCTTCTATAGGCGACCAACTCCCTCGTAGTCATTGCCGAGTGCAATACTGCACAAATTCTGTGGCCAACAAATGGTAGAGGACGTTAAAAACCAAAGGACCCACCATCCAGCTGGTTAAAGACTTTTGACAACCAACACTTTTAATGTCATAGTATTCTCTTTCCTCGTTCATCCGATACTTATTTTTCGTTTTTTTTTTTTTTTGAGATGAAGAGGTCTCTTCTGTCATTGTTGCTGTTGTTTTCTACTATAACTTGGACTCAAGCATTACTATTTTTACTCCGGCGTTGAATGAAGCAGAAAGTAAATGATGCCGATGATGTTGATAATGATGATGATAATATGCAACAGAGCAATGGTTCGTCTAGTACTACTGCACGAGGAAATACCAAAACTCTATCTATGCATGAGAAGGACTACATTTCCAAGTACCATTTAAAAGTGCTTCACTGGAGCACTGCGTTGGCGATGTGCAGGAGTGGCATGCTGTTGGACCAGAATTTAGTAGACCATCATCTTTAGCGAAAGGATTAGGGCGAACTAAACCATGTATTCTCCAAATGCCAGTACTTGAGCCAACAAGTGCGAAAAACAGTCAATACCACAACTTCATGTCTGTTTCTCCTTCAAACCATAAAATATTATGCTAATTTTGTAGAGGAGTGAATGTGCCATTGAAGTGAAATTCCTGGGGATATTATAAGATGACGTATGTAATGGAGTGCTTCAATTACAATCACTTCAAAATAAATTATTTTATTAAAGAAATACTCAAGATATGGTAGAAAGAGCGCCATGATAGTAGTCCATACAACAACGCCATCAAAAAAGGTAAACTCGAAAGAACAAATGAAGGTGATTAATTCGAATTCCACTACGTTTAGTCCATTCATATTTTTTTCGATATGCTTGGGTTAAAGAAAACTGCATCGACATCTGGAAACTTCAAAATCTTCATGAAGTTAAACTGAAATCAAATAATTTGTTTGCAATTGAATTTTTTTCTGTATATAGTGCAGAAGACTCCACTAGACCTTCACTCATTCTTATTTATTTCATTTGAATGCATTATAGATCAATAGGTCGTAAATTAAAAAAAAAAAAAAAACATTTAAATTTTTTTCCAATAATAATTTTCAAGCAGTTCTGACCAGAATCTAGGGTATAGTGATAAAAAATAAAAACAGGTATTTATCAAATATGAAACATTAATGATTTTAAATATGTGGATTAAAGATGAATAAGCTTCAAATGTAGGCTAAGATTCATTGGATCGTAACATAAATTCACCGAGAATCACCCTACCGCTCTCTACCAAACCAAATGAGGGAAAGGACCACACCGATTGTTGGCGGACCAGGATCAATTGATTGGCCGAGATGTTCACGGACGAAAAGGACTGTTTTTCATATGTTTGGGTGTAAAAATTATATGTTTGGAACTCAAATTTTTTAACACAATATTTTTAAGTGCAAGCCAATAATGTTCATTAACTAGCATAACATGTTTAACTAGCATAACATATATGTTAATATGTTAGAATATATTATGTTTCCGACATCAAATGTTTGTAAATATAATATGCTTAGATGCAAACATATATTAATTTAGAAATAGGCTATAAACATATATGTGTTTAGAAAGAGAGACCTAGAGAGTATGCTGCAAGTAAAATAATGGATGTAACCAATTGGCGCCTTAAAAATATATCCACAAAAAGAAAATTTCCTTAAAATTTTTTTCTACCAATGTATGCCCTAAGGTGAAACATAATATGTTCGAACTATACAAACAATATTTTGTTTGGATCAATCCTGAAAATATATATGCTTGAAGCAAAATGTGTTTGGGCTATAACATATGTTACAGAAGCGATTTTTTGGAGGGTGTGGGAGTAGAAATTTACATAACTGATTAATTTATTATGTTGCATACGTTATTTAATTTACCACCATTTCCATGAAGCTCTGTTAGAACACAGTTAACTAACCAACTTTTAAAGCGTATACAGAAAAAAATCCATGGTTAAACTAACGGCAAATTTAACTTATTTTTGTTTATTTGCTAGTATTTAAATTTTATTATTTCTAACAAAATATTCCACAGCTTAGTGAAATCTTGGTCTCAAACATTTTATGAATTAAACGTGCACAGAAAAAAATATCACCAAAATATTTCCAATTAAAAAGTTAATTGAAGTTGAATATTTTTTCAATTAATAAATTAATTGATACAATTAACTTTTTAATCAAGATAGAACATAAAGTTAATTAAGTCAATGATTGAAAATTTTAAAATTTTTAATTAAAAAATTAATTGATACAATTAACTTTTTAATCAAATTCGGAAGACTAAGTCAGTTAAAAAAAGTGATGAACATTTCTTAATCCAAATAAAAACTCTAAACCAATTCAGAAAGTAATTGAAAATAGTTACCTTTTTAAATAAAAAATTAATTGGGGTTTGCATTCAAAATCAATTAAATTTTTAATTGAATCAATTAAAAAATTAATTGAAAATTGCTAATGACATCAATTAATATTTTAATCAAGAATTTTTTCTATGCCCAATTAAAACTGTGATTGATACTATCATTTTCGTGATTGAAGACATTTCAATTAAAAAATTAATTGGATCAATTAATTTCGTGATTGAATCAGAAAAAAAAATTTTTTGTGTGTGGGTATAAAGTTCAATGACCGTACACATAATTTCAATATGAACTAAAGCAAAACATCATTTCCGTACGATTCCCAAAAATAGTAAGAATGGTTAAAATGATCATTATTTGGCGTCAATGATTTTCTTCTTTATTTTTAGTTTATTTTTTCTCCTATGAGAGGGTGTAATTTAGTGAACTGCAGTTAAAAAGTAGAAGAGGGCATTAATTTTTCCTGGGCTTAGCAACTCTTGGTGGAAATCTCAAAATGTGTAGTACAAGTAAGTTCAAATTTCGCGCCAGATAGATCATTCTTACTATAAATCAGTTTGCTTTTTTCAGTGTATAACAGATGTGTATGTAATCCAGATGATATACCTAATGAACTTAACATGTAAAACATGATTTTGTACAACTTAGATTTAAAGGTAACTCGCTTCCCAAAAAAATTCTTTATTTTAAAGAAGTCGTTGACCTCACTGACCCGTAATCAATTCTTAAGTGTATGTAAAAATATTGTAATAACATACATTTCTGTATTATCTAAAGAATGATGAAAAATGTGTTAATAAACAATTCGAGGAAATCTATTTAAGATGATCAAAAGAAATAATCCACATCCAACTCAGGCCGGAGCAACAAATGTAAATACATTCTCTTACAAATCTCTCATCGACATTCGTCCCCCATTCATGCCAAAACAAACATGGTGGTCCATATGGTTTATGATGTCTTTGTGTGTACCTATAAAAATATCATACAAGGATCCAAAGGACGACGTATATTACATTGACTGAGAACATATGCCCACATTAACAACCACATCAAAATTTAATTAAAATTCCATCAACGCACGACCAAGTAAACATGGACATCTACACTTGAATTCACACACACACGAACAGGCCATGTATTATCCATCAGAGTTACATATGACTTCACTATTTTGTCTCTCCATGAGGCATCTGCGAAGCTAAACAAGAAAAAATAACAACGAAGTAGTGTTGTTGTAGTAACTAATATATCAGAGGAAACACGCATCAGGACATAACGCAACATCATAATTCTCACCCAAGACGAACGGACTGGAACATTCAGAGTCGCCCCAACTTATGGCCCACTAAGCAATCATCCCTTTGTCATCGTAGCCAGTGTCACACGTGTCATCTTCTTTGCGGCAAAAGTTCGACCCCAACACACACAACCGCCAGTATTGGATGTCATGGACGCTTGATCTAAACAATTGTCGGCATTTTGTGGACAAGGGTATAACGACAACAACGAAATCATTAATGTTTGCTAAATGATTGAATCCTTTGGCCCATAGACAAGTGATTGGGACTGCTAGTGTCATTTGTTCGTGTGAAATCTGAAGGATTAAAGAAGGCTTCACATTCGCTCAAACGTCAAGATTCGTGGGGGTATGACATTGAACTCTACGGGCGAGATAATTGAGAGATGAAGCCATCGTATAAGGATTGCTATCTATATCATTGCCTACAAAAGATTTCCAAAGCAGCCAACTACATCCACTCATGCTATTTTTAGGGTGACAAAATGTTCATTATGTCCTATTATGTTTTAATGAATTTTTATTCGCTTTCTGTCGAGGAAGGTATGAAGTAAGTCGGCACACCAAATTAAAAAATTCTTTACAATATTTAAAGAAAATGATTGTTTAGATATCTAAAGAGGCACTATCTGCAATATGTGTGTTTAGGATAGATAAGGTTTATAGCGTAATAACATGAAAACGCATTAACAGTGTAGCCGTAGCTGATAACCCGCCAATGTGCTGCACATGCGTGGACATAAATATTATTAAGAGGTTCATGTTCTTATCTTTACTTTTTAAGAATATTTAGATTGTAGCTAGTTTAAGATTTAGTATATAAGGATGAATATTTTTTAGAATAAATAAGTGACTTACAACCACTCAACACGTAAAGTATTATTTCTTTACATGGTTCTTTTGTTTTTTTTCCAATATTATAAAATGATCTTCTAATTAAGTTTGTTTTTAGCTTACTTTATTCAAACGAACTGTGCACAAACGAAGCAATCAACTGAAATACCGAAACGTAACGTACATGGTATGGTACTCATCATCCCATAGTGATAAATGCAAAAAATTTATCTCAGAGACGGAGAATTGGAGTAAGGATATCGTTAAGACAAAATTCTTATTTAAATTTAAGTTTTGCGTACTTAATACTAGGAGACAAATTTGAATTAATTCGATTCATCTTTTTTTCTCTATATGTGCATTAGAGTCCCTCAAAACTATGTTAACGACAGCATACACGTTTTTAGTTTAGAATAATGTTTGGAGTATTTGTACAATATTTAGAGTTGAGTTGGTAACCTTGAGCAATCGTGACCTTTTTCGAATATATAACAATATTAGTGTCTTCTAATTTGTGGTTCTTCTTCCCATCTCGCAGGATTACTACTTAAAACAAAAGCTGAAATGTATTATAATTATTTATGTTGCGCCACTGTAATGTTCCACGCCGTTCGGGCTCGGCTAAAAGAAAGAGTGCCCTTGTGGTACGCTTAGCGTAGAATCGGGCAGCACTCCTTGATAATGGTCTTCCCATTTTATTGAAAATAATTTTTACATATATACATCGCACAATTTTCACAAAATATTACCTTTTTACCTAGACTGAAAACTAGTTTTTTTTGTAACAACTGTATCCAAATTTAATTACAGTTCTTTTATATCGATGTACTCTCACAAAATTTCATGTTGTATGTGTGAGTAAATACCACAATAATGATTGGTTAAATAAATTTATTTATTGGTGAAGAAAAATAACACAATGAAAGTAAAATGTACTTACTTTTATTGCAAACTAAATGGTTAAAATGTTCCCATGAATGGAATGGAATGAAGTATATATTTTAATAATAATCTTAAGTAGAAGTTTCTCAGTATTTACGCAGCTCATTTTCAAAAGAAATTTCTTACTTATATATACAATAGTTTTTCGTAGAAATATGCTCCCGGGCCATTGACCTCAACTACGCCATGTGGCTCTTGAATATGTTTTCGCTTGTAACTAATAATTGTATTATTTAATTCTTATCTTACTTCTGGTCAGTTAAATCTCAACTGGACAAAAGATTACTTTTAAAACAAACTTCGTAGTCTTCACAGTATAAAGCAACACTCAACGATTTTTAACCAACAATTTGCACCCAATATTACTGAAGGTATTAATTCACTCTCCCCATATAGAAATTCTCCCTACTACAACGCTTGCAAAATAAACTAATACCAACCTCGTATTTGTTTGTTTTTGTCATTACTTTTGTCAAATTATAATCAATGTATTCTGCTGTCATCTATTGATGGTCACTCTCATGCGCACATAGGGGCAAAGGAGGTTAAAATTGCACAGTTGTCTGCCAAAAAACCTTCCCTGATGGACTCTTGAAATTCTCGGAAAAACATTTGTCCTTTGTACTCTCTCCTCAATAAACCGAAACCTTCACCACCAGAGCCATCATCATCCTTTCGTATTGACCGGTGTCTGTCCTACTGTCTTTTTTTCCCCAATTTCGTTCAAACTGAATGGAGAACTCATGATGGAAGCAATGGAAAAAACCAAAGGCAAAATGATAGCTCAAAAAAAACAAACTAAACGATTTTCAACTTGTTTTTGATTAGGGTCAGAACACACAACAGACTGGGGCTCTGAGGTAGGATAAAAAGGTAAAATTTTTAAGAGTCAAAAAAAATCAAACTGGTCATTGAAGACAAAATGTTACATCGATAACGTACACTGAGATAAAAAATAGAAGCAACGTACACAAGCTTCGATAATGGATTTTGAGTAGCAAATCAAATTTTCATTACAATAAATATAAAATAAACAACAATGACAGACGTAGTTAAATGACGCCAACGAATATCGTCTCGAATTTCATTGAAAGGCAATGTGAGTCTTTTCGAAAAGGCAATGTTGCGCTGCAACTGCTGCGCACAAATCAAGTTTGCAGAAAGATACGAAGAGTTCCAAAAGTTTTGAGATATTTTAATAATCGAATTTCATAGAAATAATGATTATACCAAATATACGATTTTATGAAATATATTTGTCTTTTTGTGAGTGTTATTAACAATAGTTAGTAAGAAATGTCAAAAATTAGTGTTCCAGTCAAACATGTTAATTTTTTTTTAATTTGTTTAATATATTTTTAAAATGTTTAACATGTACGAATCATTTATAACTATTTCCCCAAATAATTTCCCGCATCTAGGTAAATTCCAATTCAATTGAAACCAATGAATAAATACTAAAATCAATTTTTGATACTAAAATTAAAAAATAGTTGAAACTCTATAATCGATTTTTGATACTCAAAATTAAAAATTATTTGAAAATGTAAAATCGATTTTGCGATTATTTTTAGGTTAATAATCGATTTCGAGTTTTTTAGATTTTCATGTCAAAATTCGAATATTCGATTTATAGATCCCTAGCTTGATTGTTGCTTTTTAGAACATCTGATGTATGCATGTTGCCGGACACTTGTTTCTGTTATTTTTTCCAGTGTAACGAAGAAGTATATTTTCAAATATTCTCTTTAACAACTTGAGCGTTAAGCTGTGGTAATACTTTTAAATTTTGTTCCTGCTATTGCTACCGTTGTAGCTGTTGTTGTTATTATTGTTGATTTATGCTGTTGTCATAAAGATTCGTAAAGAGCACTTATGTATGTATTAGTTAGAGAGAGGGAGAGCGAGAGTATGATTCTGGGCTTTTGAACCAGTATATATGTGGCTTTCCAATTTTTTCAACTGTCTCTAACTCTATCTTAGCCTTCCTTTTGATTTTAGATTTTCGGGTTTCCTACTCTGGTAGGTGTATGGTAGCCAGCAGCATAACGGCTACAAGGATGTGTGTGACACATTTTTCCTTTGATTTTGTTACTCTGACTTTTTTATTCGAATTTAGTTCTTTTCTACTTTTTTGTTTTATGTCTTTTGTGGCCGTGTATCTGTGCCTTTGTATGCATGAGCGAGGGATTTTGCCAACAAACGACTTTAGACACACACATATACACACTCTGGTCCATAGCATAGGGGGAGAGGACATTGTTTTTTTTTTCACACACATATTCCACAAAAAAAAACACACACATACTCATATGGGCACACTCAGTGAGTGAGTGAGTCGGTGAATCGCACTACTGTTGCTTTTGACGTGACTTATCAAAAACATATTAAAAGTCCACTTTGTAGTTTTGTTTGTTGATTAGGACAAATGATTTCTGTGTGCTGCCTGCCTTTTGTACTTTGAGTTTGTGTAGCAAAATCTCAGCTAGAGTGGAACCCATCATGGGTCCTGCATATGGGACATTTGAGGTTGAGTGTGTGTGTGAGTCTGGAAATGCGATATAGTAAGGATATCTGTGAAATGTTTGCGTTAAATAAGTTAAAGAAGTTGTCCGAAAATAAGTTCTCGAAAAAATACCGGATACAACTTTTTGACTTATCTCACACATCGCACATTCGACAAAACACAAATAGCCATGATGGTTTCATGGTCTTTGCTTCTATGTATGAGTGGGGGTGTGCGTGTGTTTGTTGTAGACGTCGTTTAATATGTGTTTAAAAACTTCTTAGGTTTGTTTTGTTTCTCCTCTCACGTCATATTTGGGCCCCTCAGTTTATAGTATCTCGATAGAAACAATAGGCCCTTCTATTCCATGTTGACTGTCTGCATTAATCTTGTCCCCCAGACAACTTGTGATTATGACATTATTTTCAAAAGAAAGTGACAACTTATCGATTTAATGTCAGGCCAACTAAGAAAAACTTTTTCGTTTTAAGCGATATAATTTGTACAACTTTTACAAATACTGAAAGAAAATAACAGGTAGACAATCGCAAAAAATAATCTTTACAAGTGTGAAAAGTCTACTAGATTAAAATTAAAAGAAAACCACAATCGATAGTTGTGGTATATTTTGTTCAATTTAACTGAATTAAAAAAACTCTGAGGCTATACATTAAAATGTAAATCATTCCATAGCGTGTTAAAGAATTTTTTGTCTATAGTTGTGATAAAACGTTCTTTATTTTTAAATGATTGAATCTCTGAGCAAACAAATGAATGTTATAAGTAAAAAAGGCTTGTTGTCTTCATATTAAATGTATGGCAGAAGAACATTTTTCTGACATCCTGATTTTTTTACCCTCCTCTAATTTAATGTCGCTTTCAAATAATGAGACCCGCAAAGAATATAACATATATTCGTAAAGTCGATCTACCCATGTCCATTAATCCGTCATTATGTGTCTCTGTTTGTTGAATTTAGACGAACATTCGAACAAATTGCCTAAAGGCTATATTACGATAAGCCGTGCACCATATCAGATCTCCCATATAGACCGACTGGCAGATCTGGATTCTTGAGACACTGTCTTTTTACCTGATCCTGCGGAAGTTCGACAAATGACTATAGTATATACGTTCATGCAACCACACAAAACATGTTTCAAATCGGTTAATAATTAACAATTATACCAATTCATTAAATTAACAACATGAACCAGATTAGAATTCTTGATCATCCGACAGACCATAACAAGCCGAAATCAGATAAAATTACCTCCAATAATATTTTTTAATCTAAGTTTCTAAGAAAGTTCTAAGAAAATTAAGTTGAAAATAATCCTGAGTGGCTTGTGGAAATAGTGAATATAATTCCTTCCTTATGAGAGCTGTATCCACATGTTATCCTCATTTTTAATAAAATAACGATAGTTTTTATATCAAACTAAAGTATGTTCTTTAGATCGGATTAAGAACATAAATCGACAATGAGAAGACAAGCTGGAGGAAGTACATTCAGTTCAAAAAGGGATTCTAATTTAATAGCTTATGCACGCAGAGAACAATTTGGTTGGAAATCGGTTCTGATAATGAAAATTCTACAGTTAGAATTATATATTGGGTGTGTCAACCTATTTTCTTTAATGCAATCATCTTTTCATGCTTACTATCAATTGGCAATCATTTCAATAGAATTTCGTTTGTGATACAAGACAAAAGGTTGAAGCAACAAAATCTACATATATATTTTGAAGCATTTGTCTCGAATTCTGTTGGCACAACCAACTTTAACTAGCTTTGGCACTATATACAAATGTAAATATTTCATTTTTGACACTCTTGCTATTTCAACAATATTTATCCGATTTTTATGAAATTTTGACTCAGTGGCTACTTTTTCGTACTCTTTCATAATATGTGAAAATTTAACAATATTTTTTACAATATAGCAATTTTTCAATATATTTTTGTATTTTCCTTCAAAATCTTCCACTATTTACAAATGCAAATATTGTGGTTTAAGATACTTTTAGTTGATTTGTTTTGAATTATTTCATATGAAAATAATACAAATAAAAGAAGAGGAAATAAAAACTTAAAATATATATATATATATTTTGGGCAATTGTAGCATTTGGGTTTGCACTCAGCTGTGCTCCACACAGACTGGTTTTTTACATTGCCCCTATGTTTGCCTTGTAGGACACTTCTTTTTTTTCTAATCATGGTAGCACATACAGCAAGCGTTTTTACTTTTGAATATCCTCTATCACCTTCATCAGGCATAAAAGAAATAGCCAACGATTGTATAGGTTCACCGATAATATGTCTACAATACTCAATTTGTTTTTTGTAATTGGTTTAGAGTCGTTAAAACAAGATTCACGAAAAATTTCATGTTTTCGCTCCATTGAGGATTTTTTATGCAATTTAAATCTGTTTTTACTAACCAAAACTTGCTACCTGTCTAATTCAGATAGTTCACCGTCGTTTTCCATATGATATTCCCCCACTTCATTCTCATGTAAATCGGAGTAAAATTTGGCCTCTGTGGTCATATGTGTATAAATCGGACTAAAGATATACATGGGAGCTGTATCTAAATCTGAACCGATTTAAAACAAATTTGGAATGCATAGTAAGAATGTTATGTCTACACCCTGTGCAAAATTTCACGTAAATCTGAGTAAACTTTAAGCTGCTGTGGCCATATCTGTATAAATCTGGCGAAAGATATATATGTGGGAGCTATATCTAAATCTGAACCGATTTCAACAACATTTGGCACGCATAGTAAGAATATTAATTCTACTCCCTATGCAAAATGTCACGTAGATCGGAGCAAAACTTTGGCGTCTGTGGTAATATGGGTGTATATCGGGCAAAAGACATATATGGGAGCTATATCTAACTCTGAACCGATTTCAATAATGTCGAACAGATAATGTTCAAAAACAACAATATTTTTTCTGTAGCGAATATCACAATGCAAAACAAACATAAAAAGCGTTTATGAAGTTAAAAATAACAAAGAAAACAAAATATTTACATATGTAAATAGTGGCAGATAATGAAGAAAAACATTGGTGCCTAAGCTAGGGTTAAATAAATTTCGTAACTGTCATTTAGCAATCAGCACTAACATACAGTATTCACAGCCGAATCCTATTTGAAATATTTTTAAATGTTACTTCAGTTTTTGTTAATTATTTGGTGCTCAAAGAAGATATTTTTTCAATGAAACGTCACAAATGACGATTTTTAAACCGCTACAAAGTGACATCCACAATGCTGTTCAAAGCATTCTTTTGATGATGACCGGCTGTAATTAAAGGACGTAAGTAAAAGATACGTCACGATATAGGAGTGGATTATTTATGTTGGGTATATTATAGGGCATAAATAATCATACGTATCACACCCCAATCGGATTTAATGATATATCTCCAGGATGCTTTGTGTACTTGGAACCTCACAGAGATGTCACTTGTGAATAAAGTGGTAGGTTCTGAACTGTTTTTATAAAAATGAGTGCACCAACATCTAACTAATCTTACTTGATTTATTTTTAAACAATAATCCATTATGTCAACGCTGTACAACGGAACCAAATGGATACAAAGTGCCATGGGCCAGATTCGGCCGAACATTTAAAAGTTATTTATTTTTCATAATGGCTAACACACTACTAACACTTATGGTTTCAAAATTGGCTTGCTTATCCAAACGTGTCTGTAGGCACAGATCAAAATAACTTATAGCGACGAAAAATAACTTATATGCACAAACTAGTAATACGGGTCCATTTTTATGCATTTTAATATTTAAAAAAGTCGACTTTGTATTAAATTTTGTATCCCCAACCGCTAAAACATTTTAAGGACATTAATTGTTATCATACATTGTACTTAGCTATACATCTTTAATACAAATATCTAAATGTATTTAAATATATTTAAATAAAAAAATAATATAAAATTTAAATGAAATGAATTTTTTATTGGGGTTGGGTGACACAACCAAATGAAGGGAACAACGACCAATTCCATCGTTTGATACAACCAACTCCATATACGTATAGTATTAGTTGGAGTTCCCATAATTCGATTGGGTCGACCGTATTTGTCGGATGACACAACTGCCAACTGATAGTTGGTGCATCTGTCAAAAGGAGGTTGGCAATAAATTCGGTTATCACAACCAATCTGTATTCTCTGTGCAGAGAATACAGATTGGTTGTGACAACCGAATTTATTGCCAACCTCCTTTTGGCAGTTGCAGCTACTGTCGGTTGGCAGTTGTGTCACCCGAATGATTCGGTCGACACAACTAATACCACATATGGTGTTGGTTGGGTCTGGCGACGATATTGGTTGTGACTACCTTCATCATTTGGTTGTGTTGCCCAACCTAAATAATACTCATGACCGAATTAAAAATATATTTAAAAATCAATTACTTCACCGTTAAATATTATATTTTATTTTATTTACATATAGGTATAGTGGTACAAATAAATCAAATACGCTAAATGTATGTAATTAGTAGATAAAATTTTCGTCTAGGACCTCTATTTATTGCATCAAAATATATCCACACACAGATTCTTTGACGGTGAACATGTAACATGATTGCCGCAACCCTGTTATTTTCTCGGACATTATGTAACTGATTTCGACAGCATCAAAAATATATTGTCCTTTTTTATGGATATCAGTAATTGAATATTCGTGGTGTGAACACATTTATCAAATCGTGCAGATTTACTAAGATTTTTCACATCCAACTGCTTTCGTCTCTGAAATGTAGCTTCTTAAACGGCAGAACTAAATCACTGGTTACTCAGAGTTAATTGTTCTGCACAAAGTTGTGTCCAGAATACATAATGTTACATACCTTAAAAATAGGCCACTATTATATGGATATTAACAAATAAAATTAGAGAGTTCTGGGGTACCATGTTGGAGTTAATAAAACTAATTCCAGAGCATATCCACAAATGTGTCGTATCTTCGATTACCTGATAAAAAACGGGAGGCGCCATGGACATTTAAAATCCACAATTTATATTGTCATCCTGCTTTTCGTTGTGAAGTCAACATCTACGATGTAGCATAAAATTCCGCTGTTTTTAGTTTTAATTTGAAACAAATAAAAATGCCTCATTTGAATAATAAATAATTTGTTAAAATAGACATTATACTTGAGAAATTTATCACAATGCATTTGGATGAGACTACCATATATCAGTGAGGACTACTAAATGAGAGTTACGAAATTTATTTAAGGTAGGTCATATCAATCGAATTCAAATAAATTTTTTCAAACGAGAGACATTTAGTTGCTACAATAATTTATTTTCAATTACAACTGAGAATCTATTGAAATTATAGCCAAATGGTATTAAGAACAAACAAATGCTTGTGCTCCAAGTAAATAGATTGGCAGAACTGATATATAACTTTGAATGTAGAATTTTCGTTAGTACCACAGATTTCGACCAATCTGTTTTCTGTGTGTGTGTGTGTGAGCTTTTTTGAGAGCATGTCATTTTAATGTTGACTATAATACTATGCTCAGTTTCCGCAACAAAACAAAATATTTTCATTTTTTTTTAAAATTATGTACTGGATCTTTTCCGTCCAAGTTTTGACAAGATTTCATAAAAATACAATTGGTTTCGTGTATATTCTTTAAAGTTTTGAAATAAACTTCTTTTTTAGGGTATTTGCAAAATATACATTTTTTGATATTACTTTTAGTACTCATCAATTTTTCGCATGGCTGTTGACGAAAATTATTATTATTATATTATTATTAATAAAGGATATCTTTGACAGTAAATTTCCAATAAAATCATAAAATTGCGACTATAGAATCAGATTTAAATAAGCTTGTTTATAAGAACTCCTACTCAATTTCACCCGAAAGAGCTTATCCCTAAGCTCATTCAAAGTATGCACAAAGTATTGCTCTCAGTATACCACGAATACATACACGGGTTGCTTCATATGCAAATAAGGACAAATATGATGAGGCAAAGCACAGTCCCGTTTTAATGATTTCATCATCACGACCTTCTCGATAACGATGGCGATGATAGAATTGAAATGAAACAGAATACTCGGCTTCCATTTGCGAAAAATAACATTCGATACTTTAATCCACTAATAGTACGTGCCAACCGACCGAAGCATACGTGGTTGGCAACGAGCTAGTATGAGATGAACTCTACCATATTGGCCGTAGCTATCAGAATGTGTTAGTGTGAATGTTTGGTGAATCGGTGAGGATGATGTGAAAAGTAATCCAAATCTTGGAACTCTGAAAGGTTTGTTCGTTGATGATTTTAAAGACAGCTTCTTTTTCCTGAATCTCTCTAGCACTTTTAGCCTCCGGTGTTGTTGGCAATCACCACCAACAGACACATTCGAATTATCAGACACACACACAGACACAGACCTGGGATTGATTTTCATCACACGTTGATATCATCAGAGGCACGTAGTGATTATTTTCGGTTGAAGCTCTAATTGTACAAAGCAAATCAGTGGCTCAAAGTTAACAGCAACACCAATAGCAACAATGCCAAGAAAAACGTCAGAAAAAGGTACGAATCAAAGGAAAAGTGACAACGAGAATAGGAGAAAGAAAATCTATCTCAGACCATCAAGGATATAAGTACATATGTACTTAGAACGACGATAGTATCCAACTCTCCCAGCGTGGAAACAGAATGATATGTAAGGCCTTTATGAATATTTAAAATAAATAAATCAATTGTAGAAAAGTTCTGGCCTCACACATAGATAGCATTTCCACAATTATTTTTCTCGAATATTCGTAAAGTAGTTTTTCTATTATTCGGAAGCGAGTTCAACATTTCGTAAAAAAAGTCAATCGTTACATATACTAAGATCCATTAAATATGTTTCGTTAGTTTATGCTGACTTAAACTGTTCAGCCCATTGTAATACCACAAAACGTGAGCTTCCCTCTTATCAATGAGTGCTGCCCGATTGGTATTGAACCCATGACCCTTTGTATGCAAGTCAGGCATGCTAACCATTGTGCTATGGTGGCTGTGTAAAATGTAAAATCTGTGCCACAAATCAGAAATAGACAATGTGAACAAATAAAATGCGTTTTACGAACATGAAATTTAGCCCCCAAAAGGCCCTTTTGGCAACTTATAATCTCACACTGGCTGTGATAATTTTTAGTTGTTAACAAACAAAATGAATGGATCGGAGAGTGTGAAAAACGTTGCTGAATTTTTTAATGAAATTTTATCATTTATTTGTAATCAACAAATGCACGATAATCCTTAGAGGACTCAAATACAAGGACTTCCACGGACGGATGGATGAATGTATATTCACCGGTAAAGGCGGTTTTATGATGGGCGGGTGGGTGACAAGATGGTTCGTTGCTATTAGTGTTTGCTAAGCATTAAACAGATCCCTTTGAAGATGTCATTTTATGATGACAAAATGAGAGCAAACGCCCCATCCACCACTAACATTTGCCCATCTAACAATGATAAATTACACAAACAGAATATCCCACGCTTATTGCGTTCCAGGGAATGTGATTCATTTCTAATTTACTCGAGAGAGTGAGAGGGGCATATGTTAAATTAGTATAAATGTTGTTGGTAAATGTCACTGGAGCCTGATGAAAAAGAAAACAATTCATGTGGCGATAATAAATCCAAATTGGATGTCGTTACTATTCTATGAATGGTACATCGATGTGAACACACGTTGATTATCCGAAAAACAGATGGAGACATTTATTTTACACAGACTAAAATGATTTTAGGAGTATAACACATGAGCAAATTTGGGAAAATTATTGTCATTTAAGGCCTCCTCATATATGTATGTACGCTAAAAAAAAGTTTACTTGGATCCTAAGATTTTGGCCTTCCCTTAAGGATTGTGGTATTGATTCCGAGCCAAAGAGCGGCTTCTTTAAAATAAAGAAATTTTTTTGCGACATATCTGGCTTTAAATCTAGGATCAATAAAATTAAAATTGGGATACAGATATCATTTATCAAATTTTCATTCTCTTTTCGCGGTTTATTAATACAAGTACTTACGTACACACAAATGCCAGTTTAAAAATCCAAATTATAATGGATACTTCATATTAAAAAAATTTTCTTAATTCCAAAAACACTTTAAATCAAAGACGCAAAATCCCCAAAATAAGTCTTAGCCTATATTTGTGGCGTTTTTATCTTAAATCTAAAGTTTCAATATTTCAGTTAGTTTAAGAACAATTTCTATAAATCAAAAATTTGTTTCTTTTCTTTAAGGAAAATTAGCCTTAGTTCAAAGACATGCGACTTTAACGGAGGGACGCAAATTTACAAAATTTGTGTCCTAAATTTAATGAAAAACAAGTAAGGAAAGTCTAAAGTCGGACGGGGCCGACTATATTATACCCTGAACCACTTTATAGATCTAAATTTTCGATACCGTATCACATCCGTCAAATGTGTTGGGGGCTATATATAAATGTTTGTCCCAAATACATATATTTAAATATCCCTCGATCTGGACAGAATTTGATAGACTTCTACAAAATCTATAGACTCAAAATTTAAGTCGGCTAATGCACTAGGGTGAAACAAAATGTTAGTAAAAAAATATGGGAGACATTTAAATCTGAAGCAATTTTAAGGAAACTTCGCAAAAGTTTATTTATGATTTATCGCTCGATATATATGTATTAGAAGTTTAGGAAAATTAGAGTCATTTTTACAACTTTTCGACTACGCAGTGGCGATTTTACAAGGAAAATGTTGGTATTTTGACAATTTTTGTCGAAATCGAAAAAACATATATATGGGAGTTATATCTAAATCTGAACCGATTTTGGCACGCATAGCTAAAATGCTAATTCTACTCCCTGTGCAAAATGTCAACTAAATCGGAATTAAAAATTGGCCTCTGTGGTCATACGAGTGCAAATCGGGCGAAAGCTATATAGGGGAGCTATATCTAAATCTGAACCGATTTCAACCAAATTTGGCACGCATAGATACAATGCTAATTCTACTCCCTGTGCAAAATGTCAACTAAATCGGAGCAAAAAATTGGCCTCTGTGGTCATATGAGTGTAAATCGATCGAAAGCTATATATGGGAGCTATATCTAAATCTGAACCGATTTCAACCAAATTTGGCACGCATAGCTACAATGTTAATTCTACTCCCTGCGCAAAATTTAAATTAAATTGGAGTAAAAGATTGCCCACTGTGGTCATATGAGTGTAAATCAGGCGAACGATGTATATGGGAGCTATATCTAAATCTGAACCGATTTCAATAAAATTTGGCACACTTGACTACAGTACTAATTGTTCTTCTTGTGCAAAATTTTAAGCAAATTAGGGTAAAACTCTGGCTTCTGGGGCCATATAAGTTCATATCGGGCGAAATATATATATGGGAACTATATCTAAATCTGAACCGATTTCTTCCAAAATAGGGTTCTATTCTGAGCCAAAACACATACTTGTGCCAAATTTGAAGTCGATTGGACTAAAACTGCGACCTAGACTTTGATTACAAAAATGTATTCACGGACAGACGCACATGGCTATATCGACTCAGGAGCCCACCCTGAGCATTTTTGCCAAAACACCATGTGTCTATCTCGTCTCCTTCTGGGTGTTACAAACATATGCACTAACTTATAATATATAATAGGTTAGGTTAGGTTATGTGGCAGCCCGATGTATCAGGCTCACTTAGACTATTCAGTCCATTGTGATACCACAGTGGTGAACTTCTCTCTTATCACTGAGTGCTGCCCGATTCCATGTTAAGCTCAATGACAGGGGACCTCCTTTTTATAGCCGAGTCCGAACGGCGTTCCACATTCCAGTGAAACCACTTAGAGAAGCTTTGAAACCCTCAGAAATGTCACCAGCATTACTGAGGTGGGATAATCCACCGCTGAAAAACTTTTTGTTCGGTCGTAGCAGGAATCGAACCCGCAACCTTGTGTATGCAAGGCACCACAGTGGCGCAGGGTATAATAATGTTGAAGCAAAGATTATAAACTTTATTTTAATTAAAACTTCATTATTTTAAAGAAATTTTTCCTTAATATTTTGTAAATTTCGCATCATAAAATTTAGGCTGCGCAATCTTTAATATCACGTAAATATTTTTTTCAGTGTACATAGAAAGAGGTAAGTTTTAACCCCATGCTCCGAGAAAGATGCAATGGAGTAAATGCCAGATATGGAAATCCAAGCGAAAAATAGAATGGACTGCAAAGTCAATGTGGGGGAAAAAGTGACATCGGATAACATGTGATAAAAATTTCCAATTGTGATAAAAACTCATGTATTGTTTGTGATACTTCTGAATTAAATATTTCTCTTATAACATATTCCTATGAATAACGTCTTTGTCAATGACCTAACTGGAATATATTTCCCAGAAAATTGAAGAGAGCTGCAGTACATGATCAATGAGTTTTATCCGTGGCCACAAAATAATTGTCGATATATAGAGTTCTTCCCCATGTGAGTGCAAGTTCACTTTTTAACAGGTTGGCTGATAAGTCCCCGGTCTGACACATGGATGGCGTCGCTAGTATTAAATGAATATTATTTTTATATAGTACCAACCTTCAAATGATTCGTGTCAAAATTTGACGTCTGTAGCAGAGGCCTTAAAGATATCAAAGGAATGTGTTGGTCATATCATTCATCAATATTTGGATATGCGGAAGCTATGTGCAAAATGGGTGCCGCGCGAGCTCACATTTGACCAAAAACAATAACGTGTTGATGATTCTGAGCGGTGTTTACAGCTGTTAACTCGTAATACACCCGAGTTTTTCCGTCGATATGTGACAATGGATGAAACATGGCTCCATCACTACACTGCTGAGTCCAATCGACAGTCGGCTGAGTGGACAGCGACCTGTGAACCGTCTCCGAAGCGTGGAAAGACTCAAAAGTCCGCTGGCAAAGTAATAACCTCTGTTTTTTGGGATGCGCATGGATTTTTTATTTTTATTGATTATCTTGAGAAGGGAGAAACCATCAACAGTGACTATTATATGGCATTATTGGAGCGTTTGAAGGTCGAAATCGCGGCAAAACGGTCCCATATGAAAAAAAAGTGTTGTTCCACCAAGCCAACGCACCGTGCCACAAGTCATTGAGAACGATGGCAAAAATTAATGAATTGGGCTTCGAATTGCTTCCCCACCCACCGTATTCTCCAGATCTGGCCCCCAGCAATTTTTTCTTGTTCTCAGACCTCAAAAGGATGCTCGCAGGGAAAAAAATTTGCTGCAATGAAGAGGTGATCGCCGAAACAGAGGCCTATTTCAAGGCAAAACCGAAGGAGTACTACCAAAATGGTATCAAAAAATTGGAACGTCGTTATAATCGTTGTATCACTCTCGAAAGGAACTATGTTGAATAATAAAAACGAATTTTGACAAAAAAATGTGATTTTCTTTGTTAAACCGGGGACTTATCAACCAACCTGTTATATAAAAATGATTTATTAAAATAATTGCTAAGATTAATTTTCCATATTAAATTCATTTCATATATGAGTAAATTAATAAGT
This sequence comes from Haematobia irritans, assembly GCF_050003625.1. Lineage (NCBI taxonomy): Eukaryota > Metazoa > Arthropoda > Insecta > Diptera > Muscidae > Haematobia > Haematobia irritans. The sequence goes on along the minus strand of NC_134398.1, from coordinate 234,397,796 downwards.
ATATTAAAAAATAAATATGCATTTCTCCCATCAAATATAGATGCTTGATAAATGACTATTATAGTCAATTTAATGTGACGTTGTCCAGTAATAAACGAACATATATAATATGTGTCAAGAAAATAGTAAAAACATTCTTAATATTTGAATGAATTCTTAAGCCAAAAATTTTAAAATACTAATTTTTTATAATCAATGTATGTTATTCTCATACAAACGAAACGAACTTTTAAAAATAGAAAAACCCAAATTCATTCGAATTCGAGTGACTGCCTTTCTATCGAATGAGTTTTCGTTCGATATACAGGAACAGGTCATACATTTTTTTGTATGTATAGTATAACAATGACGTATTTGTATGTTTCAAAGAAGAAAATACACGTTTTACACTACAACCCATTATATTTATAGACATTGTCATCAAGAAGAGTCCTACTTGAGCATATAAAAGTTTATTTTTCCCACGGTAACACTTTTGGCCACATTCGCTTTGTGTATTATTGCAATTCTGTTCCACATCTTCAGTTCTTTTTTCTCATGGGCAGTCAACAAGCCACTTGAACACGCACCAGTACTTCTGCAACGCAAAAAAATGCCCAAAGTCATTTGCGAATTTCAAGAGATTTGAACTCTTCTTATTTCTAGTGTGCTTCTCGTTTTACACTGGAAGCTACCACTTATTTCACAAAGTATTGCAGAATTTGTTTTTCGTCGTCGGTAATGATAGAAATATGCCTACAAACATTTTGTTGTACTTACACATAATGCTATAGCATTATTTTCAAATATTACAACTATTCTAGTTAGAGAAAATTGTCTACTGTATTTGCCAATACTTGAATAGAACACAATGAAATATAATATACACCAATTTTCATGAAGCTCCGTTAGTGCTACGTTAGCTAACGAACTCTTTAACCTACTATGGACGGTTACGCCACTTAACAATTTAACTTCTGAAAATTTATCAGTCAAAGTTAACCTGAGAGAAAATATTTAAATTTTTCTTTCTGTTAACTGGCAGTTAAATCCTAACGAAGCTACATCTATGTATGTGGCAGGCGAACTTAAATAGGGAAAAAAATATTTGAACGTTCTTCCAGATCAGTAGTTGGTTAGATATAAAAGGTAAGCTATAACATTAATCCATATAGAAATCTTTTTCATTCTAAGTATCCTAGAACTCGGATTTATTTCAGTGGAAAAAATTTATGCTATATTTCACTCATTGCGAAAGATATTGGCAATTCTTGCATCTGTCTAGCATATGGTAAGTAATAAAAGTAACCATGCGAATGACCTTCAATTCATCCGTCTGTCATTCAGGCCCATGGAAACCATTTTATCTACAAATAAACTGAATAAATAGGAGAGCGATTGTCCCAGACAACAAAATGTTAAGACACTGGAAAAAATAACAGCTCATCTTGAACTTCGTATGGCACTAACGACATTTTTCCAATTTTTTCCCCACTACGAAATTTCCTTTTACAAGTGAAAAAAATTTAATAAATTTTCTTGAGTTTGTCGAAAAATATTTACTTATTTTTGTCACATCGGCGTGACATCTGCGTTTGTAATTAAAACTTTCTAAAATGAACCAAAATTTTCCCTCCTGGTGGGCTCACTGTTTTTTAAGTGTAGAACATAATTAAAATACCAGTTATAATTTTGAGTTACGAGTCGATCTAGATCTTGTAGACCTAGAAGTATCATAATAAATATCGCAAACATTTAAAATCCGTGTACATTTAAATATATAATAATACGGTGATATTGTCCTCCATAACTAATAGATCTTGTTCGAAATTTAAACAAGGACGTCCTATGTGTAGTGCCTTAAATTATAAAGCAAATTAGTTCCGTTTTAGGTTTTGATATAGTTTTACCAATTTAAAAATATGTTATATTGTTGTAATCACATTATCCACATTTCATAACAAATCTTCTTTTCTTCTACAAAATAATCGTTTGTGTTACCGCCGAAGATTTTGGATCAGAATTCGATATAGGTATGATGATACATATATACATTAAATTTAGTAACTATTTCCACATTACGGTAATTTGTTCACCAATTGTTAAAATTATTTGTTCTGATATCTTTTTCAAATTTTCATTTTTTTTCTTTCTCTAATAAAATTACTGTTAAGTTCAGAAAAGTATTGCAACCATAAACAAAAAGACTATGTAAGTTACATTTCGTTTTTCGGTGTCTGTTTGTGGAAATATGCTTACACATTTCAAAAATCTATTTAATTTAAATGCATAACTTAATTTTTAAACATAATATGATGCGATTCACCACAAATTAAAGTAAAACATTTTCCTCCATCCATATGAATTATTCCAATTCACTTTCGATGACCGTATTCAAAGCAAACTTTCCTTTCAGTGTTGATTTGTCTATTTACCCATGCTTAATGGACATTATCATTGCTTGTTATATGGAGCATAACCACCAGATACAATTTAGTAGCAACAATAACAACGATTTCACGTGATAGAATTCCATGGAGTGAGTGCGAGGTGAGTTATAAACAAGTGAAAATAACCAGTAGCCTCCACCATGGCCAGGAAAGTCTCTGTATTTCAGCATTGTCAGTGACACGCATATATCCTACGGGCTTTTATTTCCGTTTTTGTGTGCATATATGGGTGTTCAGGCCTGTACTTGACTTATTTGTGCGTGCATTTGTTCATGTATCACTTCAAACATATCTACTCTTAGGTAGTCCATACGAATTTGAGAATGTTCTCATGATGCTGTTCGAGTATATTGGCGAATATATAGGAAACGTCTGTATATATGCGTGTACGTGTGTATCTATGGGGCTCTCAATTTCTATGAAAATCAAAAATCAGCCACAAGGCAATTGGATATAATTTCTAATTACTCGCTTGAGCACAAATAACTAACAGCATTTTTCTACTGTCCTCTCTATGTGTTTGTATGTGGGAAGGAGACAATTGGTATTGAAGAACAGAGAAAAAAACCTCCAAACATCCCCAACTTGACAATGAAAAATGGCAACTATGGTCTTCTATTGCTCCGGAAGCCTTAGTCACTGTTTCAAAGGTAACGAACGCATCTCGGCATATTGTTAAGAAACTGAGTCTAATTGAATTCGATTGCCTCAATGCTCTTGGGCAAGAGCTTCGAAACGATGAGGGTCTTACTTGATTTTATGTTTCTTTAGTAGCATAAAATACAAACATTCTTTCCCCTTTAGCTTTCATTATCATTGTTGTGGTAGTAATAGAATATTTTCTTCGATACTTTTTAAATATTCATTATGGTGCAACATTAGGCAAGTCTGTAAACTCGAACAAGTGAAGGCTTTTTATTCAGGAAAGTATGAACATAGTGTCTGATGTGTCTTGCATTCATGAGAGCGACATCAGTTGTCTTTTATTGCTTTGGATTTCTTCTTTATCGGTTGAAGTTTTTATATATAACCTTTGGAAGGGGCTACTGGGTGGTTATTCTGTAAAAGAGTCACTGAATTATAGATGTAATAGCAAAATTACAATAGTAACTTAAAAATAGTACGAACGTCTTTTTATCTTGTGATATACATATTTCACGAAAATAGACAACTTTCCCTCATAATAATACGTTTCACGATTTTTATGAGATTTTACCAATTTTGTGAAACATTTCGCGTTATATTTTTGTAGGCTAAGATTTTCTTCACAAAAGCTACGAAAACTTTTTGCTGAAATAACAAGTCATTTATGTTGAAAATTTAAATGTTCCGTCTACATTTATTTGAGTTATTGATTTTTATAAAAATTATTCCATTTTGCTCAACAAGATTGTTTTAAAATATTCTAAAAGGTAATTTTTTGATGTGTGGTTTAACAATATAATTGTGTTGGTATAATTCAGAGATTTGTGACGTTTCAGATTCAGAGTTTGGTAACGTTTAATACGTATATGGCTTTTCGGAAGATATCATTATATATGCCCTACCTTAAGAATTTGACATAATGTTTCAAACGCTCTCCCGTTCAAGTACCAGCCAATTTTAATTTAATACGACACCGCAACAAATCTTCTAAGATATTTTCAAATAATTTCAAAGAAATTTAGAATTTTTAAATTAACTAAACCGAGTCCTTATTCACCAATGTTCTTATTAAATTAGTTTCGTTACCAAATGGTATTTCTTAGGCAACACTTAAGATCATTGAAGCACCTTCAAGCCATCTATAGAAGATCTATCATAGCTTAAGCAAATTTAACAGGCATATCTCTACGGATTGTGTTGCGAATCAAACTGCTTATGAGGGGCGGGGGCACCAGCATGAGCATCAGTCAAGTGTTTGGTTGTTTGCGAAAGACATCATAGCAATATTGTGACAGTATAAAGTACCATTCAAGTGTCACAAACAACAACACACATACATAGAAACACAAAGGTCTCCAAGTACTCCTCTGTCAATCCCTTATCTGCTCTCCCCTAGCAGTGAAATACTTGCACACACACACTCACAAAAGTACTTTTAACTCAAAAAAAAAGAGCCATGCCAAACAACACCAACCAAAATACGGTCCAGAATAACGGAAAACGTGTTCGAGACAATAAAAAAGAATCTCCGTTCATCAGATATTTTACCTAAAATTAACAACACAACAGACTGGCGTGAGGGTGACTCAAAAGAGACAACAATGCACTTGAGTGGAAAAACTCTTAACTTTAGAATAAACAATGAAAGCATAGGTTGTACAGCAGTCAAGAGAGTGCTTCGAGGTTGGTTGTTATTTAAATAAAAATGAAAAAAAAAAAACAGATCCAGATACACATACCTGCAATGGTCTAAACAAATGCTAGACATGGACTTATTGTACATGTTTATTCATTACATTGTAGTGGTATGGAAATTCATAGAAATTTAAATTTTCAGCGATATGTTACACCAAGAGAAGGAATATGATCACCTCAAACATGTTTCAAGAGCAAAATGTTATTTTTCGAGAGAGAACATGGAACACGTTTGTCGCCACCATGATATTTTATTATTTTTTTTTAATTTTATTTTATTATGTATCTCAAGGCCGTAGCCAGGATTTTAATTCGGGGGGGGTTCAACTTAAAAAAAATATTCATATAATCTCATGTGTAGATAATTTTATTTATGCATAGGTATGTATACAATATTTTTACAATATTAAATTGAGCCGAAGGGCTTTTTGGGCAGCAAATAAATCAATGACTTCTTCAGTCGGCACATTTATTCGGCGATGAACCGACATTAATGCCAATCCATTGAGTCTACTCTCGCTAGTCGAATTTCTAAGATACGTCTTTAATCTCTTCATTGTTGAAAATGAAAGTTCGGATGAGTACGTAGTAACTGCTGGGATGGAAAATGCAGTACTATAGTACTTTTTTCAATACTTTTTCGCCCCGGTCAGTACCGTAGTACCCCCACGAATGATTTAGTACCTTTTGTGTAGACATTTTTGAGTCGATATCAGATTTATGGTACAATATCTTTGACAAAATATTTTAATATTTTGAGAAAGTCTTTATCAACCTTATCTGCTAATAGTCTTTTACAAATATGGCAAAACAGACATGTTAATGTAGGAAGAAAATCTCGATTTTGTAAAAGACATAGTCAAAAACAGGATTTTATTGATTTTCAAGAATGTTTTAGTCGAAAAAAGAATGCGATTCTATATTATCGATTTTTTATTTCGGTAGAAAATGTTGTCAAAAGTTTATTTGAATTGAAAATTTTGTAAAAATTTTATTTCTATAGGAAATTTTTGCAAAATTTTATTTCAATAGAAAAAATTTTGCAACATTTTTTTTCTACAGATTTTTTTGCAAAATTTTATTTCTATAGAAAATTTTTGCAAAATTTTATTTATATAGAAAATTTTGTCAAAATTTTATTTATATAGAAAATTTTGTCAAAATTTTATTTATATAGAAAATTTTGTCAAAATTTTATTTTCTTTAAAATTTAGTCTCTTGACAATAATTTTCCAGTGAAATTTTTGTACAAAGTACCTTTCCGTTCAAAAAATACCTTTTTTGTACTTTCTTAAAAATTGTATTTTTCATCCCTGAGTAACTGGCAAATTGACCAAAATTTTTAAAAGAATATGCACGTTTGGAAATATCTCTTTATTGCACTCTCCAAGTGGTTCCATCGCTGAATTAGGCAGGTTCTTTTCGCAGGTTTTGCGCCATTTCATTTACACATGTGTGTTTGGCTATTTCGTTGTTGTTGCTAAACAAAGCGAGTCATGTTCACAAAAAGAACAACAAACACAAACAAAAAGCAGAAACACATTTTCCAAAAATAAAACCTTCAGCTTTTCTTCAACATCTTCGATAAGATTTTTCTATGCAGCTAAAAATAGACATTTATTTATATAAAAATATTCATTCATTTCGGGGGGGGGGGGGTTTGATCCCCCTCACCCCCCCCTGAATACGGCCTTGATGTATCTAATTCCGGCAATATGTATCTAATTCGGCAAGAAAAAAACAATTTGAGATAAAAATTTTCCATATTTTCCATCCAAAAATAAAATTTTACTCTTAAAACACGGTTGTGATGATCATATTCCTTCTCTGGGTGTACAAGAATGTTATCTATCGATGCTGTAAGTTAAGGCACTGACAAAAATAAATGTCCCTTCTCAGAAATTCAGTTTTAAAAAGTTGACTTAATATTTTATATAATATTCCTATTTAAGCTTTATTTTTTAAAAGGCTTTGGAGACAACCAAGACTGTCCTACGCTTGCCAAAAAACCGAGTTTAATTATTTAAATTTTTTAAACACAATATATTTAAGTGCTAAAATGTAATGTTTCTAAACTAGCATTAAAGGTTTGGGACACATGTGTTAATAAAAAAATTAGGCGGAAATAAAATTTTTTGAACACAATCTGCCTTGGGAAAAAATTCTTCCAAACATATAATGTTTTGTGCACAGAATGGATATTGCCAAATAATAATTTGGCAATATCCAATAATATATGGGGTTCCTGCAAAATATGTTTGGAACATACACTGACAAAAAATATAGTCGTGAGGCCAAAGATTTCATGTCCTTAAAATACGAATGCAAATTTTTCTTAGCGTAGAGGACGCATTTCTCAAATATAAAGTTTTTTTCCTTGTCCAAAAGTCGATAAACTTTTCAATGAAGGCATGTTATCCTTATAATTAAGTGATTGAACTTAAAAACGGGTATCATAACATGAAAGAGACATTTTTTGGGCTAAGGTCAACTTGACTTTAATAATTCAGAAAAATTCTTTAAAATTAATGAAATTGTCTTTAAATTTGTTGTCTGTTTGCATCTTAACTACAAAGCAAAAAATCGTTCAAAAATAGAACATGTTTTTCAACACTTTATTTTAAAGACGTTTTTAACTTGAAACATATCATAATTTCTACTGGAAGTCGAATCTTAATTTAGAACATAAAATTGTCGTTAACTTGTTTTTAAAGGTCTTTGATAGCATATATAGATATAGATAGAAAAAAAGCTCAAGTACACAAAACCAAAATGTAAAAGAGAATTGTGTCTTAAAAGTATCCCTACTTGAATTCTCCGCTTCTTTGGCTCGGAATCAATACCAAAATTGTTCAAGTAAAGACAAAATCTTTGGAACCGGGCATGCTTTTTTTAGTGTATGTTAGAGAAGCGATATTTTTTGAGGGTGTAAGTATCCCTACTTGAATTCTCCGCTTCTTTGGCTCGGAATCAATACCAAAATTGTTCAAGTAAAGACAAAATCTTTGGAACCGGGCATGCTTTTTTTTAGTGTATGTTAGAGAAGCGACATTTTTTGAGGGTGTATAACAAAGACATATAATTATATTGAGAGATTGCCAGACTGCCATAGTTGTCGTTGGCATTTTATGTCAGATCTTGGGTAATTGTGCTTTATGTTCGGATCCGTGTGCAATTTCTGTATCTGTATATTTTTTTTATATTGCATCAAAAAGATCTCGAATCATTGCCGGATGCAAAAACTATTAATCAGCTTCGACAATTATGAATACACCAGTCATGTGAACATTCCAGGAAATTGTTCCTTACATTATGTTAGACATAAGAATGTGGTCTCTTATTATTGAAATAAAAATGGAATCGAATTGCACCCATTAATAGAATAGAAGACAGTTTTTTATCTCGCCAATATAGTGGCAAATTTATGAATGTCTCTATAACCCACCTCGTAAATACACTTGGCTGTAAATGTTTGCAGACAGAGGTTATTTGGAGCACAAAAAGAAACTGACAATGTGTGTCTTATCTATTCTGCAAGCCATGTTGCAATCTTTTGTTTGTTACTTGCAAACAGTTGCAACTACAACAAGGACAACAATGGTAGCTGAACAACCGAACAACATATGATGACGACAACTGGAGAGGTTCGTTAAAACCATTTTTCTCGCATATTACAACCGCTGAAGCTTAAAGATAAATACAATTTGCCATTGCTCTTCCTCCTTCCCCAGAATGGTACAGTGTCGTCTGCCCAATGATTCCTGGAAATTGTACGAAAGGACCTTCAAAGTATTATGAAAGGGATTTGCTTACTAATGTACTTTACCTGCCTTTGGTACTTGGTATGCAGCATCAGGCGCTTTTGGAGTTTTTGCAAAGCAGCTAAAGACAACAGTTAAAGCGGACAGTGCAACTGTGTGTGGGTGTGTATGTGAGCTGGTTCCATCTAATGTTTCAGTTTTAATGGGAAAACTTTTCGTCTTTGCTGGCCTTTCATCCGTTTGTATATACCAGGCTCAAATGTATTGAATTTACGATGTACACCACTTTGCCATCACCCTGCTCGCGTGTGTTGTGCATGTCATCCGGATAAGGGTCCTCCGGATTGAAATGCAGATTCCACATTGTTGTCATTCCATTCCGTTGTTCTTGTTGTTTGTGCATCATTCCGACAATAAGTGCAACACCAGTGAGGAACAACAAAGGCATAGGAGGAGAATGTAGCTACGCCAGTGCCATTGCCACTGATCAACAGAAGTCAGCTTAAATTTCACTTCATATTGCGCTTTATTGTGCTCGTTGCTTCAAAAGTGCTGTTGTCATCAAATTGCATTTAGAGTGGCCTTTGGGTTCAACAATTCCACCTTGTCGTTTGTCGTTTTTGATGGTATCGTTGCTCTGTATGCCAAAATTAAATGGACTTTTTTTGGTGTATTTGTCCCAGTATCAGGTGTATGCTGACATACAAGAGATCCAAAGTCCTTCAAACCTGATATTTCCCTTGTTGTTCACATTATTTCATAGGAAAGATTATTTTCCAAAAAAAAAAAAAATTGGAGATATATCAAGTTTACCTTTTATTTTGGTGGTCGGTGGAAAATTATTCAAACTCTTTACCATCTCGATAATATTCAAGATTCTTATCGAATAACGCAAAGATTGTAAAAATAAAAGGCATTTTATCAATGTTGGTATATTTCCATTATACTCCCCGATCTAAGAGCAATACAGTTAAACTAAAGACACAAGTAAGTGACAGATAAACTTAGAGATCAAATCTACACCCACAGAAAAACCATGTTTGGACATGGTTGCCGCATCCATTTAATGCTTATCTAGAGCATGTAATTGCCGCGAAAACCATGTATTTTGTCTTTGTAAAAATAGTTTTCGAGCGGAGAAAAATGTATGGTGGCAATAAGCATTTGAATGGTTATCAAATACCGCAAACATGTTCTATCATTTAAAGGATAGAATTTGAGACTATTAAATGGTCGGGAAAATCATGTACTGATGGATTTACTGTGTTTTGTGTTAATTTATTTATTCATAAGTGGCACGTTTTTTGTTCTGCATTTTGCTTATGGATCATTTATTTTTATTTGCAGTTACATGATGTCTGCGTTTGTACATTTGATGGGCACACGATGTAAATATGGAATGATTACTTATTGTTGAAATTGAAATAAAATAGTGTGTGTAAAAATATGTGATGTTTGACATTATAAATACAAACAAACAATGAATTAGTTTATAAATAAATAAAAACAAATAAATAAAGTTAATTTTGTGTTTTCTTTTCTCAAGTGGCGTCCTTTTTTCGACGATGAAAAAAGTTTTTTCATAAAGATCAAAACATTTTAGGTTGTGACCATGTTCTTTTAACTAGAAGAAAAACATTTTGAATGAATACCTAACATTTTAAATCGTGGCCATTGTCTTTTCATCCAAACAAAATTCTTTTTATCAATATAATAACATTTTAGACGAGGACAATTATATTTTTCTTAGAACCATGTTCACTGATCCAAGATCCAACATGGTTGCAGGTTAAAATGTTACATGGTCGCCGCAAAAATAGCTCCTATCATATTATTGTGCTCTTCGAATATGATTGTTACAATCATGTTTCTTCTCTGCGTGTAATATTTCTCAAGATCTTAAGAAAATGGACATCGCTTACAAAAACCTTTATTCTTTGGAAAACTTTATTCTAAGAGAATTGTCATTGGAATTGAAAGTTCAGTTTTCAACGGATGGACATGGATGGAAATTGACGAATTTCTGAGTTCGCCGGAAAGAGTGAAGATGGAGCATATAGACCCTTATAAAGCTTTCTGGTCCTGATATTCGATATTAAAGAATGTGCCCTAAAGAAAATTTCTTGTATCCGATAGTAGTGGGTTAAGGTTTGGGTCACCCGTTTGTTATGGCGATTTCGATTGGGAAAAAAGGTGCAACATTCTCGAAATTGATTGCAAAATATCAAGGGCACTATCTTAGATTTTGGATCCGGTATCTCTCACAATATTATGAATTAACAATAATTTTGGAATGATAATATCATTTGGGCGAAAAAACAATGAGGGAAAAGTAGTGTAACATCAAGGCAACATATTTTTTGCGAAACGAAAACGCCCTTAGTTATGGGTTACAAAAGCTACTTACATTTCAGCTTAGAGTTTTATACAAAAAACTACATCATTCTTAAAAAAAATTATTTTGTGTTTGTTTGCTTGCCAGCCCCAAAGGCATTGTAAAATGTTTCCTCTGAATAGCAGGCAAATTATTAAAATTGAGTTTCCCTGGCTATAACAAGAGTGCAGAATATGCAATTTGAAAATTCTTCGAGGTGTACATGACGTACATTATGCCACTTTTTTTTGGACAAAAGGCCACCATTCTCTGGCCCAGACACGGCACCAAAAAGAAATCTATTTGAATAATCATGGACGTCTTCAAATGCTAACAATTGGCCTTTGTTAGGCCACTTAAGCAATTTCAAATTACTTGAGTCTTCCATTGTTATTCGTCAGGTAGCCTGCCTTGTCCATTGCATTCCACTGGCATCCATTTTAACAATTGTGCAAGTTCATTGCACGATTTGCCGCGAGTGTTTCTTCCATTTTAAATGTACATTAGGCTGCTCAAAGAATTTCTCTCCAACTGCTTTGTTATTATATTTCTCGTTATTAGTATATTGAATTTAAGAACGAAACTGCCGAAAATCGGCGGCATTTGAAGAAACACAAAGTAATGCTTTATCAAGCTAATGCAGAGTATCTCCAGATATCACATCTCGAAAGCGTGAACAATTTTTTTCGAATGAATATATGATTGCCGAAACACAGATGGCTTCTATTCAAACGCTATAATACGTAAATAAATGATCCAACAGCTGTCAAACGTTTATTTTTTACAGGACATAGGAGGTCGTATACACCACAAATTAGAAGTATATACTACCGTAAGTTCTGTCAGCCCGAATCTATGGTGGAGGGCACCATGCATGGCGTAGAAGGTTAGGTTAGGTGGCAGCCCGATGTATCAGGCTCACTTAGACTATTCAGTCCATTGTGATACCACATTGGTGAAGTTCTCTCTTATCACTGAGTGCTGCCCGATTCCATGTTAAGCTCAAAGGGACCTCCTTTTTATAGCCGAGTTCGAACGGCGTTCCACATTGCAGGGAAACCACTTAGAGAAGAAAACCTCAGAAATGTCACCAGCATTACTGAGGTGGGATAATCCACCGCTGAAAAAACTTTTTGATGTTCGCTCGAAGCAGGAATCGAACCCACGACCTTGTGTATGCAAGGCGGCATGCTAACCATTGCACCACGGTGGCTCCCATGGCGTAGAAAGATCTACTAAATAATTACTTGTGTTGTGGCCATGGCTGTGAAGTCACAGTCGGAGTCATAAAAATTTTGCTCGACTCGGACTTCGGCTAAACGAAAATTTTAAAACCACTTTATATTTTTGTAACTAAACAAATTTTACATAGATATCACATATAAACAAATATTCCGATTTGAGTTCTTGAGCACTTAGGTTGGTTAGTCAGATTTGGTCAAAAGGTTTAGGATTTTTTGCCAACCTAAAATTTTCATAAATTTTGCCCAAATTTGGGATCTTTAAAAAAATGTACATAAACCGATTCATAAGTGTAAAACCCCCACATTCATTCGATTCGATGACTATAATTCGGATCGTAGGTTTATTTTGGAGCCACACAAAAAAATTAGAGGTTTATTGTGATATCGGTTAATTTTTTATATAACACCCACACGCAGAGAAGAAACATGATTGCCACAATCATATACGAAGAGCAAAATAATATTATAGGAGCTATTTTTGCGGCGACCATGTAACATTTTAACCTGCAACCATGTTTGCTCTGTGAATATGGTTCTAAGAAAAATAAAATTGTCCTCATCTGAAATGTTATTATATTGATAAAAAGAATTTTGTTTGAATCAAAAGACAATGGTCACGATCTAAAATGTTATGGTATTCGTCAAAAATGGTTTTCTTTCAGTTAAAAAATATGGCACAACCTAAAAAAATTGTTCGTTGTCGAACGCCACTTGAGAAAAGAAAACACAAAATTAAATTTAGTTATTGGGTTTTATTTATTTATAAATTAAATCATTGTTTATTTGTATTTATAATGTCGTGCAAGCAAACATCACATAATTTTACACACTCTATTTTGGTTTAATTTCAACAATAGTAATCATTCCATATTTACTTCGTGCCTATCGAATGTACCAACGCAGACATCATGTAACTGCAAATAAAAAAAATGATACCATATAACAAAATGCAAAACAAAAAACAGACTAATCAGACAAAAAATAGACTATTCAGTCCATTGTGATACCACAGTGGTGAGCTTCTCTCTTATCACTGAGTGCTGCCCATTTCCATGTTAAGCTCAATAACAAGGGACCTCCTTTTTAAAGCCGAGTCCGAACGGCGTTCCACATTGCAGTGAAACCACTTAGAGAAGCTTTGAAATAGAGGTGTGCACATGACACGAAATTATCGTGACTCACGAACATTTTCGTGATTCGTGCGTGAGTCACGCTCATGAAAACAGCGTGAGCGTGATTAACAAAATGTCGCGCGTGAGCGTGAGTCACGAAAATAATATCTTCGTGAGTGTGCGTGAGTAACGAATTACATTCACGAAAATATTCCTGCTTACCAACATAAAACGCTTAAGAGTTAAATACAATTACAATTTTAGTGACACCTGGGATGTTAAGAGTTTAATAACACTCTCGATTTTAATAATGCTCATGTTTTCCGACACTTCGGTAAGGTAAATTAAATATAAAATTATTCGTGAGTCACTATATTTTTCGTGAATCACGATATTTTTCGTAAGTCACGGTATTTTTCATGATTTACGACGTTTCCGTGCGTTAGTGTGCGTGAGCACAAATTTTCTTTTCGTGAGTGTGCGTGAGTCCTACCAAAAAATATCGTGCGTGAGTATGATTTTTCAGTCGTGAGCGTGAGTAAACTATTACTCACGTGAACACCTCTACTTTGAAACACTCAGAAATGTCACCAGCATTACTGAGGTTTAACATAAAACATAGCAATTCCGTATTCTCCGTCCATTCCAAGAAACAATCAACACACGACTGTCGCGCAAAATGAAAATCGTGTGTACCTGGTCAATGTTTTTTTTTGGTTCAAAAAATTAGAAAAAATTGCCTTTTTGGCCATTTAGACATGTCTATACGTAACCTATAATTTTTCCCCTGCAAGAAAGTAAAAAAATTGAATGGTCAGGTACATGATTTTCGCGACCCTGTAACCTAGTGGTCTGAAATTCTATCATTTAAATAATAGAACCTGTTTGCGGCATCTGAGAACCATTTAAATGCTTATTGCCAACATATATTTTTCTACGCTCGAAAATTATTTTTACAATGACAAAATACATGGGTTTTGCGACACTTACATAATCTAGATAAGCATTAAATGTATGCGGCAAACATGTCCAAACATGTTTTTTCTGTGCATGCACATGTACCCGTAACAGGATTTTATTTCCTGAAGCCGAATTATATATATCTGATAATATTGTGACGGGCATCTATATAGACTTATGGCATAACTTAATGTATTGAACATAGGAGCCAATTGGACTTAAATTTGAAATATAGAGTTCAATTGGCATCAAATTTGGAGCTCTTTTGCAGACACTTGAAAACACTTCTTCAACTTAACATTGCCTCAGTCCATATGAAGGCAGATTAAATATCTATATAAGTATATATAAGTAAATTCAATTCTTGATCGGTTTATATGGAGTAGTCAATAAATATTTATGAACCGATATGAACCAATTTTCACACGGTAAATGTCGTTCATGTGCCTCCATGAGAATCCAAAAGTCAATTTTGGTGATCGGTTTATATGGGGAATATATATAATTACGAAGCGATATGGACCAATTTGTGCACGATTACTAGAAACCATATACTGACATCGCGTACCAAATTAAAACCGGATCGAATGAAATTTGCAACTTCAGTAATCGCAATTACATCTATGGGTCAATTTATATTGGGCTATATCTAATTATGGATCGATATGGACTAATTTTTGCATGGTAGTTAGAGGCCTTACACCAACAACAGGTATTAAATTTAAATCATATCGGATGAAATTTGTTCCTCCAAGAGTCTCCGCAATGCAAATATGGGGATCGGTTTATATGAGAGCTAAATATAAATGTGGAAGCTATATATAATTATTCAAACGGATCGGATGAAATTTGCCCCTCCAAGAGACTGCGCAAGACAACTCTGGAGGTTATATATAGGCCAATTTATGCATGATTGTTAGAGACCTTAGACTTACATCACGTACCAAATCTTATGAAATTTCCTCCTCCAAGAGCCTCCGCAAGCTCTATTTATATGGGAGCTCTACCGATATGACACATTTGCAATACCATACGACTTGCATCACTAACAACTACTTGCACTTGTTTCGTTCGAAAGTCAGCATGATGTCAACAGAGGGACGTCACTAGATCAACTCAGAATTTCACCACGACCCAGAATATGTGTACTTTATGGGGTCTGAGACCAATATTTAGATGTGTTACAAACGGAAATTAATATACCCCAACCCTCTGGTGGAGGGTATAATAAAATATCTCCTTATGGAAATATTCCAATTTTATTTTACCTGCCTGCCCACCTAATGTTAATACTCTTTTTACTTATATGCTCTTTTTCCTATAAAAATATATGTTTGTCATTTGGCTGCAAGCAACAACGACAACAATCGTCATCACGTTAAGCTATGTCTACTGGCCGCCTTGACAATCTTCTACTCTTCACTCGTAAACACAATGAACTGGAATTTCCCTGTAAATATGCTTCATTTCTCTCCCTATCCTTCACACTTGGAACAATGGCATAATTCTAAAAGTTCTCAATATGAATCCGTGAGCTTGTAAGCGCAGCAAATAGCTCTGTCTGTTGTGCTTCATAATGCAATTGTCTTGGGTATCTGTGAATGCGGGGAGAATCGAGGTTTCATTGACTTTTAGTTCAGACCTAGCCTATGCTTGGCACTGCTCTATGGTATAAACATGGCAATGTTGAGGAATTTTAATCGCTTATTATGAAATCTTTTGTTTGCTTCATTGGTTTACATTTTTTAAGCTGTTTGCTTTATGTTTATGCCTTTGTGGTTGCCGTTTTTTCGTAGTACTTTTCCGTCTATATTTTTTTTACTTTAGGGGTTCTTTGTCCGCCTTATGTTACGTTGTTGCCAATGTCTTTGCTACGTGTGTTCATTATAATCGGCTCTGGGATTCTTGCTTTCGTTTCATTCTGTATCGCAACTTCATTTGCTCGATTATAGGTCTGTTTGACTTTGGGATTATAATGGAGGGGAACAAAAGGAAGAAGTTTGAGGGTGGATTGTATGACGACGATAATGATAATTGCTTTCAAAATATTGTTTAAGTGCTTTGCTCTTACAAATAATTCAAGAACAATTCTGTTAAATCTTCAACGAAGGCTTTTTTAATCGCTATGGTGATAGGCGGATGAAAATCTTATTTTACGAAGAAAATCAATAGTGAGATATCTTGTGTGTACCTGAGATATTTTTGGAACGTAATCTTTTGTTAATTGTTTACTGCTGCCATCGATTGTCTAGTGATTTGGGATCCAAAGAAAACAGAAAATTTGTAATTATGAAAATGAAATTAAAAAAAAATGTTGAATTAATTAATGTTATACTTTTTTTATATATCAATTTATCTTTCTAAGAATTTTAACACATTATTTCTTCTTTGTGATGTTATGTATCATACCATCCTTAGTAATTGGTAACGATACAATGCAAAAACAAGACCGGCATGGACGTCTACATCATGGGTTGTTAGGTGTTGTGGCAGCCCGATATTTCAGGCTCTTTTAGACTATTCAGTTCATATACCACAGTGGTAAACTTCTCTCTTATACTGCCGCTCAATGACAAGGAGCCTCCTTTTAACCCTTTCGACCCTAAAGTTGCCTGTGGGCAACTTTTTGTGTTTTGAGACTCACTGTCAGCGTTGTTTTTGTTTTTGTTCATAAAACTGTAACGGTATCGAAAGCTACAAGTGTTTTCTTCAAGTTGAATGAAAAATAAGCTAATTTGGTTGTCAATTAGCAAAAAAAAAATTCATTAATACGCACGTACCTCAAGAAAAAAATATTTGCGAATTTAAAAAGAGGTTTTTATACATGTGACTTTTTTCAAAAATTACAACTAAAATGTTGAAAGTTTTTATTAAATCTTTTGTAGTACATGTCAAATAAAATATTTCTGGAAGTCAAATCTTAGAATTTCAAAAAAACAACAGATGGGAAATTTTTAAAATTGAAAAGTTACCTGTGGGCAACTTTGGGCAATTGTGGTAGTAAAATTACATATTTTTGAACATAAGACCTGGAAAAACAATGATTTTGAAAAAATTTTGAACTTCAATTGGGATGTCCCAGTGACGAGAAATGCGGCGATGATGGGGAAAACATATCTGCAGTGCAGTAGGGAATTTGGAAGGAATCGTAAAAAGGGAGGAAGCCACTTTTGGCAACATACTAGTGGATTAGCACGAATATTGACGCTTTATAATACTTTGGTTTTTTACACCGCCAGTTAAATTAACATGGGTTAAAAAAAAAAACATTATCGTGAGTCACGCGTGATTCACGCGAAGCCGTGAATGACATTTAAACGAAATCTCGTGAATGAAATTTAAACGAAACCTCGTGAATGTGCGTGAACGGGATTAAAGAAAAATGTGTGGCGCGTGAGTCAAAATCAAATTGCGTTCGTGATTGTGAGTGAGTAAACTTTCTCCGAAATCACGCTCCCGATAAAAATTTACTTTCACGATGCAACCCACGCTCACGATCCAACTCATGCTCAAGATAAAATTGACGTTAACAATAAAATTCATATTCACGATAAAATTCGCACTCACGGTAAAACAGACACAAAAAGTCACAATCACGAACAAATTCACGTTCACGATTAAATTCAAGCTCACCGATTTTAATCACCTTTACATATTTAATCACGCTTAAGATTTCAATAGAATTTTATTGAGCCACGAAAATTGTCGTGTTCCGAAAATATTCGTGACTTACGAGATTTGTCGTTAATTAAGAAAATTGTCGTGAATCGTGCGAAAGCGTGAGACATAAACATTGTTCATGTGTGAGCGTGTGCGAGTATGACTTTTCATTTTGTGACCGTGAATTCCTACCCACATGGCATGCGTGAGTACAAATATTTCTTCGTGAATGTGTTTGAGCGTGATTGAAATTCCACTCACGCGCGCATCTAAGTATATATTTATATTTATTTGTAAAATAACAAAAAACTTAACAAAAATCCAATAAAACGTAATATGTCTATCATTACAAAACAAAATAGTTTGTAGTCACAATTGCCCAAAGTTGCCCACAGGGAACATTCTCTACCGCCTAAACGAGTGGGCGTGGCGACCCGAAATTTTGGCTAGACGCTTCTTAAATGACTTCAACATGATTAAAAGTAAAAAAAAAATTTAGCGATACCTATAAAAATTCGGGGTCGAAAGGTTTAATAGCCGAGTCCGAACGGCGTTCCACATTACAGTGAAACCACATAGAGAAGCTTTGAAGCACTCAAAAATGTTAACAGCATTAGTAAGATTGGATAATCCACCGCTGAAAAACTTCTTGGTGTTTGGTTGAAACTGAGTTTTGATTGAAATAATTGTTTTTTTTTTTTCACTTATTAAAGGAAAAACTTCATGATGAGCGCACTTTAGGTGAAATTTACAAATTTTAAGAATTTCTGAACTATTTTGTGGGATACATGAATTTAGTAAATCTTTGTGCTTCATTTTTTAGTTAATTTAACTAGAGTACTTAAAAAATTAAGAAACCCCAAAAAAAAGATAAGAAAACTTTCTCAAAACATAATATTTTTTTAGTGTGCTGATTTAGTAGACATAATCTTTGAAATAAGTTTATGGGATAAAGTTCAGGTTTGGTTAATGTTGTAGAAAATGACCTTGCGTTAAATTTGAGTCCGACCGGTTTTTTAGTAATTTTAAAAACACTTCATATTTTTGCAACTATACAAATATTTACAAAAGTTGAATTCAATTTAATTCTTAAATCGATCAATAAACGGTATGATTGCAACTTCCATTGATGGAGATAATTTTATGTTTTCTAGAAGATAGTCTGAAGTGATCCTTGGCATTAAGCTACCACCAAGAAATTTTATTTGAAAAATTTATTTATTTTTTTATTTAATTTTTTTCCAATTTTATTTTACGTATAGTCGTATATGTCTATGTCAGTAGAGTAAACGCTCGAAGATAGGTTAGGTTAGGTTGTAGAGGATGACATCAATTTTGTGTTGAGTTGATGTCCACTAGACCAGTATAGGTCCATTGTGATTCCTCGATGTGATCTTTCCATCTTCCCCCTTCCGATACGATCCCCTTTGGAATAGTCCCAGAACTTCCACCTGCTCGTTTTCTTTAAAAGAAATCTTAGAACGACCAACCAGAGACCCTGATGAATGTAAGTATGTTCCTTAAAATCTAAAGCAACTCTCTTTTTATATTCGGTTACTTTGGCTTTTTTGGTCTACTTTTTAAACCATTAAAATGTAAGTTTTACTTCATTTTTTCCATCCTGACGTTTCGTTGGTTTGTTTCCAACTTTTTCAAAGGATATTTTTTATTTGAAGAAATATAATTACATTTAGTTTTTGAAAACACAAATACAAAGTAACATATGTATATAAGATATGGAAAAAAAAACATTGTTACGATGTCAACACTCGATCACCTCTCGTGAATGTGCATGAATGGGACTAAAATAAAAATGTCGTGCGTGAGCGTGCGTGAGAAATAAAATCGGTTCGTGAATATGTGTGTGTGAATAAAATTTCTGCAAAATCACGCTCACGACAACAATCAAGATTTAATTCATACCCGTATGTTAACTGAAATTAATTTAGCTCTCGAACTAGATTCTATTGTTGAATTTTGCTACCTTTGCTAATTTCCGCTTGGAAAATATCGTGAGTCTCGTGAATTTATCGTGAATCGTGCGTGAGCGTGAGTCTTTAAAAGTAGTTCGTGCGTGAGTATTGATTTCCATTTCGTGAATGTGCGTGAGTGGAATTTTGTTCGTTAGGTTAGGTTAGGTTAGGTTAGGTAGCAGCCCGATGTATCAGTGATCGGTCGAAGCAGGAATCGAACCCACGACCTTGTGTATGCAAGGCGGGCATGCTAACCATTGCATCACGGTGACTCACTCGTGAATGTGAGTGAGTGCGAGTGAAATTTCAGTCACGCGCATACCTCTAGCACAGAGTTACATTATGCTGTTAAGTGAGAACCTTGAGTTCTCTACGACAGCGGCTGACCACCTTAGACCTTATGTCAGCACTGCACAATGCTTTTATAGCTGCCTGACTGTCGATGAAGAAGCTGATATCGCTTCTGAATAACGACCTCATCAACAGCAGCCTTTGTGATTGCAGGAATCTCAGCCTGAAAAATACTGCAATCACTATCCAGCGTGTAAGTCTCCCTTATTCCCAGTTCACTACAATAGATTCCGCTGCCCGTTCCTTCCTCCATCTTTGATCCGTCCGTATACATGGGTTCCGAAGGGTATCCTCCTGTCTTCGCACTCCTCTACACTTGGTATAATGTGTGTCGGTTGGTAATGATAAACATGCTCCGTGGCCATGTGGTCGGTCTCTCTATATTGCCCGGCAAGAATTTCAGTATGCCTGCAGGCAGTCCTCTCCAACGTGTTCAAGCTCTTAAGTCTCAGAAGTGTTAGCTCTGCTGTCTTCCTTACGTGTAAGTCGAAATTCCCATCAGTACCTCCAAAGCGCCAGTGGCTGTGGTCCTCATAGCGCTTGTCATACAAATAAGAGCAGTCCTATTTATCCTATTTATTCTCGACATATCATTTTGATGTCACAAGATAGGTCATACTGGATAATTTGTATACCCTTTACCAATTGTGCATTTGTATGTAACGCTAAGAATGGTCAGTCTGAGACCCATGGTTTAGTATGCCTGTCTGTCTGTTCATGTATTTTTGTGTGCAAAGCACAGCTCGCAGTTTAAGTCTAATCCTCCTTAAATTTGGCATGGAGTCTTTCTTCTACTCAAAGACAAATCGTATTGATTTTGGGTTCTGACTTAGATTAGCTTTCATATATATTTATCACGGATTTGGTCATAATTGACGTGTTTATGAACCGATCTTCTCCAAATTTCATACATTTGAATGTTTTGTGAGACCTGTAAAACCTGACAAATATTTACTAAATCGGTTGAGATTAAGATGTAGGGTCCACATATATTGAATTACACCTTGATTTGCTTCAAATTTTGCATCGTAAAGTCGCCGCTGCTAAGTAGCGAAACTTGTAAAATGCCTTAAATTTAGCTTAAAATATTGTCCATATTTTTACAAACAATGTGTTTCATATCAGACACATTTGTATTTAAAACTTACAGATTTTGTAGAAGTGTAAAAAATTTTGTTCAATGCAGTTCAGATTTAAATATATGTTATGTGTATAGGAGCTATATAAATCTTTATATAGCTTCAAACTTTGAAGGGTTTGAGATGGTATCAAAAATTTTGGTCTACAGAGTTGTGAAGAGTATTATATAGTCGGTCCCGTCCGACTTTCCTTACTTGTTTAACATATAATTCACATATAAACCGTTCTTACGATTTGGATTCTTGTGCATTTGGGTTAGATTAGGCCTGTGTTTGAGATACTTTCATTCTTTTTTTTTTTAATTCCACTTCATAAATTTTGCCTAAACTTATTGATATAATTTCAACATAAGTATACACGATTAACAATTTTAAAATAATGTATTTTGGGTTTTGATCATCCACGTATTTGGAACAATGTCGGTGGAAGCATGCAGCACATTTACAGACATCGGTTTCTACTATTGTACAATGCATATGGTCTCATATTTTCTCCTTCTCTCTCTCTCTCTCTCTCTCTCTTTGCCTTTTTGTTAGCCATACTATTTATTTTAGCCCTTGTTTCGAAGTAAACTTTCCCGACAAATTGTGCGTCTATGGAACTTTTTTATTGCTTATGGAATGCCGTAGAAAGGATTGCATTCGACCAAATCCAAGATGCAATGGATGATGAAGCCACATTTTTTGTTTTTAACCTTAAACTAAATCCACCATATTCTTCATTCGGATGCATTGGCAGGCATTTGAAACGGTAGTTGTTTTTGCAAAACTCAATTTCACGCAGTTCGGAAAGAGTTGCTTGGTTTTAGTACGGCTACTCGAAGTTTGTGATGAGAAAAAAAATCTGAACAAATATTGTGTTAGTCTGAGCAAAACAATCGTTTTCTTGTTGGACAGATGGCCGGACGTAAATTCGCCTGCCTTGACTGGCTTTTGGTTTCTGTCTTGTTTGCTTTTGTGGAATAATACAACGTTTTTAAGCATTGACTATTTGCTCGTTTGCTGGTTTTTCTTTTGCCAATGGCGGGAGTCTAAAAGTGCTGTTTGTGTTACCGCTCAAACAAATAACTTTTAGTGAAGGGAAATTCAACTACCTTATATTAGAGTTTTTGTTTGGTTTTAATAACACTATGGAACCGAGGGATGTATATTAGATGTTGGGGGTTAGTTTGTACTTTGTGGAAATATTTGTGTTTAGATAACG
This sequence comes from Haematobia irritans, assembly GCF_050003625.1. Lineage (NCBI taxonomy): Eukaryota > Metazoa > Arthropoda > Insecta > Diptera > Muscidae > Haematobia > Haematobia irritans. The sequence goes on along the minus strand of NC_134398.1, from coordinate 234,375,249 downwards.
TGCTACAGAAACGAATAAAACTAATTCAGGGGATCGTATGAGTTATCGATATTTCCTTCAATATAAAGTATGCGTATAGGTGTCCTATTGAGAAGTTGTATGTCATTCCGGTTTTTCAAATGAAAACAGTAAATTAATGCTTTCCACAAATCATCACTTTCTAGTAAAAAAATCGACATTGGTAAGATGATGAAAAAATATGATGTTGTCTGTTCAATGACTTGATGTATATGAAATATTTTTCACAAATATCATAGCAAACAAAAAGAAATAAGAGCTTGTTCAAAACAAATGTTCGCTATCGATACATTCGTATCTTGACCCTCACTTCATACCTGTATACCTGGCAAAATATGCGTGGTGTAGGGTGAAATGTAAATACTAAATTGATGTTGAGAGTTGAACCGGATTTTCTTTTCTACACTAAACTTCTATTTAAGTTTGTTATTTTTGTCAAAGTCGGTCCTATTACTTTATTAAATGTTGATGTTAACTTTTTACTTTGATTCTGTTCTGTTCTGATTTTTTGCGTTCGTGCACAATAGCATCTCTTCTGCATTAACTCTAAGGCTTTTGTCTTTTCAAGCTATTATTATCAGACGTTGACAACATCAGCTAGGTTGTAGATGGGCTTCCGAATATGCAGCTGTCTTTCCTATTTGCTACTGCAATGCATTGGGGAAATTACATGGTTGCCTGATAAAAAGAAGACAAAAAAGAATCATTCAAGTCAACATTTCTTTATTACACTAAGTAATGGAAAAACTTTATAAATTTTTTACTGCAATTTAATGGGAAAAGTGTCTTGTTCTGCTGCATATGTGTAATACATTAAAAAATCTTGCCATCAACTGTTTAATAAATTCATTAAATAGCTCCTAATAGCATATAATTTTAGTAAATTTAGTGATTTGAATTTGTTGGGAAGAATTTTTGTAGTTAGCAAGTGACAATGAGCTAAAGTGGAGTAGTTCCGACAACGTAAGCAAACCAGTTAGTGTTTTTTAAGAAGGTCCTGAAACCATATTAATTAACTGCTTCAGGGTTGGTCTGTCGCCAACTGTGACTTAACATAGTAGTGGCGTAGTTCCGATACCGTAAATTAGTGTTTTTTAAGAAGGATATTTTTTTTTAATTCTGAAACTAAAGGGTGATATGGTCAAAATTTGGTCAATATAAAAAACCTGAACACCCCTCATTTTGAAGGTGCGTGTGTGTGTAGAATGTTGCTCCTATTTTGATTTTGGAATTCACTCTTCAGTTGTCAAAATGCCGTCCAAGCAAGAAGAGCAACGTATCAAAATTTTGCTCGCGCATCGCGAAAATCCGAGCTACTCGCACGCAAAGCTGGCAAAATCGCTAAAAGTTTCCAAATCAACCGTTACAAATATAATTAAAGTGTTTGGGGAACGTTTGTCGACAGCCAGGAAGTCTGGATCGGAGGGAAATCGAAAACCGGAAGCCGCTGAGACGACAAAGAGAGTTGCCGGTAGTTTCAAGCGAAACCCTAACCTCTCTCTCCGAGATGCCGCAAATAAGCTGGGTGTATCGTCTACAACCATGCATCGAGCCAAAATACGAGCCGGACTATCGACTTACAAGAAGGTAGTGACTCCAAATCGCGATGATAAACAAAATACGACGGCCAAAGCGCCATGGAGTGGTACGCCGCCAACAACGTGCAGGTGGTTCCCAAGGACAAGAACCCTCCCAACACGCCAGAGCTCCGCCCAATTGGGAAATACTGGGCTATTGTCAAGCGGAACCTAAAGAAGACCAAAAAAACTGCTAAGGACGAGCAGCAGTTCAAGGCAAACTGGCTTTCTGCGGCGAAGAAGGTGGACAAGGTGGCTGTACAAAATCTGACGGCAGGTGTCAAGCGTGAGGCCCGGCAATTCGGATTTGGAAAAGCGAAAGCCTAACTGAATATTTTTCCTGAATTTTATACTAATTGAACTTGAAAAAGAAATTTAATTTGATTTTTTAAATAAACGATTTCACCGATTTACACGCGTTTTCCCTTGACCAAATTTTGACCGTATCACCCTTTATATTAATTAAAATCGGTTACAACTTCACTGTATCTAAAATTTGTTACTGGCTATTTTGGAGTAAACGAATGACTTCCAGTAAAATTCTGGAACGCTGATTTTAATTTCCATAATTACGGTCTTCATTTCTATTACGAAACCACTTATAAACATTCGGAATGTCACCAACAATACTTTTTTATTGGTTGGTCAAAAGAGGGATTGAATCCCGAATTATGTGTGGTATAGAAGGGCATGGTATGGCATGGTAATTGGCTTTTCGGCAGTACTACGACGTTGCAAATACATTTGTTTTATTTCTCCCTCATTTTTCTAGTCGGGTCCAAACGCCGTATTACACAATGTGCGACAACTACTTACAGGAGTTTTGAAACAGAATTTCTGGGAGGAGATAAACTATCCAAAAAGAGCGATAAGCCATCGTCTGAAACTGGGATTGATCTCGCGACCTTTTAGATACAAGAGTATTATACTAATCTCTACAACACGAAGAGAGGTGAGAGCATTTTTTTTGCTAATATTTTGGTTCGCTCAAAAACACAAGAAATATCTAAGTTTTAATGTGTAGGCTGAACTATCACGGATACTCATGGGGTCGTTGATATTCAAAACCATTAAAAGTCCTTGTATATTTAAAGCCACATACATTTATTTCACATATAAAATATTGTTTACAACAACACTTAAAAATACAAGTAGAGATCTATGTAACTTCATTGTAATCGGTTATGTCGGACATTTTCGACATTCCCTTGCAACTTCTGGGATATTTCTTCCATTATATTCACAGAAAGAAACGTCTTATAGTTCAACACCCTTCCTTGCAGTCAGTGGCCGAGGTGTAGGTACTTGACCACAGAGTTTGTCTTAATTAAATGTCAACTCCATAAGACAAAGCCATATATTCGAACATCAAAACAAAAACGTAACCATATTTCATTGTCCTAAAACCATACACTCACACACTTTCCACGAACTCAGTTGTGGAGACAGACCCAAATCCTAGTCAACGATAGAAAAAAGGACGAAGGTAGAAGTGAACACAGAGTAAAGTCACTCGTGGAAGACCACCATTTCCTTGTAAATTCGTGAAATATGTACGACAATTTTTGTTCTTGCAACACCAGATTTTCAAAATTTAATCGCTCGTGTAATTGATATATTTGAGCTGTAATTAGCAACACTTCAAGAACAGAGTCTCCAGCTGCAAGGAGCAAAGGAAAATGAACGAAGTAGCCGGAAACGATGGCAAACTAAAATCGAAGAAAAAGGAACAAAAACGTGTGGTAATGAATCAGCTTCAACGGACTACGATGACGATGATAAGGGTTTTTGGGCATCTACAGAGGGAAACTAAGACGCAAGTGCCCTTTTGTATAAGAAAAGTCATAATTTATTTGGAGCGCAGACCACACATACTCACACTTCAACCCTAAGGGTCCCTGCAACCTCTTCCTTGAATATTTTTAGCCCAAGAAACATGAACATCTATAGATTTTTTGTGCCTTCCACGTTTTCCTTCAATTCCAAAAAGCCGAATCTGGTGTTGTTTTTTAATGTGCTTCTCTTACCTTTTGCGTAAATGCAATAAAAGTCTTGCAACTGGGCGGGTGTGTCAGCAAGGCTAGGGATCAGTCGATCTGTCTGGCGTTTCATCGGTCTATTCCTTCTATTTTATGCTGTTGCTGAACCAGACAGACACATTAACTCTGGCAAACTGAAGGTCGCCATAACCATCTTTAAACCATGGAGTATTCCTCGTTCTTGCAAAAAGTTCCTAAATTTCTTGCACTTGTAATTTTGTTGGTTGATTGCTTTTGGTTTGTTTGCAACACATTTGCCCATTGCATTGGGCCAATGAGTGTGAATATGTATGACGCCCAGCTATAGAAAATTGGCTACTCGCCAAAGAAATATGAAAAGGGAGATAAAAAGAAAATCTTCAAACCATCCACACAGACGGAGATGTCTGAGTAGCTGAGCTGCAACTTCCGTTTCCTATTTTGCTACTTACACTTTTTGGCGCTTTGCTATCTTCGTTATTAGGATATGTGTTAACCATCAATTCGACTAGACACTTTTTGCATATCGCCCCTCTATTGTTAGCTGCAAAGTCAGTTTTTATTATTTATTACCATTTTGGTTTGCATTTTGACTAAACTGACGAAACTTTCAAAACTCATTACAAATAATGTGTGAATGTGTTTGTGTCCGCACGCATACGTAGTTTGGACTTTGGTTTCCTTTTCAACTTCTGCTGGTGCTCCATTTATTTGGCTGCATCTGAAGCAGAGTCAGTCATTAGGAGCCAGCCATTCATATGGCTGCACGCGATTTTAAATCTGGAATCTTTGAATGCAATTTGCGTGCCTCTATTAGTTTAACAAACGCGACAATTCCCAATTTGTTTATGTCAGACTAGGTACAAGAATTTAAATCACTTTACCATTATGACCCTAAATAAAATAAAGAAATTATTAAAAACCAAATAACTTGCTAAGGGACGATAATTTAAAGATCTCGAAAGATATACTATTTCCATTTAAATTGCATTATATGACATTTTCATATTAGAAAACAATCAATTAATTATCAATCAATTATTGAGGATCCACATAACGGGACACAAATCTTATTATCACAGTGTTGGGTTATAAATACCTTAAAGTCGAAAACGGTAAATAAAATTTTAATAAATAATAAATACATAACATTATTGTGAATCAAAAGAATATCAATAAACGAAAGGTATTTACTGTTTTACAAAAGAAAGGACAGAATGTTAACTAAAGACAAAATAAAAATGGTCAAATTGACCATAATAGGTACGTACGTCTCAAGTCCCCGTAGATGTAGCCTTTTTCTGTAAAATATTAAGTCCGCCGAGCTGAGGGTCGCCAAAAGATATTCGTCCTACTTGCAAAATATCATTAAATTTCTTTAATGTTGTTTTAGAGCTTTTGGATGGCCGTCTCAGCGTAGATGGATGCTAGTCATACATATCCACACGATTTTAAATCACTGATTGTGACGGAATTTGTCATTGTGAACAAACATTACACACGATGTAATCGGACATTTCTAATTCGAGATATAATTTGTTTAGGAAAAAAAGAGCTAAAAACTAAAAATAACGGGATATCCCAAAAGTTGTTTCATAAAGAAAATTTATATTTTTTTCGAATTCAGCAGATAAAAATATATAAGTCAACTCCCATCAAATGTACATTTTCAGTGTAAACTAGTGTAACTTATTATTTCCCACACATTTTTCATATAAAAATCTTATTGGGTATACACATATATTGATCGTTTAAAAAGTGCTTCTAAACTGTCCTAGGACGGGTCCTTTGGAACGAGTCCAATTCGTGTGACATATGACAAACCCATTTTAAAGTGACCGGACTTTTCCATACATTTTTACCAGAACTGTGGCTGGTCCATATACAACAGGGACTAGTCCTGGGATTGATCCATTTCCCGTACACTGAAATGCCCGTTTCCAAAGATTTTGTCTTTACTTTAAAAATTTTGGTATTGACTCCGAGCCAAAGAAGCGGAGAATACAAGTAAGGATGCTTTTAAGACACAATTCTCTTTTAAATCTGGGTTTTGTGTACTTGCTTCTGGAAGAAAATTTTAAATTTTCGCTTTTTCAGCTTTTTTTCTTCATATGCTATTAAAGTCCTTTAAAAACGAGTTAACGACAATTTTATTTTCTTAATTCAGATTCGACTTGCAGTAGAGATTATGATATGTTTCAAGTAAAAAACGTCTTTAAAATAAAGTGTTGAAAGACATGTCCTATATTTGAACGATTTTTTGCTTTGTAGTCAAGATGCAAAAAGACAACAAATTTAAAGACAATTTCATTAAACTTAAAGAATTTTTCTGAATTATTAAAGTCAAGTCGACCTTAGCCCAAACATTTTTTCTTTCATGTTACGATACCCATTTTTAAGTGAAATCACTTAACTATAAGAACAATACGACTTTATTGAAAAGTTTATCGACTTTTGGACAAGGAAAAGAACGTTATTATAGAGAAGTGCATCTTTTATGCTAAGCAAAATTTGTATTTTAAAGGCATGAAATCTTTGGCAACACGACAATATTTCAGTGTAGGGAACTACATCGATTTTTTTAAACATTCATAAAAAAGAGATGCTCGGATGAAAAACTCATGAATATGAGATAAAAATAAAGACCCATATCGGGGAGCCGCAAAATAAACGGAATAAAATAGACTGGAAGACAAGTTCGAATTTTGAATATGTTTATAAATCACCCTTTTATGATTATCATAACCTCAAAATGTCTCTATCCCTTATTATGGTAGAATGCAGAAAAAGATCCGTATTTAATCAGTATATATAATAGGACTAATATTTCTGACAGACACATTCTCATGCTTATTACAGCTAAGGAATAAAAGTTGTCTCAAAATAAAATTTCCATGCGAATGAAGTCAGTAATGAAGAATTTATTACACAATTTTTATAACAATAACTTACATCACTAAAATCCAATTTCGCTGGCACTAATAAATGGTCTTCGACATCGGAAGTCACAATACAATAACAAAAATATGTATTTTTTTCAAACTCTGGTCAAACAATAAATGAAACTCAACCAATACATATAAGAATAACAACCGGACAATAACAATGTCCGGCAAGCAAATGCTCGAGTTCATACTGCGAACCTTCCACTTCCGCGAATGTACAAATCAAAATCCTGTAATGTGTCCATTAATTAAAACAATAGAAAGGCAACAACAACAACACAAAAAAATATCTGACAAGCAAAAGGAGTCATTCCAATCGAATGGTCCTCGTCCACTTGCAAGCAATACTAAAGAAATAATTTCCAACGTCCTTGAAATTGTTTGTATTTGCAATGAGGTCGATTACTACCCTTCTGGCCTACAACATCACTACGTCCACTTAGTGGCAATGAAGCATTTGTAAAAGAAATCGTTTTCACGAAAGGCTGAATCCACTGAACATAATCAAACTGGCGTCCTTTGATTCATAGCTTTGTTAAATTCCATATGAAAAACAAAGAACACGGGAAAAAGTCTGAAATCATAGTCCCTGCCTAAAACGTAAAAAAGCAAAGAGGAGATGGGAGTTTCAACGAATATGCATACAACTGCTAATTTACATATGCAACTTTCTCCTTGCAAGTCAGTACACATCTGTACAAACAAACATTATCCCAATACACTTAAAATATTTCACTTATTTTAGTTTTTCTTTACGGCATAAAATTCTTTGTATAGTATATATAAATCTGTACTTCTATGAGCCACATCTTAAAGAATGATCCAGAAAACAGTGGATTTGTAATATAACAATATTCTAAAAATGGTCGTTAACATGGTGTTGCAAGTGAGGCATACACGTGACACGAAATTGTCGTGAATGACGAAAAATTTCGTGACTCATGCTTGAGTCGTGAGTCACGCTGATTGCAATGGCGTGAGTGTGCGTGAGCGTGATTAACAAACCAAAATTCGTGCGTGAGCGTGAGTCACAAAAATAATTTCTTCGTGAGTGTGCATGAGTAACGAATTTCGGAAAAATACGCTCACGAAAAAATTCCGCCCACGTATATAAAACGCTTACGAGATGAATTTATTTACAATTTTAGTGAAACCTGGGATGTTAAGAGTTTAATAACGCTCTCGATTTTAATCATGCTCATGTTTTCAAACACGTTCCTAAGGGAAATTAGTCATAAAATTATTCGTAAGTCACAGTATTTGTCGTGAGACACGACAATTAATAAAAATTTTCTTTTCGTGAATGTGTGTGAGTCCTACCAAACAATATCGTACGTGAGTACGATGTTTCCGTCGTGGGTAAAATATTACTCACGTGCACACCTCTAGTGGCAAGCCATCTGTGCTCGATATAGGAATATAACTTTCGTCCAGTATCGGTGTTGTCGGTGTTTCACAATATCTTTGAAAGAATTTTGGGTCGACAGCTATCTTCATTCATTGAGATTAATGGTCTTCTCGCAGGAAATCAATACGGAGTTAGAAGGGGTTGTGGAACTGAGGAGGCCGTTGTTAATGTTTAAAACTATATCTGTGAACTATTGGATAAGGGTAACATTGGCGTTGATGGAATTTTCTTTGATTTGTCCAAGGCATTTGAGATGATAGATCACAAAATTCTATTGGAGAAGCTTCCGCATTACGGTATATCTGGTGACATATTAACATTTCTTGAATCATACTTGGAGAATCGGAGACAATTTGTTCAGATAAATGGAAAGAGAAGTGCAATAGGGTGTGTAAAGCATGGAGTTCCACAAGGTAGTGTTTTGGGTCCCTTATTGTTCCTCATATATCAACGATCTTAACAACAACAGTTGCATGGTAAATTGTTTATGTATGCAGATGATTTATGCATATGCTATCCATATAAGATAGAAGCTGTGGTCAAATGTTATATGGAGCGGGATGTTGCCCTGATTTTTGAATACATGCATATAAACAAATTATTCATTAATAGAACGAAGAGGAAGTTGATGCGCTTTCGCCCACATGGACGATTTGATTCGGGGTTCGTTATAACATCTAACGGTCAAGAACTTCATGAGGTCAACTCTATTAAGTATTTAGACATGCATCTGCAATCTGACCTTTCGTGGGACATACATATCAATCATATTAAGTCTAAGATTTCGCCATCTATTGGTATTTTACACAAATTCAGATATAAATTCGATCAGCGCACAAAATTACTACTTTATCAGACACTCATTCAAAGCCATCTGAATTACCTTGCCATTATATATGCAAATAAATAGAACACCGAGCTAAAATCTTTACAACGGTTGCAAAAGAAATCATTAAAAATAGTGGCGAATTTGCCAATATCTTATTCAACATGTACATTATTTTGTAGTATTTTCCCGAATATTTTGCCAATACGTGGACTTTATAAATATCAAACATCTCTATATGTTTATAAGTGTTTGAACAATATTGGATATCATACAATCTCCTTCACAAGAAATCAAACTTCATTCAATACTCGAAGCAATCAGCAATTAAGAGTAGCGTTATGCCGTACGGAAAAGACGAAGGAGCGTATTGACTTTTCAGGTACCCAAGAATATAATAACTTACCGCTACATGTAAAATCTTGTACAAGTCTCGCAACCTTCAAAATGGTATTAAAAGATTTTGTCTTATCAAATTTTGAAGATTTACTACTTCAATTTATTATATGTATATGCTTCTGGTATACATTTAGAGACAAATTCGTAGATCATTATTATGTAATGTTTAAACTTTAAGGATGTGGAACATAAGCCAACGAGCCTCTCTAAAGCCTGATGGCGCTGAGGCATTTATTTAATTTGAAACTTATTGACAATGAATCAATGAAATAAAAATAAAAATAAAAAAATAAATCTTGTAGAAATCTGCAATGTTTCCCTAACAAGAGGAGTACAATTTATTCTCTTGGAGAGCATGCTCTCCGATATAACCATGGACTATGTTAATGTCTTAGATATCATGCTAACCCACACTCCATAAAATGTTTTCCATTCGTGATTAAAATATTCTACTCGGGCTCGTGCGTAAGAATCTTGTGAGTGTCAGTTATCACAATTTCCTAGAAGCCACCGTGGTACTATCGTTAGCAAGCCCGCCTTGCATACAAATGGTCGTGGGCTCGATCCCTGCTTCGCCCGAACACTAAACATTTTTCAGCGGTGGATTATCCCCTCTCAGTAATGCTGGTGACATTTCGGAGTGTTACAAAGCTTCTCTATTTGATTTTAAAGCAATGTGAAACGCCGTTCGGACTCGTCTATAAAAAGGAGGTCTCTTGTCATTGAGCTTAACATGGAATCGGGCAGCACTCAATGATAAGAGAGAAGTTTACCACTGTGGTATCACATTGGAGAGAATAGTATAAGTGAGCCTAAAACTTAACTTAAGTTAACTTAACCTAATGCTGGTAACATTTCTGAGTATTTGAAAGCTCGGCTATACTCGGCAATAAAAAGGAGGTACCTTTCCTATGTTATCATAAAGTCTCATGACATTACCTATGATTTTGATTCATTAAAAATTCCCGTGAGTTAATTTTAAAATCAGAAATTTGAATAAGAATTAATCGTCCGTAATAATAACGATGTACGTGTTAATAAATGCATGGATGTTAGTGTTCTCTTGACCGTGAATACTGTAGTGACCGTGAGTACAGGTTGTTTTGTTGATGTAATTTTCCAATTATTTGTACTCACGAAGAACTAGTTCTCTTAATTCTCTCTCGCGAACTTCAATAGTTAGGTTAGGTTAGGTGGTAGCCCGATGTATCAGGCTCACTTGTACTATTCAGTCCATTATAATACCACAGTGGTGAACTTCTCCCTTATCACTGAGTGCTGTCTGATTCCATGTTAAGCTCAATGACAAGGGACCTCCTTTTTATAGCAAAGTCCGAACGGCGTTCCACATTGCAGTGAAACCAATTAGAGAAGCTTTGAAACACTCAAAAATGTCACCAGCATTACTGATGTGGGATAATCCACCGCTGAAAAAATTTTGGTGTTCGGTCGAAGCAGGAATTGAACCCACGACCTTGTGTATGCAAGGTGGGTATGCTTACCATTGCACCACGGTGGCTCCCAACTTTAATAATTACTCATAACATACGCTTGAGTCATGGCGATTTGGTGTCATTTTCACATCTTTCGCATAGAGTACGTCCTTTGTTGGAGGATGATTTCTAGCAGTGTACCTTCAAGCATTTGTATACATTCTAGGTCTTGCTTGAATGAATGCTAAACACCTTTTTTAACTACGAAGTCAATGCTTTTTATGTTCTGCTCAGGTGAAGTGTCGCATGATGCACGCACAAGTTTTGCACAAAAAGGACTGAGGCAACAGGGATAAAAACACGGCCACAGGCAACAACAAAATCATCAAGAGCAGCATAAAAGCTTAACAATGCTCGAGTTCCAGCGCCTTGATTTAGTTTAGGCTTAAATATTAAGTGCTCGCAGTTAATAGAAATCCATACATAAACGTGTGAAGTGAAAGCTTTCATGGCACAGGACAAGACTAAGCAGGACATCGCGCCAGAGTTGGAGGATGGTGAACAAAAAGAAAGGATTTCCACGGTGGGATTTCATAGAAAAATGGTGGCGTCTCAACAACATGTGGCACTGGTACTGCTGCAGCAATGCAATGTCCTTACACCTGGCTATTCGCTGCTAACGACGCATGACTTTGGCAAATTAACACAAATTTTCAAAGAAAGCGCAAAAAATGTAACGAACAAAAACATTTCGTCCGTATGCCAGGACTTTCTTCCTAAGAGTACATACATATGTATGTATTCGTCCTTCAGCATGTTGGGTACACAATATAAACTTGTAGTCGCTGCATTGTAAATCAGCCCTGATATTGTTTTTTCGTCCCTTTTTTCTGAATATATTATTATTGGTGCAGTGGAGTATGGCGGTGTAGTGTACGTTGCAACATTGTGTCATTTACCATAGCCCATAGGCCAAACACCTTTGCATTTTTACACAACGTCCTGGAAAGATTAATCGCCAAGGATAATTAGAAACTTAACCAATTAAGCTTTTGTGAAACAACGCTGAGCAGTTAACAAATGATTGCTTTCATTTTTTAATTCGATTTATTTCAAAGCTTAGGGTCTTATTTAATAAATGTCAGTCTCATTTAGAAAAGCCTAACATTTTGAAATTTAATAGTAGCAAATATAATAAAATTATGTCAGATATAACATCAAATTTGATTTAATACACGTTCATTATATTTTATCTAGCCGAAAATACCCTAAGCAATTAAGTCCTGGCAAAAGTCGGACAGGACAAATATGAGTAATTTCGTCATATTTAGGAACATCTGGCGTTTGAAAGTCTAAACCGATTCGATTGATATGTCTTCAATTTAAGAGCCTTCATAAAGGATAACCTTGTAACAAATTTTAGACAGATGGGCTATTAAATGAGGATAACAATGCCTTTTATGTAGGAAAATCGGGTGATATGTATATATGGCAGCTATACCTAAATCTAATCACATTTTGCTGACACTTCTGAAATTTAAATGTTATCGTGTGCAAAATTTTAATAAGATTGGGAAATATTTAGAGCCATATTTTGGATAACCAGGCCACGGGTAATATATACATACATATGTATGTATGCAAGATTTGTCTACAACTGATTTGATTTGGCTGACATTTTGCAAGTTTATTAATACTAATTAATAGAAAATATTACCATGTTTGTGAAAATCGGGTGATGCATATGTATATACAGAAACTATATCGAACAAGAAATTCTGAACTATTTTGTGGAAGACACGAATTTAGTTAATCTTTATGCTTCTTTTGAGTATATTTTTTTCCTCGGGTTTAGTTAATTTAACTAACGTACATAAAAAATTATTAGAGTAAAGAAAACATTCTCCAAACATAATAATTCTATGAACTAAAATAAAGTTAAATTGGCTTTAGTGAAATAGAGAGTTCACTTTTTTTTGAGTGTAGATGAAAGGTATAGAAAAGGGAGAGAAAACTCTACTCTAAAAACGCAGAGGTCACAACGATTTCACAAAAATAAGTATATAATTTTCTACAAATTCATTAGACAAAATGTTATTTTTCACTTTAATGCCATACGAAGTTCAAGATGGGCGCATTTTTGGGAAAACTTACAAATTTTAAGAAATTCTAAACTAGTTTGTGGGAGACACGAAATTATTTAATATTTATGCTTGATTTGTATATAATGTTTCTCTCTTTTTTAGTTAATTTAACTAAGGTACGCAAAAAAATTATTAATGTCATGGAAACTTTCTTAAATCGTAATTCCTTGAACTAAAATATAATTAAATCGGATGAAGTGAAACATAAATTTCACTTTTTTTAGTGTATTTTTTTGACTTTTTTCGTCCAAAATTCGTAAAAGTTAAATAAAAGTTAAGACAAATATCTCAGAACAAAACATGCTTCGACAAACGGATAAACAGCAGCAGTCCCAGAATTTGAAAACCTATGATTTTCCACTATAACAGGTTGGCTGAAAAGTACCCGGTGTAACAAAGAAAAACACATTTTTTTTCAAAATTCGTTTCTATTATTCAACATAGTTCCCTTCAAGAGCGATACAACGATTATAACGACCTTCCAATTTTTTGATACCATTTTGGTATTACTCCTTCGGTTTTGCCTCAAAATAGGCCTCAGTTTCGGCGATCACCTCTTCATTGCAGCCAAATTTTTTCCCTGCGAGCATCCTTTTGAGGTCTGAGAACAAGAAAAAATCGCTGGGGGCCAGATCTGGAGAATAATTTTTGCCATCGTTCTCAATGACTAGTGGCACGGTGCGTTGTCTTGGTGGAACAACGCTTTTTTCTTTTTCATTTGGGCCGTTTTGCCGCGATCTTACCACGCTTCGGAGACGGTTCACCGGTCGCTGTCCACTCAGCCGATTATTGATTGGACTCAGGAGTGTAGTGATGGAGCCATGTTTCATCCATTGTCACATATCGATGGAAAAACTCGGGTGTATTACGAGTTAACAGCTGCAAACACCGCTCAGAATCAACAACACGTTGTTGTTTTTGGTCAAATGTGAGCTCCGTGGCAGCCATTTTGCACAGAGCTTCCGCATATCCAAATATTGATGAATGATATGACCAGCACGTTCCTTCGATATCTTTAAGGCCTCTGCTATCTCGATCAACTTCATTTTACGGTCATTCAAAATCATTTTGTGGATTTTTTTGATGTTTTCGTCGGTAACCACCTCTTTCGGGCGTCCACTGCGTTCACCGTCCTCCGTGCTCATTTCACCACGCTTGAATTTTGCATACCAATCAATTATTGTTGATTTCCCTGGGGCAGAGTCCGGAAACTCATTATTAAGCCAAGTTTTTGCTTCCACCGTATTTTTTCCCTTCAGAAAACAGTATTTTATCAAAACACGAAATTCTTTTTTTCATTTTTTTTTCACAATAACAAAAGTTGCTTCATAAACTAATTGACTTACAGACGTCACAAACTAATTGACTTACAGACGTCAAATTTTGACACGAATCATTTGAAGGTTGGTACTATATAAAAATAATATGCATTTAATACTAGCGATATCATCTATATGTCAGACCGGGGACTTATCAGCCAACCTGTTATATTATAACTGTTTTTTAGATTGGGGGATCTAGTAGAGGTGTGTACGTGACACGAAATTGTCGTGACTCACGAAAATTTTCGTGATTCGTGCGTGAGTCGTGAGTCACGCTCATGACAACAGCGTGAGTGTGCGTGAGTGTGATTAACAAACCAAAAAGTCGTGCGTGAGCGTGAGTCACGAAAATAATATCTTCGTGAGTGTGCGCGAGTAACGAATTACACTCACGAAAATATTCCTGCTCACCAACATAAAACGCTTAAGAGTTGAATTCAATTACAATTTCAGTGACACCTGAGATGTTAAGAGTTTAATAACACTCTCGATTTTAATAATGCTCTTGTTTTTAAACACTTCGGTAAGGTAAATTAATCATAAAATTATTCGTGAGTCACGATATTTATCGTGAGTCACGTTATTTTTCGTGAGTCACGGTATTTTTCATGAGTAACGACGTTTTCGTGCGTGAGTACAAATTTTCTTTTCGTGAGTGTGCGTGAGCGTGAGTCCTACCAAAAAATATCGTGCGTGAGTGTGCGTGAGTATGATTTTTCAGTCGTGAGTGTGCGTGAGCGTGAGTAAACTATTACTCACGTGCACACCTCTAGGATCTAGCCCCCCCAGCCATCTAGATACGACAATGAAATTATTTCCAATTTAGGTTATATTATCATTCACTCCTTCTCCATCCCCATTCACTCCTTATTTATTTAATACTAAGATTCTTCAGTTTTCTTTAAAGGCAGTACATAGATGTGGCTTCGCCTTATATCTGATATAAATATAATTTTTTTTTTCTCATTTCCTAATAGTAGATACCACAAAAGAAATTGATAAAACTGAGCGTGTATATTGCTATACGTTTAAATATTGCAACGATATATGTGGGATGTATTACCATATTACCCCAATTTTTCCAAATATGAGTAACATTAACAATTAATTGGAGTACCCCATCATATAGTTCATTCCGTCCCACCTTTGTGCTTTCTTACACGCATACCTATTTACTTTTGTTTCAAAACCTTTAATATTAAACTGCAGTAATAATATTATGATTATATCATTTCGACATTTTGATATTCTGCAGACCACACTAAAATTCCAATCAAGCGTCAAACAATGATGTTCTCTTAAATCTTCGAATTTGAAGCCAAAAGCAAAAACATTTCCTTTCGTTTTCCCAAAATCCAATCTGTTTTCCATTTAAACCTCAAGAAACCATAACAAAAGAGATCTCTGTCTGTCCCGATTTCTGTATGGTTGTTTATATGTCTTATTTCATCTTAATTGCCTTAATCAAATGGTGATATTTGCTGTGTTATTTGCCTTTGCCACAAAAAAAGAAAAGAATCTCCATTTTGAAATGTCAAGCGTACATTTTTGTGGTTTTAATAACCAGCAAAAATTAGTTTGGAGAGGCGCCAAATTGCCTTTCAAAAAACCATCCACATACTCATGGAATTAGAATAGACTGGCAGGCAGGCAGGCAAGCAGTCAGATGCGAGATACCAGATACGGAACTCAAGCCATGCTTTGTGGCAGGAGATGGCTGCCCCACCAGCCCCAAGGATGATCAACTACAACAGCTCGCAATCGTCCCATTCAGGCAGACAGGGAATCCCTTGTGGTTTCATTATTGTTAATATTCGTTGGAACCAAGATACCATGCAGGTTAGCGGGCCAGCATTGTTGCTGATTGCTGGTCATGTTCATCTGCCCTACGTCTGTCTATCTGTTCTCATTCTCCTAGCTTCCTTTCGTCCACAAGACTAACAACGACTGACAACGACGACCCAACAAATCAAGCAAACACAAAATGAGTTGTTGTAATAATAACAGACCACAGCAGCCGGAGTAGCAAAGTTTCACTTGAATGTGGCTGTTGATGCTTGTTATTGTTCGGATGCAAGCAATGTCTATTTGATTGGACTCCGTGGAGCCACAAAATTTGTTAATAGCACCACATTCCAGAGGACAGACACACATAGGATGTATGCCATCATTAAAAGAACATCATCATGAAAGAGCGACATCAAAAACGAAAGCAAGGACCATTGCAAGGTATATGAAGCTTCCAGAACTGATAATTCCGATTTACTATCGTATAGCCATACAGATAATTTGTGCAATAGGACCGCTGAAATTGCGAAGGTGGCAGGAGTAAATGGGTTCAGCAAGTATCTGCAAAATGACCACTAGATCCCAACCATTACCAATCCATCAACGCCACTAATCTCCCCCACAAGTAAGCACTTAGCAAACTTTTCCATCCAAGGTAATGGACCGAAACTATTCCATAGTCTTTGGCAAGTTTGTTGTAGCCAATGCTGTGATTGCTGCTTCTCTCTAAGACTTCACACTTTTCCTAACCAGACATATGCAAGAGAACCTCTTCGAATTAAGATAACAGCGAGCATAAACGTCAAGGGAGGAAATAAAAGATCTTTTCGCCATAATCTAGGCTTAACGGAACATAATAACTATTCCAGAAGGTTTTCGACCCCAAGCTCCTACCTATCTATCGACTTGGCACTAGTGATGTCTTCAATACGCATTTGTATGTGTAGGTGTATCCATGTCAAAAGCCTCACTCATTGTGTGAGAGTATTCATCTATCTTGAGATGTGTTTGTGTGTGTGCGCTCAGCTTCTTGTGTTCTTCTGGGCAAGATTATTTAGGGATTTACCGAATTACATCCCCAATTACTTAACATTTGTTTGTACATGATGAAATCTATTATAATGAAATGACTACACAATGCCATCCAGCCTGCTATTCTGGCCTACAAGCAGCCAACTAACTTGAGTTCTGCTGATGACGACAAAGAATCTGATGGTCGTGGATCTGATGACGATGATGATGCCGAAAGAGAAATGAAGGAAGTAGCAGCATAGAGTTAATAGGTAAGGGGGTTCTAGGATGTCAGGTTGGGGAAAATGACAATGCGGCTGGCAGTCACAATGACACAATGGCTCAGACAACAAATGGAATGCCAGGGAAAAAAATCCATTCAAATTGGAAATAAATCTTTTGAGGAAATACTCTGTTAATAGTTGGAGCAGATTATGTAATGGCAGTGTCATAAAGAAAATTAGACTTGTTCTTCCCATCCCTTATCACCGCTACCGATGGTGATGATGCTATTGGTACTGACTGGCATTGCAGCCCAACAACTGGACTGACAATCAACCTGCTGCTCTGAAAAGGCTTTCTGCAAGAGGATTAATTTTAGCTTATTGTCACCATGCTTCTTTGAATTCTCTCCATAGCCATTGAAATCCTAATTCGACAAGCCTCTCAAATAGAAAATGTGATATTTTGGTCAAACAGAAATTAAGACATTGTCATTTGACTATTGAACAAATGCGATTTCAATATGTTACAAAGTCATTTGACGACAAGCATGATGTAAAATCTAAAGATCTTCTGTTGCAAACACCAGATGGCATAGGAAGGAGTAGGAGAATTAGAAAATGACCTTAGCAATGAAATGTTGAATTTTCGAAGCGCCGTAGCCGTAGTATTGGTTAGCTTTAAATTGAGCTGTGTTAAAGGAAAATTTAATCAATAATCAATTTTTCAGGGCAATAATACTTACACTAATCAATACCGGATAACCTCATCAGTGGATTTACCTCTGCCACAACGTCAAACATTTCATATCTTGAACCATCTTCGTCAAATTGATATTAAGTTAGCAACGTTACATATGCAATATATTTATATCTAGCTGTCAATTATATCAATAACCGATCGTATTCAAATTTGAAGTCTTCTACACCCAGAGAAGGAATACGATCACCTCAGGGTTGATATTGCTAGCTGCATTTTTCCAGATATGGTCAATTACACTAATTTACATAATATTTTTTTTTTCATGTACATTTGATGAGATGTGACTTTTCTTATGTATTTTGATCGGCTGAATTCGCAAAAATTTGTTTATGAAACAGTTTTTGAGATATCCCGTATTTTTAGTTTTTCGCTCTTTTTTCACTAAACAAATTATATCTCGAGTTAGAAATGTCCGATTATGTGAAAGGTATTGAGATGACGAATAATCGTATATAATTGGATCTGTAATAAGTTAAGTGCTTCAAAAGATATCGATGCAAAAAAGGCAAATGTTCAAAAATCGAAAATGATGGTCGTAGTTATAGTAATAAGTAACGTAAGTTATAAAACCAACTAGAAGAAATACGACAGAAAAATTACAAAGTTATAAGCAATTGAGTGAACAAATCCGATGTCAAATCATGTAAATATGAGTAACTCACCCATAAAAATGCCACTCGGCCAATGCATTTTTGTGTGGGTGAGTGACTCGTATTTGCATGCAAGTATACCTAAGTTTACCCTTTTAGTAGTTTTTGGGGGGTTATAACATATTTAATATCAACTATGTATATGCAAATCGAGGGAACTCTACGTAATTTTTTTCCTAAATCTGGCTTGCAATGCAATTGTTGTCTAGCATAGAAGACAAATTCCTCTAAAATTAAGATTTTTTCCTTATCCACACTTTAAGTATCCGTTTCTTTGGCTCGGAATCTATATCAAAATCATTAGTGGAAAGACAAAATCTTTAGAGCAGGGCAAACTTGTTTTCAGTATTATGGAACTACAATCTCCGCTCTATGAATACGAAAAAAATCGAGTAAAATATGGACGAAAGAATATTGCACTATCACTGGAGATCAATATGCATAAACATAGTTCATGTACACCGAAAAAAAAGTAAACTGTTTTATAGGAAGAATGAACTACCTCGCACGAAAATTGAACTAAATTTTACTTCACATTTTGATACAGCAAAACATGAGCTAATTATTTTGAAGTTCTGTACCATATTTAAAACAAATTGGTTTCGAGTAGCCCAATTTGTATATAACAAAAGTCGATTTTGACTTTTCGGCACCTTTGACAATAAGGCGGTTAGTCAAAAGTCGCTTTTCAACTTTTGTATCCCTAAACATACTCACGAACCGAAAACAAACTCATGTCACTAATCAACCCAATCATACAAATGACAAATTTACATGCAATTCACACTTTTATTGAACGGAATAAAAGATCCCGTTTTAGGATTTTCTACTGATGTTTTTTGGTTTTTACTAAAATTAAAAAAAAAATTGAGTTTCAAAAAAGTTTGCCATACATTAAGAAATCCTTTGTCAAAAATTTAATTCAAACAAATCTTCTAAAATGATCCCTCATCCCCTTAAAAACGTTAAGAGATTTATGTAAAATATGTGAGTCAGGGCACAAGGTGCGCGGAGTTTACTGGCTTTCATTTCTTTCGCAATCACTGCCATTTACTTGGGGGAATACAATTGTCATGCTTTTATGGTCTGTCTTTCATATCGAAAGAATGAAGCTGGAATACCAAAACGTCATTTTTCTGTCTTCCATTTGTGCCCTCTCTCTCTTCCGCAGAGGCGTCCTTTGCTGATGCATTGTATTTGGACCATCATGCAAATACTTCTATTGGTACCAGTAGATGTGTTTGTTCAGGATTATATCTATGTGAATGTGAGTTTATATGAAATGTCCCTTTAGTGCATAAATCTTAGTCAACATACAATTGAACGTGGCCTTCTGTATGTACTCAACTATGGGCGTTTGTGTGCCATTACGCTCTGAAGGGCAGAGCATTCTTAATTAAATTGCATTTCCGCTTTACAAAATTTGAAAAAAAAAACACAGGGAGCATATCAAGCCGGAACCGAATAATGGGATTTCTCCAGAGTTCCTTTTGACTCAGGCTTTTGCCGAAACTGATTCTTTGTTGGAGACTTTTTTAAGCCAAAGAATGCTTTTGTGCTGCAGTTTATTTGGTTTTCAGTTGTTGTCATCCTCCCGTCCATCATAAAGAATTTAATAATACTTCTCAGCGCTGGGCAAATAATTGTGGTGCTGTTTTTTGTGTTAACTCTGACTGCGTCGGTGAGAATTTTATAATTAATTTTTCATGCAGAGCTGTAGCTAGGCAAAGAATGATGATCACGAGAATAAAATCCGCAATATTGTATCATATTAAATTATTATTAAATTTATTTTAACTTTTTGCAATTAAATCATCGGCCATATATATATATATATATATATATATATATATATATATATATATATATATATATATATATATATATATATATATATATATATATATATATATATATATATATATATATATATATATATATATATATATATATATATATATATATATATGAAAGAGACAAATAAATTCATTATTCCATCAGGATCAATGTCCCCCTGCCCAACGCTCTCTCACTCTCTCTGATGTGGACGGCCTTTAGAAATAACGCGATGAAATTTAGTACAGATTTGTTCTTTTTTAGAAGCAGATCACGTTCAAATTTGTTACCATTGTTTTTGGTACATCGCCTATGTACACTGAGAACATATTGTAATACTATTTTGTTACACTGAAAAAAGTATTTTCGTGAAGCCAAAGATTTCATGTCCTTAAAATACGAATGCAAATTTTGTTTAGCATAGAAGTCTGACATAAAGTTTTTTTCCTTGCCCAAAAGCCGATAAACTTTTCAATGAAGTCCTTTTATACTTGTAGTTAAGTGATTCGACTTATAATTGGGTATCCTAACATGAAAGAAAATTTTGTTTGACTAAATTCAACTTGGCATTAACTCTAAAAAACTCTAAAAAAATTCTTTTTTTCAAAAAAACGTTCAAAAATAGGACACGTTTCTCAGCACTTTATTTTAAAGGAAGTTTTTACTTGAAACATAAGATAATTTCTACTTGAAGTTGAGCCCGAATTTAGAAATTTATATGACTTTGATAGCGCATATAGCAAAAAAAAAAAAAACTGAAAAAATATATAGATTAAATTTTAATTCGTAGAATCAATAATTTTGTCTTAAATGTATCCTCACCTTAGTTCTCCGCTTCTTTGGCTCGGAATCAATAGAAAAATCATTAGTGTGATGTAGTTCATGGAAATTATTATATTAAAGTTTCTACAATATGAGAAAGTTTCCTTGACTTTAATAATTTTTTGTGTACGATTGATTAATGTTCTTTGATACAACAATTTGTTACTTGACAAAACACAATCAACATTTCACTGTAGGCCTTTTGTCTTTAGAATTAGGCGATTCGACTTTAAAATGGAAATCTTTGTATTGGAGAACATTTTGTTGAACTGAGGTTAAACTGGCTTAAGTAAATCTTCGTTATAGCATTGAAATCGTCCTTACTTTGTATCATTTTTTAGAACTTGACTATAAAGCCAAACATTATTCACAAATAGGAGACATTCTTCGATAGAACGAAAGCAACTACACATAAGTTTGAGATCAGAAAGGAACGTGCCTTATATGCTGTATATGCTATTATTTGTCATGAAAAATTTCGTGTCTGAGAATTAAATAATTTTTATGCAATTTGTCGTCCTCTTGCATCCCCTAAAAGGACTATATGAGTATTACTACAATTTAGGAGCCACCGTGGTGCAATGGTTAGCATGCCCGCCTTGTATACACAAGGTCGTGGGTTCGACACTTGCTTCGACCGAACACCAAAAAGTTGGATTATCCCACCTCAGTAATGCTGACATTTCTGAGTGTTTCAAAGCTTCTCTAAGTGGTTTCACTGCAATATGAAACGCCGTTCGGACCCGGCTATAAAAAGGAGATTCCTTGTCATTGAACTTAACATGGAATCGGGCAGCACTCAGTGATAAGAGAGAAGTTCACCACTGTGGTATCACAATGGACTGAATAGTCTAAGTGAGCCTAATACATCGGCCTGCCACCTAACCTAACCTAACTGCAATTTGGCTATGGTTTTGTTTTGGATATTGGTATAGACCCATGTATCGTTTTTTTTTTTTAAATCCACCGAATATCTAAACCAAACTGAATAATCTCCTGCAATTTTAAACCTTTAACATGCCACTGAAAAACAAAACATTAACCTGAAAATACAAAACAAAAATGTTGTGGATACTTTAACTTCACCACTGATTTCAATCACACAACACAAATGAAGGACGACCATTGGTGAAGTATTTCCCTGATCCCCTTGGCCTTGGCAACTGCAACTTTTGCAGCCGACTGAATCCAAGAAAGAAGCTTGGTAGCATTGGTTAGTTGAACATGTTACCAGCAAAAATGTAAGTCTAGCTGACTTTTCAACAGCAAGAACACGGCATGATAACAACACACACACACACACGTATATAATTGCGTCCGTACACCTCATACACACAAATGCACATACCATCACCATCAGCAACTTAACTGCATAATGTGGTTGGTAACCACTGATTTAGAACAAATTTTTAGCCAACAACAGGAACAAGGCAAAGGTGTTAACGTGTAAATTCACATTCACAAGATCGAAAAAAGCAGATAATCTGTGTGGGCCAAGATATACTCCCAACAACTCTAATACACTCACACAAGCACACACACACACCAACACCAAGTAGTGTTACCGACTTTTGTCGGGATATTTATGCGTTTAGAAAACAAGAGCAGAGTAATGAAGTGGATACATCGTAACCTGCACAGGCATCATAAGTATGAAATGTGGAAGCCACAGATTCAGTACTTCAAAGTTCTCTATGCAGAGAGTTAAAAGTCCTTGAATTTTCAATGAGTATATAGATGGATAATTCCTAGGGGTGCTAAATGGCCAAACACACAAGATATATGCATATTCTTTCATTCGAGTATCTCTAATTAGTAAAAGGATTGAGGAAAAAATATTTAACCTTGTAGAGTCTATATTATTAATTTGATACCAAGTTCTGTTGGTTGCATAAATGTGAGAGCTACTATATCTAAAGTTATACAGTGGCTGATATTTTTAGGTTTAGAAAATTTATAAAAATCAACAAAACAATATTTAGAGCCAAAAAAGAAAATGTCGACAAGCATTGCCCAAAAGTTGAAGAATCCGTTTGGAGTAGAAGTTTTAAAAATTATGGTCAAGTTGGAGAGAAAGCAGCCTCAAATATATTTCCACACATCCACAAGTGTGAAATTCTAAGACAATCTAACGATGTCCATCTGTCTATTTGTCTTTCAGTTGTAATCACGCTACAACCCTTCTATCGAAGCTATCATGGTGAAATTTGGCACATACACATTTTTATTTGCAGGGAGGCCATGTATTGATACAGCCCCATATAAACGGATCCTCCGATTAGACCTCTTGACCATGCAGACGCAACTAATTTTGTCCCATTTTCTTGAAATTAGAAATTTAGATATATTTTCAGATCAAGCTACATATACATATCAGCCTTTGTGTTGATAAAGTACATTAAGAATAATTTATATTGGTGTTTATTTTAGACTGATCTCATTAAAACGTATCGCTTAGAGCAATGCCTTCCACTATACAAATCTACAGAATTTAAGCTTGGAATCGTGTGGAGTACTATATTGTCTTGAGAATGTAGTATATACCATCAAATACAGTTGAAATATTACTATTACAATTTTGGTTTCAAATGTCTATATCAAAGTCCCTAAGTATCCAAAATTAGTACCGTTGGTAGTAAGTATATTCAATATGTATTTATAAATATAATAAATATATATTTTTCCTTCAGTTTTTATGTCTACGAGAAAATTTTCAAGAAATTTGTTAAGCAAGTTTTAAATTAATGAATTTGTTTCCTTCTCAACTTCAGTATGACAGGGTATACAAAAGATTATGGATTTGTATGTTGTTTGCTCCCTAGTTTTTCCTATCCTAGGAAAAACCTCGCGACGATATATTGGACAGTTTAGACCTAAATAATTATAAGTAACCATATACAGAAAACCGAATTGGACGAGCCACGCCAAAGAGAGGACAGGAAGAATTGCAAATGTAGGCTCGAAATGTGGTCTGAACTCAAAAAGGCCGCCTGGATATATACGTCAGTCGACAGTCTGTCAGGGCATCACTGAATAGTGCAACGTAAGAATTTAACAACGGGTACAACGGACATGTCCTGACTTGAATAAAGTTATAGGATACCGTGAACTGAAGCTTTGCAAACAATACGGAAGATTAAATCTATGCATATACAGAGCCCAAGTAAGGTCGCCATAGTATTGATAACATTAAAAACGTTGGGAGAATAAAAAATTGAACGTGCCGAACAATCAAAGAGTAGTAATAGTATCCCGAAGTGACTATGATCGCTAGGTCTGAACTCCATTCCGGTCATTTAACAGGTTTGCTGATAAGTCCCCGCTCTGACACATAGATGGCGTCGCTAGTATTAAATTCATATTATTTTTTATATAGTACCAACCTTCAAATGATTCGTGTCAAAATTTGACGTCTGTAAGTCAATTAGTTTGTGAGATAGAGCGTCTTTTGTGAAGCAACTTTTGTTATGGATATGTAGATCTAGAAGCACTACCCATGGTCCATATGAGAAACTGGAATTGACAACAAATTAGAGAATACGT
Source organism: Haematobia irritans (assembly GCF_050003625.1). Classification (NCBI taxonomy): domain Eukaryota; kingdom Metazoa; phylum Arthropoda; class Insecta; order Diptera; family Muscidae; genus Haematobia; species Haematobia irritans. Next base: position 234,350,525 of record NC_134398.1, on the reverse strand, counting down.
TACGGAGGGAGATTTCTTACATTAACAGGAGAGAATGACGAAAAGGACGATTTATACCCATCAACAAAGCAATTACTGGTTTCATTGCATGTTCAGGGAAACCTGAATTTTGCACATACAAATTAATAAAAATAGAAATTAATAAAATTTTGCTAAAACATTAAGAATATTCGTGTTTCCATGATAACGGAATATTTACTTTTTTTTAATTGGCCACAACATTTCTGAATTATCAATAGATTGAATCGAAATACCTGCCTCTTGAATAAAATAAATGTCATATTATTTAGTTATTGAATGTGAAACTTCACCAGTAAATTCGCAATTCTCTATTTTATACCCTATCAAAACCACAGTTTCTCTTAGTAAACTAAAATCCCTATTTGAGAAAAAATGCAACGACATTTTTTAAGCCGATCTCCACATAAGCAAACCTTCATGTTTCAATATTGCTTTGAAAAGTCTTTCAAGTCGTTCATTCGTTACCAAAAAAAAAAGGATTTATATAGCAAATGACATTAATCTTCACTGCTGTTATAATATCACTGAAATTCAAGCTTAAACTGCTATGAACTTTTATGAACCCAAGTCTATGTTCGTATATATGGCTTTGTTAGCTACCATGCACCATGGATTCTCAAATGTTTACTCTCGCCTGACTGTAAACCGAACCGGCCTTAAATAGTGAGCCATGAACCTAGTGTCTGTATCAACATTTGCCGCTAAAGGGGGTTTCTTTGCAGGTTGTGAAGTAGCCTTCACTCACTCACTCACTCACTCACATTCACTTCATATGGAAGTGAATGTTTATCATTTTTGAAGGACGCCATGAAATGGAGATATTTGCTCCACCACATTGGTATAAAGTTTCAAAACTAAAAATGAAATTTGACGTTAAAATCCTTAGTGTTCTTTGTGAATGAGACAACACCCAAATCTCAATGACCACTAAACAAAATAATCTTAAATACAAAATAAAATACAGTGATTTCTCACGTCGTGCCTACAATATTGTGCACTGCTTCATTGTGTGGTCAAACATTCACAGAACATTTTATATAGCAACTCCATATAAAAGCATTAAGTTAAAAACACTTTGGGGGAAATCGAACGAACTACTGAGGAGCATGGAACGATGATCAGCACCGTCATGAGAATTAGGATGAGGCACATAGTGTTGAGCAAACATGTGCCCAAAAAAAGTGGTCAACAATAGTGAATATTGAGCGTTTGGTGTAGACGAAGCTTTAGAGCATTTCACTTGTCGTGACCATGCCCTTGCGCTCATATGGATAAATCTAATGGTAAACGGGTTTGGATAAAACTGAGACAAATATACTCAAAATAAGAAGGTAGTTGGCGAGCACAACAAGTCAAATGTGATATATTGTGGCTACGTCCCACAGTGGGGTTTTTGATACCAAAAATGGGAATTAATTGCAAAATGAAATTTAGGAGAACCGAAAAAATGTTTATAGTCGGTAAAAGTACACAAAATTCCACATCACTAGCGCAAAAATTGGGTCTTTGACAAGTACCGTTGTGTCACTATATATGTTTGAAGTTGGAGTTATTTTACGTTTTCCTTGCGTGCGATATAAATGTAAATTATTGGTGTCTTAAAATTTTTTTTGAGTGTTTTCTATAGCGATAATTAAAAAAAAAATAAAATGGAATCTTCATCCTCAGGTTAATAAGATTATTTTTGTGTTTTTTTTTTTTTGTTTTTATGTGTGACTTGTGTTATTATTTGCAATTTAGTTTCGCTCGTAAGTCTTTAAATTAGAGGATTTCGAGAAATATGCCGACAAATAGTTGTGAATAAAGCCAAATTAAGTAAATTTTTTTTCTAAAACAATAAACTCTTTTGAAAGCATAGATGAAAAAGTTGTCTGCACTTTTTTGCACATTTTGAAATTAAATGGAAATACATTTTTCAACCCACATATAAATAATCAATTTTTTGCTTTTGTTTTCATGCGGTTTACATACATACAAACACTTATATTATATCATGATTCTATTATCACTCTCTTTATATTCTCTTTATCACTCTCTTTGTATTTTTTCTCTCTAACTTATGTTCAGGGTTGTCAACTTTAAAATTTTAAAAAGCACCAAACTCAATAAAAAACGCGTTATTTTCATAAAAAGCACTAAATTTTCCATGTATATGTATATTCTTTTTAATTACAAAACACTGTTAGAAAAATATGTTTTTCATATGTTGCGATATAAACAAAATGTGTTTCGGACACAATTTTTAAACACAATATATTTAAGTGCAAACATGTTCCTTATCTAACACTAAATGTTTGGTACGCATATGTTAATATGTTAGAATATATTATGTTTGGGGCATGAATGTTTCTTAAAAGTAATATGAGTGAATGTAAACATATATAAATTTACAAATTTCGAGTAAACATTTATATGTTGTGATATTTTATTCAGAGAGCGACAGAGAGAGAGTATAGAGAAAGAAATAGATGGAAACCGGGAGGGTTGATGAAAGATATCAACATAACACAGCGATAGAATGAAAAGAGAGCAATTTCTGTGAAACCGCTTGTATGTTGTTTCGGAAAACTGTTTTATGATAAGGCCAAAAATTTGATATGCTTAAGTCTAAATATTATTTAATTTGAATATTAGGATGAGTATTCGGAGTAAAGAGAATAGACATTCGGAACCAAGAAAATAAAAATTTTGAAAAAAAACAGCATGTGTTTTCGCCTAGAGAGCAGCATTTTATGTATGTTTGGACATGTGTTTTGTTTATCATTTTGGCATTATGGGCACAATTTTGTTCTTGGTTCGTTAAAAGAAATCGGAACGTATGCTAACCACTGCTCCACGTGGCCAACAAATGTATGTTTCTGTTAAATAATGTTATGTTTGCATAGGCTCGTGGTCGCAGCAAACTATGCAATATAAATGTAACTTATAACGATAATTGTCTATTGGTGACTATAACAGCTACGTAGCCCAGTGGTAGTGTGTTGGCTTACAAATTGCATAGATCCCGGTTCGATTCTCCGTCCAGGCGAGAAGTAAAATTTAAAAAAAATTATAAAATTGAATAATTTCTTCAACATTATTTGTATTACAGAAAAAGTGCCAAGAACTAAAAATTTCGTGGAAGTGAAAATTATGTGAGGGAATGAGCACAATTTTCTTGGGAAGAAAATTCTTCCAAACATATAATATGTTCACATAAAACAAACATAATAATGTTTCGGCAATATCCAATAATATATGTGCTTCCTGCAAAATATGTTTGGAACATATGTTAGAGAAGCGATTGTTTTTGAGGGTGTAGGTCCATTCATAAATTTACGAGGGGACAGGAAACCAAGGCTGAGGTCACATTTATGTCGGATGGGAGTGAACAAGATGGCCACACTTAGGATTATTTCCCTTGTCATTACATATGACCATTTATCAATTTACGAGGGAAGAGGCTGAACGTAGTTGGAAACCGAAACTCGTCTACACATATATTAATTTAGAAATAGTCTATAAACATATAAGTGTTTAGAAATAGAGACCTAGAGAGTACCAATTGGCGCCTTAAAAATATATCCACACAAGGAAAATTTCATTAAAATTATTTTCTACCAGTGTAAGCCTAAGGTGAAACATAATATGTTTGAACAATACAAACAATATTTTGTTTGGACCAATCCTGAAAATATATATGCTTGAAGGAAAATGTGTTTTGAGTATAAAGGGTGATACGGTCAAAATTTTGTCAAGGGAAAACACGTGTAAATCGGTGAAATCGTTTATTTAAAAAATCAAATTAAATTTCTTTTTCAAGTTCAATTAGTATAAAATTCAGGAAAAATATTCAGTTAGGCTTTCGCTTTTCCAAATCCGAATTGCCGGGCCTCACGCTTGACACCTGCCATCAGATTTTGTACAGCCACCTTGTCCACCTTTTTCGCCGCAGAAAGCTAGTTTGCCTTGAACTGCTGCTCGTCCTTAGCAGTTTTTTTGGTCTTCTTTAGGTTCCGCTTGACAATAGCCCAGTATTTCTCAATTGGGCGGTGCTCTGGCATATTGGGAGGGTTCTTGTCCTTGGGAACCACCTGCACGTTGTTGGCAGCGTACCACTCCATGGCCTTTTTACGGTAATGGCAAGATGCCAAATCCGGCCAAAACAGTACGGAACAACCGTGTTTCTTCAGGAAAGGCAGCAGACGTTTATTCAAACACTCTTTCACGTAAATTTCTTGGTTGACAGTCCCGGAAGCTATGAAAATGCTGCTTTTCAAGCCACAGGTACAGATGGCTTGCCAAACCAGATATTTCTTTGCGAACTTTGACAGTTTTATGTGCTTGAAAATATCTGCTACCTTTCCCCTTCCTTTTGCCGTATAAAACTCCTGCCCCGGAAGCTGCTTGTAGTCGGCTTTGACGTAGGTTTCGTCGTCCATTACCACGCAGTCAAACTTCGTCAGCATCGTCGTCCTCCGGGATCGCGCTTTGGCCGTCGTATTTTGTTTATCATCGCGATTTGGAGTCACTACCTTCATGTAAGTCGATAGTCCGGCTCGTTTTTTGGCTCAATGCACGGTTGTAGACGATACACCCAGCTTACTTGCGGCATCTCGGAGAGAGGTTAGGGTTTCGCTTGAAACTACCGGCAACTCTCTTTGTCGTCTCAGCGGCTTCCGGTTTTCGATTTCCCCCCGATCCAGACTTCCTGGCTGTCGACAAACGTTCCCCAAACACTTTAATTACATTTGTAACGGTTGATTTGGCAACTTTTAGCGATTTTGCCAGCTTTGCGTGCGAGTAGCTCGGATTTTCGCGATGCGCGAGCAAAATTTTGATACGCTACTCTTCTTGCTGGGACGGCATTTTGACAACTGAAGAGTGAATTCCAAAACCAAAATAGGAGCAACATTCTACACACACACACACACCTTCAAAATGAGGGGTGTTCAGGATTTTTTAAATGCGAAATTGAAAGAAATACGTCAAGCTTATATTGACCAAATTTTGACCGTATCACCCTTTATGTTACAGAAGCGATTTTTTTGAGGGTGTACACTGAAAAAATATTGACCTAATATGGAAGATTATGCAACTTAAATTTTAGGACTCAAAATTTACGCAATGCTAAGGATAAAATTCTTTAAAACAATGACATTTTAATTAAAAGAAAGTTTATAATCCTTGCTTCAAATTTTTTTCATTAAATTTAGGAAACAAATCTTGGCATTTTGCGTCTTTCTGCTGAAGTTGTAGATCTTTGAAGTAAGGCATATTTTCCTTAAAATAAAGAAAAACATTTTTAATTTAAAGAAATCGTCTTTAACTCAACTGACATATTGGATTTTTCAATTTTAGATAAAAACGCTTCAAATACGGGCTAAGATTTATTTTAAGGATTTGCATCTTTGGTTTAAAGTATTTTTTAGCATTACGAAAACTGTTTTTACTTTGAAGTACCTGGCATAATTTGGATTTTGAAATTGGATTTTTTTACATAAATACCTTTATTAATATATCGCAAAAAGAAAACAAAAATTCGATGAATGAGATCTTTGTCCAATTTTAATTTATTTGATCCTAGATTTAAAGCCAGGAAGGTCCGTAAAAAATTTCTTTAGTTTAAAGAAGCCGCATCTTTGGCTCGGAATCAATGCCAGAATCCTTAAGGGAAGGTCAAAATCTTTGGATCCAAGTAACCTTTTTTTTTTTTTTTTTGAGTGTACGTAGATTTTGACTCTATGAAGTTTCCATCTGGAAATGAATAATGAAATTGTCTTTAAATTTGTTGTCTTTTTGCATCTTGACAACAAAGCAAAAAATCGTTCAAATATGGGACATGTTTTTCAAAACTTCATTTAAAAGAGGTTTTTTACTTCAAACATAGCATAATTTCTGCTGGCAGTCGAGTCCTAATTTGGAAAATAAAGTTGCCGTTAACTCGTTTTTAAAGGATTTTTATAGCATATGAAGAAAAAAAGCTGAGAAAGCGAAAAATTAAACTTTGCTTCCTAGAAGCAAGTACACAAAACTTAAATTTAAAAGAGGATTGTGTCTTAAAAGTATCCTTACTTGTTCTCCGCTTCTTTGGCTCGGAATCAATGCCAAATTTTTTAAAGTAAAGACAAAATCTTTGGAACCGAGTATGCTTTTTTTCAGTGTAAATTTAACATAATTTTTCATTTCATAAGGGAACTAAACAATGAAATATAGACGGAACAATTAACTCCTATCAGCGAAACAATATTGAATCATTAGGAAATTGTATTTTATGAAACGAATAAAACACAATATTCACTCCGATCATATTTAATTCTTAGTCTTTAAATATTTTGGAAGAAGGTGTGAGATTGTTTTACATTTTTACTCAGATGGACTTAATCGTTATAATCTAGGTTAGGTTAGGTTAGGTTATGTGGCAGCCCGATGTATCAGGCTCACTTAGACTATTCAGTCCATTGTGATACCACATTGGTGAACTTCTCTCTTATCACTGAGTGCTGCCCGATTCCATGTTAAGCTCAATGATAAGGGACCTCCTTTTTATAGCCGAGTCCGAACGGCGTTCCACATTCCAGTGAAACCACTTAGAGAAGCTTTGAAACCCTCAGAAATGTCACCAGCATTACTGAGGTGGGATAATCCACCGCTGAAAAACTTTTTGGTGTTCGGTCGTAGCAGGAATCGATCCCACGACCTTGTGTATGCAAGGCGGGCATGCTAACCATTGCACCACGGTGGCTCCCTTTAATCTAAAATTTACAGACAAATTTCCTTTACTGCAACCTTTACCATCCCAGAGTAATTGAAGAAGCAAAATTCGCATTAATGGCACTGCTAACCATGGTTGAAAAGCTGAGAGATATGCAAGGAATTTAAATAAAACAAACGATGAACAACGAACGAATCAATGGATGCATATTGAAAATAAAAACATCCTTCACTCCCAAAGCCGCAGACACTTTTAAATCTTTAAGTTTACACTTGAAAGTGCAAAGATACACACGGAAGGTAGCGAAATAAAAGAAAAACACGTAACGATTGAATTTTGCATAAAAATCTGTCCACAAGAAAGAGCCAGTACTGAACGAATCTCGATTATCATAGACCCAAAGCCGTTACAAGTTTTTAAAGGGGCAGCACACAAAAACTCCATCAAAATTCATTGCAGGAATATTCCTGTTGTAGCTGTTATTGCTTCGGTAAAGAGCATTTCGTTTTTTTGAGGATTTTTTGGAATGCCTTAAAAAACAGCACACATTTCAAACTGCATCCCAATGGGTTTGTAGACAACGACAATAATGGCAAATTGTAGTCGAACTCTTAGTCCTTGTTGCAGTCAAAGTCCTTTACTGTTCCCAGACGTTATTTCGCTGCTACCTACAAGCAGATAGAATATGAATGCCAAACGTTATCTGGGAGAAAGAAAATGCGGCTTTTTCCTCAGGTGGCGACAACTGCACGGGCAGCAGTATTAGGTTTGTCAGAATGTTCCGTAAAAGCTTAACATTTGTAAGGCCAAAAAGACATTTGCATCTTTGATGAAATGTAAAAACATATGTATCCCCCCAAAGCACAATGATGAAGTGGAAGGATTCAAAGGAAACGAGATAAAATTAAGTATAAGCTGTGAAGACGGTGTTTGGTGATAGAAGTTCTTTGACGGCATTCCCAGTCAGCGGGGTCATAAATTATTTACTCTCGAAGTGCAGTGAGTCGTCACGGAAAAGAATCCAGAGTGAATATATACAGTTCAGTTGCAAATGTATTTTTACATTGAACTTGATGGCCAACATGTTTGAGCCTTAAAGTCATCGACTTTCATGAACATCAGAAGCGTCACACATTAAGAAAAGAGGCATTATATCGCATCGAATAGAGCAAATGGGCACATGTAACTTTTGAGATAAGTTTGAGGTTTATAATCCAAAAGTGATTTGAAGTAGGAAAAATATTGAAAGATATAATCCTAAGCGTGGTCTATAAAGTTCCTCTACATTCAACAGAAGGGGTCACTAAAACTCATGGAAATTATTAATAATTGCTGGCTGACTTCAGTCACATGAACTATAATCATATAGAAATGAAACGTATATTTGAATTTCGTACAAAGTAGTTCATCGACAATTTTACTAAATTTAACTCCAATTGTTGTTTCTTTGTTTTCAAGATTCAATATTTTCTTAAACAATAAACAAAACAACAATATATTTTCTTGAATCGGCAAAATATAGTTTAGCTTTTCTAATATTAACCTACATTTTACATGATTAGTTAATAGATAGCTAAGGCTGAATGAAGAATTTCGTCTAAATTGCAAGAGGAACTGGAATACATTACCATACTGCTATGCCCACCCTTGTGATTACCCATTCTACCATGCTAACACGAATATTGAAGATTTCATTCGATAGCTTGAAAGGACTTGGAAAGAGAGGTAGGGTTGGCAATTGATAATACACTGAGAAAATATTTACGTGGCATTAAAGTTTATGCAGCCCAAATTTTAAGATGCGTTATTAACACAATATTAAGGACAAATTTCTTTCGATAATCAAATTTTATTTAGAAGAAAGTTTATACTCTTTGCTTCAAAACTTTTTTTACTAAAAGATAGGACGTTTATGAATTTTATGTCCCTCCGTTAAAGTTGTATATCTTTGAACTAAGACAAATTTTCCTAAAAGTAAATAAAAACTTTTTTGATTTAAGAAATAGTCTTAATATATTGATATTTTGAGGATTTTGAATCTTTGGTTTTTTTGGAATTAAGAACCCCATTTTACTTTGAAGTATCTCTTTTAATTGGAATTTTTAAACCGACATTTATTTGTACGTAAAAAGCTTTATTAATATATCTTAATTTTATTTTCATTTGTCGTAAATTTGAAGCTATATATATGCCTAAGAAATGTCTTTATTTTAAAGAAGCCGCATTTTTGGATCTGAATCGATACCAAAATCCTTAAGACAAACTCAAAATTATTGGACCCAAGTAAACTTTTTCGAGTGCAAGACCATTTCGTACATTGAGGGCCTGAAGAAGGAAGTTTTGTCCTTCATCGGTAGAGCTCATCCCGTATGAATAGTTTTGGACTTTCTTCGTGGTTTCCGGACCTCGGTTATAAGTGTTTATAAATGACATGCATCTAACCACAACTTTATTAAGCGAGATTTTAGAAATGATCTAATCTAGTCTATGAACTAGAGGAATATATTTCCATATAAAAATTAATCACCGATCTTTTTAAGCATCCTCTAGTATACCGAATAAATGATTCAGATAGGCCGACTCTATTTTCGTGAAAACTTTTATTTTTGTTTGCCACGCAATTTTAAAGGAAAAACACTTATCGAATTGGTCCTTGACACATAAAACTCGGCACAAAATGTTCTTTTTCCAATACCGCAATCTAGGCCATAAATCAGTATAAATTTATTTTTATACCCTCCATCATAGGATGGGGGTATATTAACTTTGTCATTCCGTTTGTAACACATCGAAATATTGCTCTAAGACCCCATAAAGTATATATATTCTGGGTCGTGGTGAAATTCTGAGTCGATCTAAGCATGTCCGTCCGTCCGTCCGTCCGTCCGTCCGTCCGTCCGTCCGTCTGTTGAAATCACGCCAACTTCCGAATGAAACAAGCTATCGACTTGAAACTTGGCACAAGTAGTTGTTATCGATGTAGGTCGGATGGTATTGAAAATGGGCCATATCGGTCCACTTTTACGTATAGCCCCCATATAAAGGGACCCTCACATTTGGCTTGTGGAGCCTCTAACGGAAGCATATTTCATCCGATCCGGCTGAAATTTGGTATATGGTGTTTGTATATGGTCTCTAACAACCATGCAAAAATTGGTCCACATCGGTCCATAATTATATATAGCCCCCATATAAACCGATCCCCAGATTTGGCTTGCGGAGCCTAAAAGAGAAGCAAATTTCATCCGATTCGCCTGAAATTTGGTACATGGTGTTGGTATATGGTCTCTAACAACCATGCAAAAATTGGTCCACATCGGTCCATAATTATATATAGCCCCCATATAAACCGATCCCCAGATTTGGCTTGTGGAGCCTCAAAGAGAAGAAAATTTCATCCGATCCGGCTGAAATTTGGTACATGATGTTGGTATATGGTCTCTAACAACCATGCAAAAATTGGTCCATATCGGTCCTTAATTATATATAGCCCCCATATAAACCGATCCCCAGATTTGGCTTGTGGAGCCTCTAAGAGAAGCATATTTCATCCGATCCGGCTGAAATTTGGTACATGGTGTTGGTATATGGTCTCTAACAATCATGCAAAAATTGGTCCACATCGGTCCATAATTATATATAGCCCCCATATAAACCGATCCCCAGATTTGGCTTGCGGAGCCTCAAAGAGAAGCAAATTTCATCCGATCCATCTGAAATTTGGTACATGATGTTGGTATATGGTCTCTAACAACCATGCACAAATTGGTCCACATCGGTCCATAATTATATATAGACCCCATATAAACCGATCTCCAGATTTGGCTTGCGAAGCCTCAAAGAGAAGCAAATTGCATCCGATCCGGCTGAAATTTGGTACATGGTATTGGTATATGGTCTCTAACAACCGTGCAAAAATTTGTCCACATCGGTCCATAATTATATATAGCGCCCATATAAACCGATCCCCAGATTTGGGTTGCGGAGCCTCAAAGAGAAACAAATTTCATCCGATCCGCCTGAAATTTGGTACATGATGTTTGTATATTGTCTCTAACAACCATGCAAAAATTGGTCCACATCGGTTCATAATTATATATAGCCCCCATATAAACAGATCCCCAGATTTGGCTTTCGAAGTCTCCAAGAGAAGCAAATTTCATCCAATCCGGTTGTAATTTGGAACATGGTGTTAGTACACTGTTAGAAAAATATGTTTTTCATATGTTCCGATATAAAGAAAATGTGTTTCGGGCACAATTTTTAAACACAATATATTTAAGTGCAAACATGTAATGTTCCTAAACTAACTCTAAATGTTTGGGACACATATGTTAGTATGTTAGAATATATTATGTTTGGGGCATGAATGTTTCATAAAAATAATATGTGTGAATGTAAACATATATACATTTACAAATTTCGAGTAAACATATATATGTTGTGATATTTTATTCAGAGAGCGACAGAGAGAGAGTATAGAGAAAGGAATAGAGATGGAAACCGGAAGGGTTGACGAAAGATATCAACATAACACAGTGAGAGAATCAAAAGAGAGCAACTTCTGTGAAACCGCTTGTATGTTGTTTCGGAAAACTGTTTTATGATAAGGCCAAAAATTTGATACGCTTAAGTCTAAATATTATTTAATTTGAATATTAGAATGAGTATTCGGAGTAAAGAGAATAGACATTTGAAAAAAAAACAGCATGTGCTTTCGCCTTGAGAGCAGCATTTTATGTATGTGTGGACATGTGTTTTGTTTATCATTTTGGCATTATGGGCACAATTTTTTTCTTGGTTCGTTAAAATAAATCGGAACGTACGAGGAGTAAGTCAAAATATTCAGACAAAGGAAATTAAAAAGAAATGGTGAAAAATATACAAAAATTACAAAGGGATCTTCATAAAAATAACGAAAGGGCACTATACTCTTTTTAAAGTTGGGACAGTAAAATGAAAAAAGGAGGAAACAGTGAAAACTTAAACAGTAAAATGTATAAAAACAAAGTTTAGTTCCCCTTTATTAATAAGTAGTCCAAGAGGACTTGACGGACACCTTCAAATATAAAAGCGGGCATTAAGTTCGAGTTTTGCAGCTAAAACAATTTAAAAAGTCTTTAAAATTAATTATTAAAGTCATTTTAGAGCGATGGTGTTAAATGCTAGTAAAAAACTGTACACGCCTAAATAAATTTATGTGTATATTATAAAATTATTTATGTATTTTTATACTCGACTCCACGTTTTTCTTTTGTTAGAGTTTTTGAATTCCTTCCAAAATTTCAAACTTTTATACCAAAAACAGTTTTTTATTTCAAAATTGTTATTTTTGCAATAAAAAATAATATTTTATCCAAAAGCTCAGTCCATTTCGTTTATATCAAGCACTGTTTCCGACTGTAAATATTTAATAACCCACATTTCAAAGATTCATTATAAAAATTGAATATAGTACAAATATAAATGTGTAAATTAAAAAAAACAAGTAAGGAAAGTCTAAAGTCGGGCGGGGCCGACTATATTATACCCTGCACCACTTTGTAGATCTAAATTTTCAATACCATATCACATCCGTCAAATGTGTTGGGGGCTATTTATAAAGGTTTGTCCCAAATACATACATTTAAATATCACTTGACCTGGACAGAATTTGATAGACTTTTACAAACTCTATAGACTCAAATTTTAAGTTGGCTAATGCACTAGGGTGGAACACAATTTTAGTAAAAAATATGGGAAACATTTAAATCTGAAGCAATTTTAAGGAAACTTCGCAAAAGTTTATTTATGATTTATCGCTCGATATATATGTATTAGAAGTTTAGGAAAATTTGAGTCATTTTTACAACTTTTCGACTAAGCAGTAGCGATTTAACAAGGAAAATGTTTGTATTTTGACCATTTTTGTCGAAATCAGAAAAACATATATATGGGAGCTATATCTAAATCTGAACCGATTTCAACCAAATTTGGCACGCATAGCTTAAATGCTAATTCTACTCCCTGTGCAAAATTTCTACTAAATCGGAGTTAAAAATTGGCCTCTGTGGTCATATGAGTGTAAATCGGGCGAAAGCTATATATGGGAGCTATATCTAAATCTGAACCGATTTGGCTGATATTTTGCAAGTTTTTCGAGACTCATAAAATATTCGGATGTACGGAATTTGAGGAAGATCGGTTGATATACACGCCAATTATGACCAGATCGGTGAAAAATATATATGGCAGCTATATCTAAATCTGAACCGATTTTTTCCAAAATCAATAGGGATCGTCTCTGAGCCGAAACAGAACCCTATACCAAATTTTAGGACAATCGGACTAAAACTGCGAGCTGTACTTTGCACACAAAAATACATCAACAGACAGACAGACAGACGGACAGACAGACAGACAGACAGACAGACAGACAGACAGACAGACAGACGGACATCGCTAAATCGACTCAGAATTTAATTCTAAGACGATCGGTATACTAAACGATGGGTCTCAGACTTTTCCTTCTTGGCGTTACATAGAAATGCACAAACTTATTATACCCTGTACCACAGTAGTGGTGAAGGGTATAAAAATTGGTGTTTGTTCGGAGCATGGATTGAACCCACGACGCTTTGTATGTACCGCAGACATGCTAACCACTGCTCCACGTTGCCAACACATGTATGTTTCTGTTAAATAACGTTATGTTTGCATGGGCTCGTGGGCGCTGCAAACTAAATATGCTATATAAATGTCACTTATAACGATAAGTGTCTACTGGTGACTATAAAAGCTACGTAGCTCAGTGGTAGTGTGATGGCTTACAAACTGTATGGTCCTCGGTTCGATTCTCCGTCCAGGAGAATGGTAAAATTTAAAAAAATTATAAAATTGAATAATTTCTTCAACATTATTTGTATTACAGAAAAAGGTGCCAAGAACTAAAAAATTTAGTGGAAATGAAAATTATGTGAGGGAATGAGCACAATCTTCTTTGGGGAAAATTATTCTAAGCATATAATATTTTTGGGCTCAAAATGCTTCCAAACATACAATATGTTCACATAAAACAAACATATTAATGTTTCGGCAGTATCCAATAGTATATATGCTTCCTGCAAAATATGTTTGGAACATATATTAGAGAAGCGATTTTTTTTGAGGGTGTATATGATCTTTAACCACCGTGCCAGAATTGGTCCATATCGGTCCATAATTATATATAGCCCCTATATAAAACGTTCTCCAGATTTGACCTCCGGAGCCTCTTGGAGGAGCAAAATTCATCCGATCCGGTTCAAATTAGAAACGTGGTGTTAGTATATGGTCGCTAACAACCATTCCAAAATTGGTCCAATCACACAAAAATTGGTCCATATCGGTTCATAATCATGGTTGCCATTAGAGCCAAAAATAATCTACCAAATTTTATTTCTATAGAAAATTTTGTCAAAATTTTATTTCTATAGAAAATTTTGTCATAATTTTATTTCTAGAGAAAATTTTGTTAAAATTTTATTCGGTTCATAATAAAATTTTCATCATAGTCAAAATTTTATTTCTATAGAAAATTTTGTCAAAATTTTATTTCTATAGAAAATTTTGTTAAAATTTTATTCGGTTTATAATCATGGTTGCCACTCGAGCCAAAAATAATCTACCAAGATTTTATTTCTATAGAAAATTTTGTTAAAATTTTATTTCTGTAGAAATTTTTGTCAAAATTTTCTTTCTATAGAAAATTTTGTCAACATTTTTATTTCTATAGAAAATTTTGTGAAAATTTTATTTCTGTAGAAAATTTTGTTAAAATTTTATGTCTACTTTGTCAAACTGAATTATATACGTATTGGATCGATCTTTTTTGATTTAATATATACCACGTATGGACTTACATACAATTTAGAAGATGGTGTTAGGAGGTTTTAAGATACCTTGCCATCGGCAAGCGTTACCGCAACTTAAGTAATTCGATTGTGGATGGCAGTGTTTAGAAGAAGTTTCTACGCAATCCATGATGGAGGGTACATAAGCTTCGGCCTGGCCGAACTTACGGCCGTATATACTTGTTTTTTTTTTTTTCAAGTTGATAAACAATGGTGGGAACTTTTACTGGAGACTTTAGATTGAAATCGGATCAGGGACAAGAGAAAGACAAGTATTGACCGCACCAATATGTAATTTTCGAATGTAGTTTTTATCAAATGTATCTCTCTGTGACTCTCTCTCAAAATTTATTTAGGCACGACTCTGCATCCAAAAAATGCAGTGGGCCATATAGCTTTAATATTTTCCTTCCAAATCTGGGAAAAGGCACGGTAATCTTCTTCATTATTTTGTATTGAAATTTTGTATTGAGAACGAATTTCCATCTAAGTTTAAACAAAATTCCAAATACTCTTACCTATCGTAAAAAAGGTAAACCAAGAAAGAAAACCACAAGCACTTACAAACCTTAACTGAAGATGATCCACTGCGGTCGACCAACAGAACTCGAGACCATTCATTAAATAACCCTCTTGGATTGTACAAAGGTGATGGTTGAGCCAGCAAAATTGAAACAGCTTCAGTGTTAGCCACCACTAACCATCAACCCATTATGGAGGCAACATATGTATGTTGTTCCACTTCAACAACTTCAATGCCAGTGATCACCTAAAAAAGTGAGACATACTGCAGAGTCCTTCTGCGACCACACTCAAGGATTTACACAAAACTTTTCTTCCATTCCAAAGGAAAACAGTGAAGATGCGAATGTCTAAGAACAAAACTATTGCGGTAACACATTACAGAGCACATTCTGCCATTGCCCATTGTGATTTTCTACATCATGAACACCTTTTTCCTTTGTTAGTCGCGTTTTATGTACAGAGATGGTGGGGTGGCGGCATCAACGACCAATACGCGGGTAACAGCAATAGCATAGGGATTTGTAAAGCAGGAAGATGAAACTTTAGTAGCATTGACTTGATACGCTTTGCTTCTTGCGCTGTGGAGCTTCATTTTGAAACACTTTTACCATAAATCTACGAATTTATGAACCATAACACACTTAACTGACACAATTCACAGAAATTCTCCCAAAGAAATGAAAATGGAAACTTTTGTCCCAAAAGGGTTTTGCAAAGCCACAAACTCAGGTTGGCTCTGCCATTTCCCATTTCTAGTTACTACTGACATTGGAGAAATTAAAGAAAGTCCTGGTGTTAAATTTAAAATATTACAATTGTCTTTATCGTCGATAGACGTTAAAGAATCCACAATTTGCCAGGTGAGGATTTTTCAACATCGAAATATTAGATACAAGGAGCAGATGTTCGAAGAGCAATTACCACAAATACAGAAAATTATAAAACTGTTTGTAGTTTCGTAGAAAAATCAAATCACATGATAGAGTCAGTACTCCAAAGATGCGATGTTTTCGCCATAGGTTAGGTTAGGTGGCAGCCCGATGTATCAGGCTCACTTAGACTATTCAGTCCATTGTGATACCACATTGGTGAACTTCTTTTTTGTCACTGAGTGCTGCCCGATTCCATGTTAAGCTCAATGACAAGGGACCTCCTTTTTATAGCCGTGTCCGAACGGCGTTCCACATTGCAGTGAAACCACTTAGAGAAGTTTTGAAACCCTCAGAAATGTCACCAGCATTACTGAGGTGGGATAATCTACCGCTTAAAAACTTTTTGGTGTTCGGTCGAAGCAGGAATCGAACCCACGACCTTGTGTATGCAAGGCGGGTATGCTAACCATTGCACCACGGTGGCTCCCACGGTGTTTTCGCCATACGATCACTGTAGTTATTCTGGTCGTCAAAATTACCATCGCTCTGCTGGTCTTACTCTCTTTCTGTAGTCCTCTGGTATTGATTTCATCTGCGGTGCGATTATCTCAAATTTGCTATATTTAAAAGACATCGGTACGGAACCAGCATTTCGGACAGGCTGGGTATAGCTTTTATATAATTAATTATATTAATTATTTTTGTCAACCATACACGCAAAGAAAAAAAAACGTTTGGAAAACGCGTACCGAAAACGTTTTTCTTTTGTTAGAGTTTTTTGAATTGCTGTGAAAATTTTAAACTTTTATCACCAAAAAAATTCGTTTGTTACAAAATTTTTATTTTTTCAATAAAAAAAGTTATTTTTGAAACAACAACACAGTCCAGTTCGTTTATATTAAACACTGTTCTTTTCTGACTTTAGGTCTTTAATAAGACACATTTTACAGTTCAAAATTTAATTTACTACAATGTAATGTTGAACATTTTTCGGAATCTTCCGAACATATCTGGAATATATGTAAAAAAAAAAAAAAAAAACTTTGGTCGAAGCAGGGATCGAACCCACGACCCTTAGCATGCAAGTCGGTCGTAGTAACCACTGCTCCACGGTGCCAAACTAAATGTTTCTTTCTGTTAAATAAACTTTGTTTATTCGGTTCGTGGGCGCCGCAAGCTATGCTATATAAATATAACTTATATGGATATTTATCTATTGATGACCATAACAGGTACATAGCTCAGTGGTTAGTGTGCTGGCTTACAAAGTGCATGGTCCGCGGTTCGATTCTCCGTCCAGGCGAACGGTAAAAAAATTTTAAAAATTTATAAAATCGTATAATTTCTTCTACATTGTTGGTATTACAGGAAAAGATGTTAACCCGTGTAAAAATTGGAGGATACAATCGTATCTAATAATATCAAATTTTATCTAATTGGATCTGTTCAGATATTGGTTCAGATATAATTAGATCTGCACAGATATGCTATATATGGCGCTAGATCTGGTTAGATATAATCGCAGATCTCATCATATATAGTGCAATATCTAATTATATCTCCCATATCTAATAATATATGCTTGGATAGAACCATGTATAGCACTATATCTAATAGGATATGGTATATATAACATCATATCTGACTATATATGGGGTTAAATACGGTCCAAAAGGTAATAAAAAACAAGTAAGGAAAGTCTAAAGTCGGGCGGGGCCGACTATATTATACCCTGCACCACTTTGTAGATCTAAATTTTCAATACCATATCACATCCGTCAAATGTGTTGGGGGCTATTTATAAAGGTTTGTCCCAAATACATACATTTAAATATCACTTGACCTGGACAGAATTTGATAGACTTTTACAAACTCTATAGACTCAAATTTTAAGTTGGCTAATGCACTAGGGTGGAACACAATTTTAGTAAAAAATATGGGAAACATTTAAATCTGAAGCAATTTTAAGGAAACTTCGCAAAAGTTTATTTATGATTTATCGCTCGATATATATGTATTAGAAGTTTAGGAAAATTTGAGTCATTTTTACAACTTTTCGACTAAGCAGTAGCGATTTAACAAGGAAAATGTTGGTATTTTGACCATTTTTGTCGAAATCAGAAAAACATATATATGGGAGCTATATCTAAATCTGAACCGATTTCAACCAAATTTGGCACGCATAGCTTAAATGCTAATTCTACTCCCTGTGCAAAATTTCTACTAAATCGGAGTTAAAAATTGGCCTCTGTGGTCATATGAGTGTAAATCGGGCGAAAGCTATATATGGGAGCTATATCTAAATCTGAACCGATTTGGCTGATATTTTGCAAGTTTTTCGAGACTCATAAAATATTCGGATGTACGGAATTTGAGGAAGATCGGTTGATATACACGCCAATTATGACCAGATCGGTGAAAAATATATATGGCAGCTATATCTAAATCTGAACCGATTTTTTCCAAAATCAATAGGGATCGTCTCTGAGCCGAAACAGAACCCTATACCAAATTTTAGGACAATCGGACTAAAACTGCGAGCTGTACTTTGCACACAAAAATACATCAACAGACAGACAGACGGACAGACAGACAGACAGACAGACAGACAGACAGACAGACAGACAGACAGACAGACGGACATCGCTAAATCGACTCAGAATTTAATTCTAAGACGATCGGTATACTAAACGATGGGTCTCAGACTTTTCCTTCTTGGCGTTACATACAAATGCACAAACTTATTATACCCTGTACCACAGTAGTGGTGAAGGGTATAATCATGAACACGTTAAAACTACTTGAAATACACCTCTTAATCAGTCAACTTAGTATTTTTTGATGGAGTTCGTAGTTTTTTATTCGCATTGATGTGAATTGCATCCTTTCAAATATTCGAATATATTGGACACTTCTATCAAAAGTTATTGTTAATATTGTACGCAGTCTGTGACAAAAGTTTTACAAATTTCCAATCCAAAAAGGGCAAAAAAAATTTCGGTCTAAAGTGGTCATTTTTAGCCATGGTCTATTATAATTATTTTCAATTCGTACATACTAAAAAATCCACAATAAACATGATTTTAAGACCGAAAAAAGTGAATTTATATCTTAAACAGTTTTTGAGAAATTCCAAAAAAACTTTTAACTTGTTTCCTGTAAAATTCACTTTTTAGACTTAGCGTACTTTGGAATAGAGACATCGATATTTTCTAATAAATGGGTTTTATACATTATAAAAGTCCTTCATGTTTCCATTAAATTCGACAAACCAATTCGGCCTTTAGTGTGAACGGCCCTTCAGTCTCAACAAAAACCCATTAATAACACAAAGATAACACAAGAAAGGCGAGAAAATTAAAAAATACTTAATTGTTTTAATTTGGTAAATTGTAGTTACTTCTATTGCGGAGATTATGTAGGTAAGTACATTGTATTTGTCATTTCCTACGTAGTCCTTTTCGTATATTGTTTTAATACTTTCTAGATTAGGAAAAAGGAAACCACGGTGGTATTGGTTACCATGCCCGCCTTGCATTCAAAAGGTCATGCGTTCAATCCCAGTTCCGACCAAAAATTATCTCGGCGGTGGATTATCTCCTCACAGTAATGCTGGTGACATTTCTTACTGCTTCAAAGATTCTCTAAGTTTTCTCAACACAACGTGAATTGCCGTTCAGTCTCGATTATAAGAAAGATGTTCCGATTCAATGTTTAAATCGGACATCACTCGATATGTTCACTGTTCACGAATTCTCTTTAAATGTGAGTATTAAAAGCAACATAAAATTATAACCTTTTTAGCAACTTTTATTGCAACTTAAAGAAGAATGATCCAAAGCAATCTTTATACTAGCTTACATAGTTCAATTTAATCCCTAATACTATTTACTAAATTCCATTACAGATTGCCTTAAAGAAAAAACAAACGAAAAAACCCTGGACAACAATACCTCCTTAATTGACTTTGATGGAATTCAATTTATATTAAAAATTTTTGAGTGTATGTAATGGTTATGGTTAGGTTATGGAGTGTATGTAATGCATATACTTTTTGTATTTTTAAATAAATTAATTGATCTCATATTATATACAAATTATGGGCTTTTATTATGAGCAGGTATCCTATGCTGTTGAAAGATCTCGAAAGATACAAATGTATCAAATAATATACAATTATATCAAATTAGATCTGATTAGATGTGTCTCATTTTTGTGATCTGATCAGATCCAATTTCATAGTATTTAGATCTGACCAGATATAACCATTTTTCGGATCTGCTCAGATCTGACCATATCTTGGCAAAGATCTAACCATATCAAATCAGATCCCCCAATTTTTACACGGGAAGAACTAAAAAACCTCGTGGATATGAGAAAGATGTGAGGGAAAATGCAATTAGCAAGAAAACAATGTTTTTTTGAGTTTGTCTTTATGAAATTGTTTTTACATCCTGGAAAAGAATAAACGTTTATCACAAAAAGTATAAGCAAATGAGAAACGAACTTTGTTTGACTAAAATTTCGTTTGGGAGGAAAGAATTATTTGTTTGCATGTAATGGTTGACTTTATATAATTAATTATTTTTGAATATAACTTTTATATTCAAAAATAATTTTAAATGAAATTACAAACTTATTGTATTCCATTATCGCCGCCATAGAGCTTTCGGCTATAAACCCCCATGAAATGCTTTAGAATGACTTTTAGGATTTATCAACGTATCAATGAATTTTCACCACAAATAGAAGAAACATTTAGATGCCACAGTTATAAATCCGTAAGAATGATCAAGTGGATTTAGGCACAACAGTTTCCTTAATACCAAAATACACGACAGCGCCTCTAGTGGAAAATAGTCGCAAAACTTAACCAACATAAATAAAATACGTTCAATATTACCAGCGAGCGAAGTCAATATGAACCTAAGGATTATCACATCAATTTCCCGAAGCTGCTAAGACGACAACAAGTTTAAATCATAATTATTTTACAAAAGAGGCAACTGATTGCCACAATAAACAAATATTTCAACTATGATAAATACCGGAAAAATTTAGACATACTTTCCTCTTAGTTATGCAGTTGGCATACCTGAGCATATCAAAACTTCTCTAAATGGTGTCACCGCAATGTTAAATGCCATTCGTTCTCTGCTTACCATTGAGCTAAAACATAGAATCGGACAAGTGAGCTTAAACTACCAGACTGCAACTATTCTTAACCTCACATAGCTTACGAAGAACAACAACAGAGTCCCTGGAACTCATTTGACGTGTGTTTGATTTTCGGCACTGACCAACATTTTCTTTTTATTTTCAATGTTTTCCTAATCAATTTCAATAAAACGCATGGTTCTGTAAAAATTCATTTTGTGGATCATTATAATTCGCCCAGATGATGTAACATTTCTGAGATCTAATGACCATTTCATACCTATCGCAGAACTCTCACAAACGGGAAACGGCAGTGCCATTCCTAAACCAATTTTAATTATCTGAAATTATGAAAACACATGCCTTCATAAAAATAGGCCAATTCAATAATGGCCTTTCACTAACCAAATTATGACTGTGAATGTTCTTCAAGCAAAGCAAAACGAATGGTAGATTACAAGGCCAATTCATACACCCACTTGGCTACATTAAGTGACAAGAAACCACATTGCTCCATGAAAGAAAATTGCAATAAGTTGAGACAAAAAATTAATGGTGACCAACATCTGGTGTTGTGACATTTGTTATTTTATGACCTCGTCTTATCTTGGGAAGGTTGAAATTCGGGAAGTTTAGGAACTAGGAACATTTGAAAAGCTTATCTAGTATGGCTAAATCGGTTTCGTTTGAAAAATGTTTGCATTCAACTCACCTTAAGAGAATCAATTTCAATCATATCTCCACCTTGTATTCGAAGTGAAGCTTTTATTTAAACTTGGAGAAACCGACTGTGAAAGCTTTCAAGGGCATTCGTGTCTTAGCTAAAAATAAAACTTTGAAAACATTCGACAGAAATTAATTAATGTTACGATTCTATGCATTTTACTTAAAAGCGGGTTGTTTCTAGACTAAGAAACTGTTTCGGTTACAACACTCCTAGAAAAATCCAATAAAAATAGCCATTGGAAAAAGTTTTAGTGTAATACGTGAACCAAAAACGTTTTGAATTCAAGTGTTTGAATTCAAAACGTTTAGCGGCTATTCATGGTCTACAAATATTCGAGGCTTTGAATAACCGGATAACCGCTATTTCGGAGAAATACGCTGGCATTTTGATTGGTTTCTAGAACATGAGCTTAAATGTAGTCAAGCTCAATAAAGTGTTCTGCAAATAGAAACATATATTTATTTTTTTTAGTCTATGGATTACAATCCTTAAAGACCAGCAGTTTTAAAAATAAGTTAAATCTATGATATTATTAAATTTACATGGGGATATTGAAAAATCAAAATTAAAACTATTATTCCATTTATTAAATTGGCTCACAAGAAGCATAATTGCTCCTATGAAAAGAAATAGCAAAATAGTCTTGTATAAACCAATAATCTCAAGGAGCGGGGGACAATCTATAAATCCATTATTTATCTTAAAAATAAACAAAACAGAAAATTTTAATCTACGATTCTCAAGAGATTCCAAATGAATTAATCTGCATCTAACTTGATACGAGGGCAAAGACTCAGTAAAAGGTACGGATACTAAAGCAAATTTAATGAATATTCTCTGTAATTTCTCAATCAATCACATTGTAGTACAATATATATAGGATTCCACACAATGTCAGCATATTCTGGCCTAGATCTAATATAGGCCTCATTTACAATTCATCTTCACAATCGCTAACATCGAATACGCTATACACATTTCAAGTTTTAAGAAAATGTGTTGGGTTCATGGTCTTATCAGACAGACGGACATTGATTATGAATTTTCCTACATAACTATTATATTTACAAAGCTGGATCTTGAACCAAGATTTCAATTGGTAACAAAATAAACTTCAAGGTTTAGAACATACAAATCACTCAAGGGGTATAAACACTATTTAATTTGGCGCTCAGGAAGTCATCTCGCTAGTCGAGACGACTTCTATAGGTATTTCGATATTTCCAACTTTTGTATTCATTTTTAATTGTGTGACGATTATTCAAATAGATACCCTCTTGGCCAGAGTATAACATTTCAACAAAATCTTGTGATTTCTGTTAAGCAATGTTTTCGTATCGATCTCTCTCTCTCTCTCTCTCTGAAGAGTACTACATCAAATTATTTACCTAGCTGACTCGCTCTCTGAAGAGTATTTAAAATATATCACTTATCTTTGTACCACGTTTAGAAATAAAGAACGTTTTTAGCTGCTTTTTGGCAACATTAGTTTAAACAGCTGATGCATGTTTATTGTTTAATTGTTAGTCATCTTCAGTGTGGTCTATAACTTAACCATGAAACGTCTTACAAACGAACAACGCTCGCATATTATTGAATTTTATTATCAAAATCAGTGCACTGTCAAAAAGTGTTAGTGATGACCATCAATCATCGATTCGTCGCAAACTGTCGATTTTGGAGTGAATATCAGCCAGAAAAATTGCAAAGATTTCAATGCATCTAGAAAAAGTGTTATTTATGGGCTGCTAGAATTATTGGACTGTACTTCTTCAAAGATGATGCGAATCGCAACGTAACTGTGAATGGTGAGCGCTACAATGAGATGATATCTAACTCTTTTTGCTCAAACTGCAAAAGCTTGACTTGCATGGCATTTAGTTACAACAAGACGGCGTCAAATGCCACATAGCTCGCGTAACAATGGAGACATTGAAAGGCGAGTTCGGCACATTGGAAAACAACATCACCTTTTATTATATAATTAATATGAGAATTCAATTCTATAATGTGCCATTCAAATATAAGAGAAATATTAAGTTGCTTTAAATCTAGAAGCTCTGGGAGAGGCTGGTTGTAATTAAGGGCGTTTTCGATTTGCAAATAATATGTTGCCGTGGTGTTACACTACTTTTTTCCTTATTGTATTTTCGCCCAAATGATTGTGTCATTGCAAAATTATGGTTAATTCATAATATTGCGAATGATACCGGATCCAAAATCTATGACAGTGTGCTTCATATTTTACAATCAATTTCGAGAATATTGCACCTTTTATCCCAATCGAAATCGCCATAAGTCAAAAGTATTTTCTTCTTTATTTAGCATACAAAATTATTTTCTATGAAAACTCTATATAATATTTTTTAAATTCTATGACAAAACAAGGAATGGTAACCAAGTTATTTAAAACTAAGTAAAGAAAGTAAAAATATTATATAGTAAAGTCCCTACAGCACAATGGATACTCAAATTCTTCAAATTCGAGCATACAACTTTAAGTACTAATAAGCAATTTTCATTTGTCCACATTTTTAAGCAGACTGTCTAAACCCAAAAATGTTTTTTTTTTATTGTGCCACAATACTTGCTCAATTTCTACGTTTCGAGGATTCACTTGATATATCGTCCAATAATTAAGTACACATTTCTATTAGTTCTTAAGGCCGGTATGCACCTCTAGCGAAAAATTTCATCCCCATAAGAAATGCATTGCTATTTATGCTAACGAAATTTTCGGTAGCGTTCAATTTCGTAAGCTGGTACGCACCTCTAATGAAAATAACAGGGTTGTCAAAATCATATTTTGGTATCAAACTTTTAATTTATTACAATCATTGTGTGCGTAAAAGTTTTAAAATGTCTGTAAATAATAAACAATTTATTTAAGGAATATTTGGAACATATATCAACAATTTTTAAAAGCGATTAGCTGGTTTAAAATTTGCGTACACAGCCCTGTATTTTTGTTGTAGACTTAAATAAATTTTTGCTACCGAAAATTTCGCTAGAGGTGCATACCGGCCTTTACAAAAAAAATAAATATTTATTGCACATGTTTTTTTATAAAGAAAATTACATTTATTTAAAAAAAATGGACAAAAAATTTCAATATATTTTCTTTGAATTAATTACAAACTTAAGCTATAAATGTTACCTAGTTTTTTTAGAAATAAGCTTAGTTATTACAAATCTAAAAATTCTAATGCCTAAAAATGTTTAAGATGACCTATGATTATGGCGAATGGATTAATGCAAGACAATGTATAGGCGATTGAATAGTAATAACTAAAGGAAACTTTCGAATTGCACTCGATTCGAAATTGTCTAACACTTATGATTTATCTTCTAGATCTGGAATACGTTTGTATGAATCAAACATGGGCATATTCAATCTAGACATATTAACTAAGGACTCAGTATATCCCTAATGGAAAACATGGCGTTTTTGTTGTTTTTTTCTTGTTTTCTCTAGTATGGCTATACAAATACATATTACTTTATTTGAACTGAATAACAACTAATTGAATTATCTAGCTAATATTAATCTTAGTTACTTAGATCTAAATGTACAAAAGTTTGCTCTTAGGACTAGTTAAAATTATCCTTAACATATGTGTTATTTAGACCTGGAAAATATTAAATATGCTTATTTAAATTCACATGAGAAAAGAGACTAGTGGAAAACTTTAGAAAATGAGATTTAATTAAAAGTGGAATTTTTTTTGTTTTTTGTTTTTATAATAAAGGAGGACTCAATCAAAATGGTAAGCGAATGATTAAGATTACTGTCTTTTTTAGACATTTGGCTGAGGTTGTGAAATATTGTTGCCCACCTGAGCAGGAGGTTGCGATGAGCCTGCACCGCCACTACCTCCTTCGACGGAACCACTTTCAGCATCGGAATCCTTAAGAGAACCGGCATCCTCGTCACCCACCAATGCTCGATACTTTTTGGCAATTGCTTCCCAGTCGGCAACATTCTCGATACGATTTTGATTGGCTGCCGAAAAACTCGTTTGAGATCCCAACGGTGATAAATGCACCACAGATAATGCCGTGGAATCTGTAGAAAAGAAGTAATTAATTAAAATATATACAACGGTCAAAATTGGCAATATTCAGCAGTACTCATTTAGTAATATCCTTTACATGATCGTTATTAACCACATATTATCCTCCACCACAAAGCAAATATAATAACAATTATGAACAAAAACTGCCGATGTTATTACAAAAATAAGTCTAGTCTTATTTTACTTAATAAATAATATTCAATAATTCTGTATTTGGAAAACAAAAACTAGTTCAAATTGGCCATGAGCCATTGGTTATCAATGAATGTCTAAAATGAAATAAATTTATTCTAGAATTCTTGGAATACTCGAAAACTAAAGTACAAGTCAAATTAGCGAACTATGCCAGTTCCCATATAAACCCTACATCAATATAACAAAAATGTGTTTAGTTAATGGATTTACAGTTGTCATATTTTTTAATATTTCTGACGTTTTGAAATTACGAGGCCTAAATACCATGAAACCTTTGGCCGAAATTTCGGACGTTCAATTAACTATTAGGGTAATACAGTAGGTAACGGATATAAGAGCAACTTTTTAGCATTGTTTTGCATTTATATTAATCGAAACCGGAAGAAGAGGACGGATGGCCTACTTACAGGAACACTGTAAGTAAGCCAAGCAGAGAGAAGGCTATAAAGGAAAAAATCACGGAAGATTAACTTAAAACTTCCACTAATAAATTAAATTAACAAAGCAGTAATTGCCAATATATCGATGTCTCCATTCCAAAGTACGCTAAGTCTAAAAAGTGAATTTAACAGGAAACAAGTTCAAAGTCTTTTTGTTTTGGAATTTCTAAAAAACCGTATTAGATAGAAATTCACTTTTTTGGGTCGTAAATCATGGTTTTTTAGTATGTACGAATTCAAAATAGTGATTCTATATTATCCATTTTTGCTGATGACACAGCTATACTATGTTCTGGGAGGCTATCATCAGATATAATATATAATTTACAGAGATCTGTAGATACACTGTTAAATTATTATGCCAAATGGAAAATAGTTGTTAATTCGGACAAATGTCAAGCTATATTTTTTACAAGGAAAAGGAAGTAGTGTTTTTTACCCCAAACAAATATAATTGTTAACAATAGTGAAGTCGAATGGGAAAGTAGTGTTAAATACTTAGGGTTAATGCTAGACAAAATATTGATTTTTAAAGATCATATTGG
Source organism: Haematobia irritans (assembly GCF_050003625.1). Classification (NCBI taxonomy): domain Eukaryota; kingdom Metazoa; phylum Arthropoda; class Insecta; order Diptera; family Muscidae; genus Haematobia; species Haematobia irritans. The sequence goes on along the minus strand of NC_134398.1, from coordinate 234,323,402 downwards.
CTATATTGTCAATAAATGTAATATACTTATAAGAACTCTTTACCCTTTTATTAGCAGAACCTCGGCGTTGAACTTAGAAAACAAAATGTTAATATTTAAATCTATTTTTCAAGCCGTTATTTTCTATGCAGCTCCTGTTTGGGCTTTTAGTGCAAATGTTCATGTAAAAAAAGTGCAAGTCGTACAGAATAAAGTACTTAAATTAATTTACAACCGTCCCAGATTATTCTCAACTGAGGTACATCACCACGATGCTAATATCGACTTAGTGGCTGACAAAATTAATATAATGACCTCCAATTTCAACGCCAAATGTTCTTTTTCTGAATTTAATCATATAGCTGAGCTGGTCTCGTAATTAGATTTAAGTTAGGATAGGTGTTTTTATTAAAAAATAAATAAAAAATAAAAATGAACAAAAATAAAAAAAAAAAATAAATAAATAAATAAAAAAATAAAATGTTCATAAAGGTTTTTGTTAAATTTTTTCTTCCATTTAAATCACCAATTAATCCATACATCTTTCATAATATCAGTTTGCATTATTTAAGTAGAAAAAGGTTAAGCCTTAAGCTCTTTAAAATTATATAGCTAAATTTATATACATGAATATTGTAACTATTATTAAACAATAAAGAAATTGAATTAATTAAAATAGTGATAATAGAACATGGCTAAAATTGACTTAGACCACTTTAGTCCGAAAAAAGCTTTTTGCCCTGTTTGGATTGGAAGTTTTGTCACAGGCTACGTACAATATTAGCTTTTTTGATAGAAGTGTCCAATAAATTCAAACTTTTGACAGGATTCAAATCACATCAATCCGAATAAAAAACAACGAACTCCATCAAAAAATACTAAGTCGACTTAGCGTACTCTGGAATGAGGACATCGATATAGCAATACATATAACGTAAATTTGAAGATTAAGAAATGAGGAAAATTGTGAAATTTAGGGTGATTCATATATCACACCGGAATTTCAATAAGTGTTATTTTTTTAATCCTTGGAATTTTTTTTTAATATTGTTACTTTTTTTTAATTTCCATAGAAATTAAAAAAAAATACCATCCGTAGGTAATTTTATAAAATGTTTATCACTGTACGTCATTGTAAATATTGACCTTTAATTTCAATTTACTCCAGAGTTAAACGAGTCCCCGTTACTTTTCACACATTTAAAAGCAAATACTCAACACCGTAAGTATTCTCATTGTAGTATTGATTTAAAACTTTTCACTCATTTTTACCTTTTACACAATAGCAACCCATTTTCTATGGTATTTTAATCGATACAATTACGGCAGTGACTGTATTGGAGGAGGATATTTAAGTGGTTATTACAGAGATAAACTTTCACAACAGCTGTGAAACTTTTCCAATAAAAGCTCTTTACGTTAAACTTACGATTGACACATGTGGTTCATTCACTTGCCCAACAATCAATATCAACTAAGCTTTCAAGTTCAATTTTAATAATCGAACACAAGGGCTTGGCATCCACACTACGTATTAGCATTTATATGGGTGTTTCCAAGGATATTGGTTGTTGTAGTAGGTGAGAAACTTTCACATGTACATAACCTACCTTTCTTGATTTTCGAAAGCCATTTGGCACCGGCTTTAGTGCGTGGACTAGCCTGGCGTATTCCCATCATCTGTACCAGACTTGGACGCTTCTTTTTCTTCATGCGAGCCTACATTTTCGTGTTTTTTTTTTTCAAATCAACGCATGAGCGAGACAAGAGACAACAAATAACAGACACAAAAATAGGATTAAAATATAAGGACAAACACAAATGCCAACTGTCACAGATACAGACAAGTGCTTGAGACAATCATAGTAGGTGTGACAAGAGCTCAGGTGCATAAGAATAGTATCTGTGCCTAGGAAATATTGTGCTAACGATTTGTACAGACATGTTGGTGCTTTGAGGTAAATTTTTCGTTGTTGCCATTATGTTTTAAATGAATGGGAAAAGGTCTTTTTTCAGTGCTGAGGAATTTTACTTCGCAGATAGTATTTTGGGAGATTTACAAATACTTTAAGATACACTTGAGATTTTACCTTGACCTTCTCAACGATCCATATAAACCAGGTGGTAACTAAATTAAGCGGAGATGGAGCTGTTGTTGTGCGATGCATGTTGCGTATAAGCTTTGACAAACCGAATTTCCATTCAATATCCGATTGGGCCTATCACATAGATCGATGTTTGATAAAAAAAGTAAATCAGAAATATGAGACAATGATGAAGGTAGCATTCCGTGATCAAATGAAATGAGAGAGGAATAAGGAAATAGTTTGTTTGTGAATCCAATAAAAGCTTTAGATTTAAGATAAATTCTGTAAAGTTTTTTTTTTTCTAAAACTCTCTGCGCTGAAACTGAAAAATTAAATATTGAATAAACTAATATCGCTAACATTTTCTTGTCATTCGGCATAATATCCAGGTCAAGATCCGATGCCGATGGTGACAATGTTACAAAAAACAAAAAAATATTCTTGTCGCTGTAACACTAGCCACATGATGTAGTATTGAATTCTTCTTCAGGTAAAAATCCTTGCAATATTAGGATATTCAACAAAACTGAAAATAACTTTAATCGAAATACATGTCTGTTTTCAATTTATCAAGAGGCATGCAATAAAATCTCACAAAACATAACATGCAATTTTCAACACATATCCTTCGATGGGTATTTGCTACATTTATTCGCATTAATGTTCTATTGACTTTCTTCTTCATTATGGAAAATTAAAAAACTTTTATAACACAAAGCTCGGGTTGGGACATAAACGTAATTTCATCTAAATTATCTAAAAAAGGCAGACACACACACATACATATATTAACAGTTTTCTGGTATAGGCAACATTAAAGCTTTACCGCAAAAGCTTTGCTAATTAACACTAATACACAAAGGCAAGACGCTCATTAGCATAGCCGTTATTATTAAAACATGATATCCTTATGACACAATATTTTGTATCGTAAGGATTTTCATTTGAATTCTGTAAATTCTTGCAAATATTGAGAGTACACCAAAGATGCAAGTCTGGGCAGTAGATGGAACTACATAGAAACACTGAGAGATGTAAAAAAAAGGTGTATGCCTGTAGATTAATTAACTGAACTGTATTATTGGGAACATTGTTATATAGAACATCTTAGGGTGTATCGATGGTTTTTATATTGGGTTATAATATCTGTGTTTTTAAATAACGAATTTAAATAATACCATGGCGTAGGACATAGACAATCAGTTTCCTATCGTATAGTGAAGACATCCATATACATATATAGAATTGCGACATGTGTGCATACAAAAACCAATATTAATATAATTTCCATGAGAAAAAAACATATAAGACCCATATGGAATCATCTCACCCCGCTAGATCTATACTAAAGGCTAAGGAAATTCGACTTGGCTAGCGCTGAAACATGTGTATACTCGGGTTTGTGGAGATTGGTATCTGTCAATATCTTTCCAACCACCCAATAATAGAAATTCCTTAATTTTCATGTCCATTCTGATCAGCCTAAATTTGCAAGCCGCGATGCGATATCTATTTGACTCAATTACTAGCGATGAGTGATGTAGTTGACATACATTTACGACGTATATACAAGGTAGTCTCACTAGACGCAAAATATTATAAAAAAAATAAATCGGCCAGAAAATATAGTCTCTAGACGCCCAAGAAATAAAAATCGAGAGATCAGTCTATATGGGGGTTATACCAAAAAATGGACCGATATACCTCAATTTCGGCACTCTTATTTGTGGTCTAAAAATCCCTCTAGATTTTGAATTTCAGGCAAATCATGTAATAAATACAGTTTATTGTAGCTCAATAATTTCAGGCAAATCATGTAATAAATACAGTTTATTGTAGCTCAAGAATTTCAGGCAAAGCGGATGGTAAATATAGTTTCTAGAAGCCCAAGAAGCAAAATAGGAGATCGGTCTATATGGGGGCTATACCAAAAAATGGACCGATGGGCACCATTTTCGGCACATCTTTTTATGGTCCCAAAGGAACTCTACATTTTCAATTTCAGGAAAATCGGATAGAAAATATAGTTTCTAGAAGCCCAAGAAGCAAAATCGGGAAATCAGTCTCTATGGAGGCTATATCAAAACATGGACCAATGAGCACCATTTTCGGCACACCTTTTTATGGTCCTCAAATACCTCTAGATTTCCAATTTCAGGCAAATCGGATGGTAAATATAGTTTCTAGAAGCCCTAAAAACAAAATCGGGATATCGGTCTATATGGGGGCTATACCAAAACATGGACCGATGAGAACCATTTTCGGCACACCTTTTTATGGTCCTCAAATACCTCTATATTTTCAATTTCAGGCAAATTGGATAAAAACTACGGTTTTTATAGGCCCAAGACTCCAAATCGGGAGGTTAGTTTATATGGGGGCTATATCAAAACATGGACCGATGCGGACTATTTTCGACACACCTCTTTATGGTCCTAAAATACATTTAGATTTTAAATTTCATACAAATCGGATGGAACCGATTTGGAGATCGGTCTATATGGGGGCTATACCAAAACATGGACCGATATGGACCATTTTCAACACACCTCTTTATAGTCCCACAATACCTCTAGATTTCCAATTTCAGGCAAATCGGATGGTAAATACTATTTCTAGACGCCTAAGAAGCAAAATCGGGAGATCGGTCTATATGGGAGCTATACTAAAACATGGACCGATACGGACCATTTTCGACACACCTCTTTATGGTCCCGAATTACCTCTAGATTTCCAATTTCAGGCAAATTTGGTAAAAACTGCGGTTTTTATAGGCCCAAGACCCCAAATCGGGAGGTCGGTTTATATGGGGACTATATCAAAACTTGGACCGATATAGCCCATCTTCGAACTTGACCTGCCTGCAAACAAAAAACTAATCTGTGCCAAATTTCGGGACGATAGCGCCATTATTGAAGGCTGTAGCATGATTACAACAGACAGACAGACAGACGGACATGCTTATATCGTCTTAGAATTTCTCCCTGATCAAGAATATATATACTTTATATAGTCGGAAATCGATATTTCGATGTGTTACAAACGGAATGACAAACTTATTATACCCCCGTCACCATTTTATGGTGGTGGGTATAAAAACATGGTTGCGACAAACATGTTATTGTTCCCCATCCACAAATAACATTTTGCTCTTGAAACAGTTTTTAGATGATCATATTACTTATCTGGGTGTAGCACAATAATAGAAAAGTAGCTCATATCTATGTCAAACTATGAAATATTGTAGAGCTACAAACAGCGATATGTCAACTGACGACTAGGCCAATAGTCTCTAGTTGCTAGTACCCGTTTATTGTAATTTGTAATTATAATAAATTAGATAATAAATAAATAAATCAACTGACGACTTAGGGATAGCGTTTAAATTGTATCATGGACTTTGGAACCCAAATTTGTGGAGAAAACTTTGATTGTTGAAAAATGAAAAACTCACTGTTATAATAAACCTGTGGGTCTTAAGCTTTTTTTGAGATTTGACTTGACTTCTAAAGATTTCAGGGTTGAACTTGTCTCATCAGAAACTTGGCGATTTTATATCTCGTAAGCGCAACGAAAGTCAACAAACACTGCATGGTAAAAATTGTACCAAACGATTTTAACAAGATTTTTTCAGAGTACATTCTTTTTGCATCGTTTTATACGTTTAAGTGTGTGTCTTATACGATGTTTACAACTTTACAACAGTCACAAACCTAAAAACACATCCACACGGACCATCTCTGCTAATCTCTCAGTAATGAATCATCGATTTAAAACTTGATTGGGTTTTTGGGTTACATCGATCTATTTCTTTAGATTTAGTCTTCATAAAAATGTAAATAATTATAACAATATCCATATTGCTATATTATTTGTAAACTTAAACTTTTACTTGTCCAACATAAAATTATTCTCTATATGAATATTTTCTATCGTCTGATAATTCGTAAGAATTGTCTAAGATGAGGTTGATTGTTAAATTTCCTATCAATGTCACAGATGAGACACACACACACATTTCTATCTCAGATGAAATAATTAATACTACAACAAATGATGATATAGAGGAGCAGAATCAATTAATAATTGAAATGAAAAAAAAACAAAATCAAATGTTTCTAAAGATAATTGTTCATATTCAATTCGTATTTTGGGAAACACTTTTCCTATAAGGAAATAACATTAAAAAGTATTGGGGCAAAAGAGGATTGATCTCCAAATTCCTTCTCGAATATCAACTATTCAAATTCCCATACTAAACTAACCAAATTTGTTAATTATTGAAATGAGAGAACCCCATACTGTTGCATATGAATAATTTTCTTAAAGATTTAAATCAATATTGAAATTCTTATTAATGTGAATACCACGGATTGCAAATATCGACGGTTTTATAATTGACTAGAGATAACGACAAACTGGGTAAAACAGAATCAATCCATTATATACTTTCACGTATCAAATTTAGAAGTTTTTAATATTTCCCATAACACATCGATACACCCATTAATGTAATCATAAAATTATTATAAAATTTGGTATCCCAGAGGTTATATATGTCTATACAGAAATAAATTATTGCTGAAAAAGAATATGACATAACTTATATTGGCTTAGGGTAATAAAGAAATATATGTTTGTACGAATAAAATCCGAATATATATAAAACGGAAGTCTTTCATTAACCCATACATATTTGGTTAAACTGTAACGATATACTACCTGTATCCGTTGGTATGTATCGGACATCATAGCAATGAGGAGATTGATTAGCACCACCACCGACACCAACATATAGACACCGAACACTATTTTGAACAGATACTCCACCCAGTAGGGTTGAGTGGGCGCGTTTACACTATTGATTTTGTCAACTTGTGTCTGTTCGGTCGTCGTCTGACCGAACACGGCAAAGAATAATAACTCAAAAGAATGTATCGGATGCATGCGCACTGTGGTATGGTGTCCATGTCATTGCGTTAATACCATTTCCAGCAAAACGATGTGATGGACACACCCCCGCATTGAGATGGGAGCATATAAATAGGGAAAGTGTGAGGAAACGGAAATGGTGGACGACACAGTGTACACACATGCGAGACAGAAATGATAACGGAAATCATATGGCATTGAACAAAAATAAAAAGGTAGCCACGCCCACGCAAATATCCATACGGCCAACGGGGTGTCACAATGATGATGTGGCATTTTCACAATTCGGTTAAACGGCAATGACGTCCATTCGATGACAGGAAATACAAAAAAACACACAAACAAACATACACATTAGTTTCTAATACCAACCTGGATGCGTTGATAAGTATCCGACATCATGGCTATCAGGAGATTTATGAGAACAACCACAGACACCAGCAGATAGATGCCAAAAACAAATTTGAATAGGACCTCTGTCCATTCGGGTCGCAAGTGACGCATTGGATTTATGTCAACAGTTGTCGTTTGACCAAACACCGCAAAGAATAGTCTCTCAAATGCCAAGAAAGGGGTCATTGGTCCTGTTATGGCATTCGCAGAATACGCAGAAGGATGAGTTAAATGATTAAGATTTAGTATCACTCGGATTGGGTTTAGAAGAAGATTAGAGAAACATCACTTGGTGCTATACCTTTGGCTTTGCTATTCTTTGTTGGATTTTGTTTTAGTTTTATGTGCTCTTTGGAATGTGTGGAAAGCGTCAAAAGCCGGAATTGAGTTAAGTTTTTATTTAATGATGTTTTGTTTTAGGATATATAGACATCGATACACATATAATTTTTGTTTCTTCTTTTTTGAACATCAACATGCTTTTATTATTTGTAGTTTTTTTTTTATAAAACATCGAAAAATTGTAACAAAAATATTAATATAGAAAATAATTGAAAAACATGCATACAAATAAAAAACCGAAAAGGAATAAGGCAGAAAACTAAAGAAGGGTCATATTTAGGTGCAATTTATTTTAGAGAATTCCCCAATAACACCAAAAACTTTAATTAAAAAAACTCATTTGTTACATTGATTCCTCCTCAACAACCTGAATTCCTGAATTCTACCTATGGCTCCATTAATCCAAACGCAGCCATACATTCGTTGTTGCAACCCATCCCAGTTAATCGAATTCTCATGTAACTTTCCAATTTAAATTTTTCAAAATTATGTGCAAGGATATTAATGAAATGTGCCATAGTTTAAAGCTTGATACATTAACGGAAAAGTGGACATGCCTCCCAGAGAAGTTTTAACTGTTAATAATATCGATAGGAGGAGTTCAAAAATAAATATATTTTCCGAAAAGAGAATTTCTAACTCATAAAACCAATATTAGAAGATAAGGCTTACTTCGTATAATCATAAACAAGAAACAAAAATTAAAGTTGAATTCTCTCATTGTACAACACTTTTCCACAACATCAAGGATTGCACACAAAATAAACCAAAAATGTATATACGGAACACTTAAAGAGACCGCACAAAATATATTTGGGGGACCAACATGCCATGGCCCTCGTGGATCCAGTAGCAAGCATCGATTGAAAAAAATACCATTAAATAGAGCGAGCAAGTGGAACGATTTGGTTAGAAAAAAAAATAAGAGACAAAACTGTAAAAAATTTTGATTGATTCATAGTTTGTTGCATTGAGTTATTACAAAAACACACAACACCTAAGGCCTTTTGTTTATTGAAATCATTAACATTTAAGGAAACTCAGACACATAGGCACATTGACCATTGAGGTGGACGCTGCATCCGCCGAAGCGTATGAATGCGCAGGTGCGTGTGCCAAATACCGATATTCAACTTACGATCATCTTTATGCTTGCGCCGAAACTCGCTTAGCATACTACGACTTGAGTCGATATAATTTTCCGGTGGACGTGGTGTTGGCATATCATCTAAATATGGGTGAAATGTAGATTGAAATCATATTAGGACCTTTGGCTATTCAAATACGGCTATGTAATCAGTAACTCTTGAGATGCAACAAATAAACCTTACGTATACATATACAGAAGATATTCTCAAGGTATCTTTGTAAGTTATAGAGAAAAAAAATGTTATTCAAATTGAGCCAAAGAACAATTTCTTTAACATTGCTAAACTTATACATTCGCACAACAGAGAAGAGAGTAAACTACAAAACTCGAATAGACTTTCATTTCCGAGAAAATATTAATAAATCCTTTGGAATATTGTTTAAAATGTCACGAAAAAGAAGCAAAATGTCAGAAAAAGTAAAAAGATGTAACACTTGCGACTGATTTCCTATGAAGGTCTGCATTTGCCACTTAATAGGAGCGATTGTACACACGCAGAGAAGAAACATGATTGCCACAATCATATTGGAAGAGCAAAATAATATGATAGCAGCTATTTTTGCGGCGACCATGTAACATTTTAACCTGCAACCATGTTGGCTCAGTGAACATGGTTCTAAGAAAAATACAATTGTCCTCATCTAAAATGTTATTATATTGATAAAAAGAATTTTGTTTCCATTAAAATACAATGGTCACGATCTGAAATGTTAAGTTATTCGTCAAAAATGTTTTTCTTCTAGTTAAAAGAACATGGTCACAACCTAATATGTTTTGATTTTTATGAAAAAAGGACGCCACTTGAGAAAAGAAAACACAAAATCAACTTTATTTATTTGTTTTTATTTTTTTATAAACTAATTCATTGTTTATTTGTATTTATAATGTCGTGCAAGCAAACTTCACATATTTTTACACACTCTAGTTTGGTTCAATTTCAACAATAAGTAATCATTCCATATTTACTTCGTGCCCATCAAATGTACAAACGCAGACATCATGTAACTGCAAATAAAAATAAATTATACCATATATAAAAATGCAGAACAAAAACCAGGTATATTTTTTTCAATTACACTTTCCTTTTTTGTATTCACATAGAACCACGTGCCATTTCTGAATAAATAAATTAACACAAAACACAATAATTCCGTATTCTCCGTCCATTCCAAGAAATAATCAACACACGACTGACGCGCAAAATGAAAATCGTGTGTACCTGCTCAATGTTTTTATAAAATTCTTGTCGCTGCAAAAAAATTAAAAAATTAAATGGCCACGAAAACAATGTACATGGTCTTTATGACCATGTAATGGTTGTAGACATGTCTATACGTAAACTATAAAAATACTTTTTTCTCTGCAAAAAAGTAAAAAAATTGAATGGTCAGGTACATGATTTTCCTGACCATATAATGGTCTCAAATTCTATCATTTAAATAATAGAACATGTTTGCGGCATTTGAGAAACATTTAAATGCTTATTGCCAACATATATTTTTCTCCACTCGAAAATAATTTTTACAAAGACAAAATACATGGTTTTCGCGACAATTACATACTCTAGATAAGCATTAAATAGATGCGGCAACCATGTCCAAACATGTTTTTTCTGTGCGTGCACACGGATATCAAACATCCAAGTGTTGATTTGGAGAAAATGACCCATGCGTTGACTTCAGCTGGTTTTTCAAAAGCATTAGCAAAAATGATTGCTAAAGATTTGTAACCAATGGCAAGAATCAGTCATACACAATGCCATATAGATATGGCCGACAGATTAGTGGACATTTGTTTCTAATGGGAACTCTAATGGGAAGAAACAGATTTTCTAAGCTGTTTTTAAACTAAAAAAAAAGAATATTTTCATATTATTGAAAGTACCCAAAATTTCTTTTTATACCCTGCGGTACACTGTGGAACAGTGTGCATATGTTTGCAACACCCAGAAGAAGTCGAGATAGACACAGGGTGTATTTGGCACAAGTATGAACCCTATTGGTTTTGGAAGAATTCGGTTCAGATTTAGGTATAGCTCCCATATATACCTTTCGCCCGATATGCACTTATATGACTCCAGAAGCCAGAATTCTACTCCGATTTATATGAAATTTTGTAGAGAGAGTAGAATTAATGTTCTTACTGTGTGTGCCAAATTTGGTTTAAATTAGTTCAGATTTAGATATAGCTCCCGTATATATCTTTTGCCCGATTTACATTCATATGACCACAGAGGCCAAAGATGCAATCCGATTTACGTGAAATTGTGCACAGTGAGTATAATTAACATTCTTAATATCCATTCCAAAATTGGTTTAAATCAGTTTAGATCTAGATATAGCTCCCATATATATGTTTTTCCTATTTTGGCAAAAATGCTCAAAATACCCACATAATTCATGTAAAATCGCCAATCGACTACAACAACCGCCGGTATTTATAAAATCTTTAAAATTCAAAATTCCGTTGGGAGTGGTAATATTTCTTAACAACTCTATCAAATAAATTTCAACTAATTTGTATAAAGCACTTGTTTTTGTGAGATCCACTCATATATTTGAAACTATTCTCGTTGATTGTTTATCACGTAAAAACATACAAAACAGTATGGGAAGTTTTACTCTCTCTACTAAAGCGAATGCAGTTTGAAACTTTTTAAGTTACGATTTTTATAGCTACCATATAACTCGTCTATAACACACAGAACAAATGAAACCAATTCATAAAACATTGAATTTAACAACAAATATAAGGATACATTTCTATCGCTGCATTTGTATACGTGAGGTTTTCATCTCCCCATTGGTAGATCTGCAATTGTTCGCATGCTCTTATTTAATTCCTGGCATAGGCAGATACTTATCAATGTTTTGTTTGGTAACAAATATCGATAATAGATAAGACATCAAATGTAAAAAAATAAATAACACATATTTCTTAAACATCAATGGCGAAATATAGTCACCGTGAAACATTGCAACTTACCATCACTAAAATAACCACGATTGCGGTTTTTCTTTTCGAAAGAACGCAGCTCTTCCGGCGTGAAATTTGCAAAAGATTGATTTAAAGCCACTATATGCATGGAAAAGCCAAAAACGAAAATTGCCAGCACGGCAAGAAATCTAGCCAAATCTTTCAGGAGATCGCCAATTATAATGGCCCATGGACCAAATAGATGATGGAATGATAGAAAATCCAATATTTGAACGCAAGCACACAGAAAAGCCAACGCAAAACATTGATTTCGACAGTAGATGAGTGTGGGCCAATACTCCTTGGAGACAAAACAGAAGGCGGCCACATGTACGCCCACACCAGCCATTCCCAGCAGCAGCACAAGCAGCTTTATCGATCCCAATCCAGATTTATCCGAAGGATTCGTCAACTCGAACAAAAGTAAGCCACTCAACCAAATGAGCAAACCTATTTCGTACCAGTAGGGGACCAAACTTAGACGTAACACAGGATATATGGGTGTAATGCCCACAATACTGAGATGTATCATTAGGAAGATATGTGAGGTAAGGTAGGACATGAATTTTATAATCGGCACTTTGTTGAATTTGTGTCCCATAGGAAATGTGAAACCAATCCAGACGGGAGGGCACACAATAAAGGCAACCAGGAGTAGAAGGATTTTCCAAGACGCCCATGTTAATGAACCACGCCAAAGTTCCTACAATCAATTCAATCATATATTAATAAAATTAAACTTTAAATCTGCTAATGTAGCACTTGCCTGTAAATATCGTTGTACTACAGTATGGGCGATAACTTCTTTTTGTTCATTCTCTATTAGAACGTCTAGAAATTCCACATTTCTTTTGTCTGTGGCTTGTAAAATTTTCCCCGCGGAATCGGAACCAGCAGCTAAAGCCAGTAATTCCGTCGCCATGGTTTCACATTGCTTTCCAGCGGCAACAAGATCCTTAGCTCGTTCTTTTTCCTAGAAATTTAAAAAAATTAATTAGTAAGGAAACGATTCGTAAACTCAGATTCAAAATCTCAACTAGATATCGGAGCAAATTTATCGAACCATGAGTTAATATAAAACAAAAAATTACATTTTCGGTTAACCGCGAAACCGGTTTTCTGTATTTCAGCATATACAATGCACAGAAGACGTACAGTCCGACATTTGCCATCAGTAAACGAGTACATTCATACAGCGAAAATTTCACTTGGAAAGGGAGCACCGTCAGGACATTAATTTTTCCTATCACACTGGAAATACATCATGAATTTACTCTTATAGCGATTTCGATTGGGAAAAAAGGTGCAACATTCTCGAAATTGATAGCATAATATGAAGGACACTGTGATAGATTGTGGATCCTGTATCTCTCACAATATTAGGAATTAACAATAACTTTGGAATGACGCTATCATTTGGTCGAAAATGCAATGAGGAAAAAAGTAGGGTAACACCAAGGCAACATATTTTTGGCGAATCGAAAACGCCATTAGTTTATTTTAAAATATTCACTTTATTACAATGAATAAAATTAGTGTTTATATCTCATTTTCACTAAATTCTATTGTTTCGGATAAACCAAAAACCACCTTTTCCAAAAAAAAAACAAGTTATCTGAATATCCTACCTGGGATATTTCTGAGTGTTGATGTGGAATACAAATTAACGACGTGAAAATGAACGCCACGCAATATTTAAATGCTTAAATATTACGCTATATTATTAATTTGTCGAAGCCAAAGCCTATGCCAAATTTGGGAACAATCGGATTTCCATTGCTATATAATACTATGGTTTCCAGATCTCTATATTTCTAGGTGTTATAAATAAATGCATAAATGACGGGTTTTAAACAAGTAGGTCCCTAAAATTGCGCATTTTTCCTTGACTGTAAATACTTTGTAAAAATCCACTTTACTCCCTACCAAATCGAAATTTAATTTTTGGTTAATTGTAATTAAATTTGTGGTTAATTTAATGTGGAGAAATAAAAAAAAATTAAGCGGAAAGTTAGATAATTAGCTCGTTTTTGCATGTCCTCTGTAGAGGACATGGGCATCCAAACATTAAACAAATCAAACCAATAACTCACCTTGGTCGACAAATTAATGTAAATATTGGACAGCTTCGCCGCCGTATCAACCGGTGCTGGTGCCACCAAGACAAACTCCTGAATTGGTTTGTTATTGTGATTCTTCGATACCACCATTAGATTATAGACAAATCGTTTGTCCTCCATCAGACCATAGGTGTCATGTTCCTTGTTCAAGAGATATCGCAGCACATCATTGTGACCCTCTGATGCGGCAAACCAAATGGGTGCACAACCATAATTTGTCTCCGATTTTGGCGATGCTCCAGCCTCACACAGGAGTTTTACCACTTCCAAGTGACCGGCTTTGGCAGCACAATGCAGTGGCGTCCAACCATTCTTATCGGTTGCATTTATTTCTGCGCCTTGACCTAACAGGATCTCCACCATTTGAAAATGTCCGTACATGGATGCTATGTGGAGACCAGTGCGTCCATGACGATCGATCGACTGGAGGAGTTCTGCGGATCGACTCAGAAGTAAACCAACCACTGACATGTGACCACCGAAGCAAGCCAAATGAAGTGGATTGTAGCCCTGTGGAAAATAGAGTGAATTAAGAATTGCGTCCAACTTTGGATGGAATAACAACGTACATTTTCCGTAGAAGCTGCGTCCACTTGTACGCCCGCTGAATTCAACAGCAGACGTACGACATTTTCATTGCCTGAGAATGCAGCCAAATGTAAGGGTGTCATTCCCGACTCTGTTCCCAATTCACCGAATAAGCTTTGCCCCGTAGGCGTTTCTGATTTCACTGTGGCTGGCACGCTTGTCAAAAGCTCGCGCACTGTATCTGCCTGGCCATAATAGGCCGCCACATGCAACGGTGTCAGTCCCAATTTCTTGCTGGTGATCCTCAAAGAATTTGTACTCTTTAAAACATCCAATACCTGACCATGACCATTCTGGGCGGCGAGATGGACAGCCGTAAAACCGGCCTTGTTCTCCTCTGTACACGAGGCTCCAGCTCTCACCAATGCCTTCACCACATCGGCATGACCACCTTCGGCGGCCAATTGCAGCGGCGTGGCATCAGTCAATTTATTTCTAGCAGATATCACGCCAGATCGATCAAATTTCATCAGTTCTTCGATTACCTTCACTGAACCCTGCATGGCTGCAATATGCGCGCACGTGTTGCCGTCCTTGCTGGTGGCATTCACTAGCGATGGGTGCTGCTGCAGGAATAATTTGGCCACTTCTGAGTAGTTGTTCTGTGCGGCGACATGAATGGGTTTCTGCCCCAGATCGTCGGTCGCATCTATGTTAGCCCCCAGTTCGAGTAGAAGCTGACATACCTCCATCTGGCCGCTGGCCGCAGCGAGATGAAGCGGCGTTTGCTTGCGTAAAGTCAAAATATCGATGACGGCATTGTGATCCTTGATAAGGAACTTCACCAAATGTGTAAAACCGTTCATGGCGGCCAGATGTAACGCCGTACGACCAACGCGTGATTTGGAGTTGATGAAGGCCTTGTTTGTTAGAAGGGCATCGCAGACATGCAGATAACCCCGTTCGGCAGCCAAATGCAGTGCAGATCGACCTTCAATATCGAAAACATCAACTCTGGCATGATTCGCTAAAAGGTTGTTGACCAGTTCCATGTGCCCTCGATGGCAGGCTATCAGTAGAGGGGTCCAGCCCACCGAAGACTGGCGGTTCATGGCCTTCTGAATGTCTGTGGGGTTTATGTGGGCTATCATTTCCATCAGCACATCATTGTTGCCTGCCATGGCACAGTAGTGAAATGCCGTCTCGAGGGCATTCTTTGTTTGGAGTGCCACATCAGCTCCATTTTCCAGAAGCATTCTAACGATCTCCTTGTCGGATTCGGGAATTTTTACTTCCTCTTTGGTAATTTGGCATGTGTAATGTAGAGCAGTGGCCCCATCATCATTCACCGAATTTATGTAATTCGTGGCTTTGTCCGGCCCATGTTTTTCTTTGCAATTCTCTATTAGATGTCTAACAATTTCGGGATGACATGAACGGCAGGCCATATGGAGAGGTGTTTCACCAGTCTTTAAAGAAACAGGGTTACGCTTCAATCACTATGATTTTCAAATAAAACTTACATTGGATTTGTACAAGGGATCTCCGTCGTCTTCGAGGAGTTGCATCAGCGTGGCCAGATTGCCATGACGGGCGGCGACATGCACCGGCGTCAGACCATCATCGGTAGTTAAATTGGGACTAGCACCGGACTTAAGGAGCATCAAAGCACAACGATCTCCATCCTTAACTCGTGCGGCTATGTGCAATGGTGTTTCGTGCATTTTTCCTCCACGCACATGTACATCTGCACCATAACCCAGAAGAGTTTCCACAACGGCCGGTTTGGCTGCCTCCACGGCAATATGAAGGGCAGTATAATTATCCTAAATAGGAAAACATCAAAGATAAATCGAATTAGCTTGCGTTCCACAGTAGACTCATTACGATACCCACATTGGTTGTCACATCGACTTTTTCTCCCTTCTGCAGGAGTGTGTTTATGATACCCGTATGACCGTAAGCCGCAGCAGTGTGAATACTCCGCGCCCCATCCTTGTTTGGCATGTGCAGATAGACGCCCTTCTTGAACAGCATCGTTGCGCACTCGGCATGGCCGTTCAACGATGCTATATGCATGAGCGTACTTCCATCCTTTGTGCGTTCGAATATGCTGGCCTTGAATTTGTCCGCTAAAATTTCAATGACGTGGGCATGTCCATTTTCAGCAGCCAAATGCATGGGTGTTCGATCTACGAAGAGCAAAACAGTTCATTGCTTTTACCGTGTAAAGGGGAATCTCAAAATATACCTACCTTGATTATCAGCAATCGAGGCTGAAGCTCTAACACCATAGAAATACTTCAACAGAGCCTCATCACCTTCGCCAGCCGCTATGTGCAGGGGAGTTTGACCTTCCCCATTTTGTGTGTCAACATTGGTGCCATAATCGACTAATATGCGCACCATATCCACGTCCCTCCGTCTGGCGGCCAAATGCAAGGCCGTGTCTCCATTAGCTGCAGTTGCCTTTGAAAGAAGACCAAAAATTCCGATTAAAACTGGTTCGTGAACTAAGTGACACGCTTTGCCAAATAGCGTTATGCAAAACTCAGAATTGCTGCAATAAATTGCAAATTTTATGCTGGAGGTCAAAGTTAACATGGGTCACAGATGCAAATCAACTGTAGCGCATGTTGCCTATTAACCAAAAATAAAAACAAAGCAGGCAGCGAGCCTCTTCTTACACCTCTGCCATCCACGGTGGCAAAGTTCTTAAGGCCAACGGCAATTGAGGTCATGCGTGCAATGCAATATTGGAAGTGTTTCGTTCATTTAGCCTACTGTGACTCAAGAGTCACGATGGGTATGGATGTTTAACGCCCCAACTGAGTCTCCTACAAGGAGGAAACCCATTTCGCAAAATTGCCCATTTAGCCGGCATAGACGAGCAGACATGTCAAGCAACCGGTGGAATAGCGAATGGAACAAATCAATTCGATGAAGTTTAATTATTTTGACTGGGGGTACAATTTCGCAAGAATAGGAGACTCCAATGAGTGTGCGATTTAAACTGTCGTGTGTGTGGGTGTAATTACATGTGTGTGTGTGAGTATGACTATATGGCATGGGCAGAGATTGTTGCTTGAATGGGGTTTCATTGAATACTGTATGGCAAGTTGCGTGTCATATCTATGATGTTGTTGTACACTGGAAAATAGCCGCAATTGACAAATGACGAAAGAAAGAACTATAAAGAATTTTACTGTAGCAATAATGAAATTTTAAAGAAATTTTCTCATATCAAGTATCGATGAAATTTAACGAAGAAATTCTCCAAAACTAAATTGTAGACCAACAATTTGTTTCTTGTTAAAGTTGTCTCCTTGAAGGGAAAAAAATCTTTATTTATTGTACCCGTTATCACATGTGTCCTAAATGAACTTTCTTTGGCCTAAAAGAAATAACTTTAACAACAAGCGAAAACTTCGTTGGTCTTAAATTTCGTTTCCGTGAAAAGAAATTAATGTGTTACGTTAACCAATATGTCTA
The DNA here is from genome assembly GCF_050003625.1 of Haematobia irritans. Lineage (NCBI taxonomy): Eukaryota > Metazoa > Arthropoda > Insecta > Diptera > Muscidae > Haematobia > Haematobia irritans. The sequence continues at coordinate 234,305,403 of NC_134398.1, read as the reverse complement.
CACCCCGATAAGGAATATGATCACTTCCTAGATCAAAATGATATTTTTGAACGTCAAGCATGTAACATGTTTATCGCAACCATGTTATTTTCTCGAACAACAACAGTATTGTGGCAAAAACGTTCCCCATCCAAAAATAACATTTTGCTATAAGTGGTGATCATATTCCTTCTCCACGTTTTTTACTGCTGATACAAATTTTATTTTTCTAAAAAGTGAACAAAAACAAGAGCAATAAATTATTGTAAGCAAAAAATAAAACTAAATAAAAAGTCTTATGACGAAAATTCTTGAAGCATTTAGGAATAAGAAGAACATTAGGTCATCAAAAATTCAAAATAAGAAAAGAAAATAAATTATTTTTAAACTTTACTTGTACGATACAATGAGTAACCGACGGTAGTGTTTACTAAAACAATTGCTTACTTTATTTAATAAGAAATAGACAATTTATTTTGCAATGAAATGAATGACAACGTAGGTTTAATGGCTCCGTACATGTTTTATTTGCCTTTAGTTAAATGCACAAGAAATGTGAAATATTTGTTTTTTTTTTCGAAAAGTTAAGTCCTCGTCGGGCTACACAATATTAAAAAAAAAAAAAATAATGATAATATCAATGCATGTTATAGAAGCCTACATTTAACCGATATGTCTGATATCATCATTAATTATGGGGATTACGATAATATGGCCATATACGAAAAATATGTGCAAACGTTAGCATTTGTCATTGTGCCAAGAAACCATCCTATACTAATTTTTATATATGTTAGGTTAGGTTAGGTCGCAGCCTGATGTATCAGGCTCACTTATACTATTCAGTCGATTATGATACCACACTGGTGAACTTCTCTCTTATCACTGAGTGCTGCCCAATTCCATGTTAAGCTCAATGACAAGGGACCTCCTTTTTATAGCCGAGTCCGAACGGTGTTCCACATTGCAGTGAAACCACTTAGAGAACTTTGAAACCCTCAGAAATGTCACCAGCATTACTGAGGTGGGATAATCCATCGCTGAAAAACTTTTTGGTGTTCAGTCGAAGCAGGAATCGAACCCACGACCTTGTATAAGCAAGACGGGCATGCTAACAATTGCACCACGGTGGCTCCCAATTTTTATATATAAACGCATAAAGTTTAAGATGTTTATAATGATTCTTTGTCGATCATATAGAATATTTTTGGTAAGCATGTTTTCATACAAATCAAATTTATTATAATCTGACTATATTGTCCTCTCTTTCTTCGGGAAATAAGAATACCATTGTTAAGGGGAATAAGAACAATTTTTACTACGCATTCCGTGGCTATTAAATTGTATCAGACTATTGATCTTATTGGGTTGACCGAAAAGAAACCGTTGTGATTCCGTAATTGCATTATTCCATTCACAACTTATTAGTTGTCACTTTTAGCTTGCTTTGAAAAAAAGTGTTCGTAATTTTGTTCATGTTTGTTGGTTTGGCATCAATTTTAATGTGGTTCCCACAAATAGCATTTTCGTCATAATTTACTCTACTATGAGCATGGAATAATGGATTTGCGTTAACAAAGATGGCGGAAGGTCATCCAACAAAATGGAAAACATATAATTGGTTAAAAATCACTCTAAAATGTAAAAAAAAACAAGTAAGGAAAGTCTCAAAATTTAAGTTGGCTAATGCACTAGGGTGGAACACAATTTTAGTAAAAAAAATATGGAAAACATTTAAATCTGAAGCAATTTTAAGGAAACTTCACCAAAGTTTTTTTATGATTTATCGCTCAATATATATGTATTAGAAGTTTAGGAAAATTAGAGTCATTTTTACAACTTTTCGACTAAGCATTTAAGATAAGATTTAACTAGGAAAATGTTGGTATTTTGACCATTTTTGTCGAAATCAGAAAAACATATATATGGGAGCTATATCTAAATCTGAACCAATTTCAATCAAATTTGGCACATTACTAATTGTACTCCTAGTGCAAAATTTCAACCAAATTGGGTCAAAACTCTGGCTTCTGGGGCCATATAAGTCCATATCGGGCGAAAAATATATATGGAAGCTATATCTAAATCTGAACCGATTTCAATCAAATTTGGCAAACATGTCTATACTACCAATTGTACTCCTTGTGCAAAATTTCAAGCTAATCGGGATAAAACTCTGGCTTCTGGGTCCATATAAGTGCATATCGCGCGAAAGATATATATGGGAGCTATATCTAAATCTGAATCGATTTCAACCAAATTTGGCACGCATAGCTACAATGCGAAATCTACTCCCTGTGCAAAATTTCAACTAAAATGGGCCAAAACTCTGGCTTTTAGGACCATATTAGTCCATATCGGGCGAAAGATATATATGGGAGCTATATCTAAATCTGACCCGATTTCAATCAAATTTGGCACAATTGACTATACTACTAATTGTACTTCTAGTTCAAAATTTCAACCAAATTCGGCCAAAAATCTGGCTTCTGGGGCCATATAAATCCATACCGGGCGAAAGATATATATGGGAGCTATATCTAAATCTGAACCGATTTCAATCAAATTTTGCACACTTGACTATACAACTAAGTGTTATGTTTGTAAAAAAAATTCAAGCAAATCAGTATAAAACTCTGGCTGCTGGGTCTATATTAGTGCATATCGGGCGGAAGATATATATGGGAGCTATATCTAAATCTGAACCGATTTCTTCCAAAATCAATAGGGTTCTATTCTGACCCAAATTAGGAACATGTGCCAAATTTGAAGGCGGTTGGACTTAAATTGCGACCTAGACTTTGATCACAAAAATGTGTTCACAGACAGACGGACGGACGGACAGACGGACATGGTTATATCGACTCAGGGACCCACCTTGGGCATTATTGCCAAAGACACCATGTGTCTATCTCGTCTCCTTCTGGGTGTTACAAACATATGCACTAACTTATAATACCCTGTTCCACAGTGTGGCGCAGGGTATAAAAATAAAAATCGCCAATTTCTTTTCATGTTCATGTTCATAATGCCCTTCGACCCTGGTCAAACACAAAAATAGTATGGTTAAACATTTTGTATAGATAATAATTGCTCAATTAACCCACAGCACCAAATACAACGCATACCGGTTTTACCGTGTTCTACCATGCAGGATATTTACCTATGCAACACATCCCAACTTGTGATCCTGAAGACACATTTCAGGCAATGATCCTAGTAGAATTAGCTGGTAATAAGAAGTTTTGCTTTGAATATAAGTCCACTAACTCCGAGTGTATGGTCTGATCTTAGGTTTTTCATATTTACTATTCGTATTTATTATGTCACCCATCCCCGGCCAACTATATAATAGAGTGACTCAAGTATAACAGACATATTAAAATAAGTAGTTTTATATCTTACAGAAATATTTTTTTTTCTATTCTTTGTCCATTGCATGTTAACAATGTTTCGCGGTATTTCTTTAAAAAGTTCAGTTATAAAAGTTGTGTATGCAGTCTGAAGTCAAAATGATTTGACTATATAATAAATGCATATACCATCTGTGATGCGCATTTAGACTGATTGTCTGTACGAAGTACACATAGTGTACCGTAGTAAATGTAATGATATAATGGCACTATTGATTAGCCTATCACTACTGGTTATTTTTATAGTGTATGGAAACGTAAAAGTGTTGTCCAAAATGGTTGGGAAGACAGCTGTTTCGGATTTCCACATCATCATCAGTTCCCTTTATTGGACGATCTACTGATCTCAATTATTAGACTATGTTGGTAAGTCCTTCTTCTATTGCAAAGGACGAGCTTAAGCAAATCCAAAATGACCAAAAAAGAAATGCGGTAGAAAACATTTTCACCTTCCAACTACACCACTCCAGTATGTTGCCGTCGGCAACTGATTTACTGGAGATTGAATGCCATGCAATGACATACGATGGCCGTATGCTGCCTGTTTCCATTGTTTTGTTTTTAAATGCATATATCATCTGTGATGCGCATTTAGACTGATTGTCTGTACGAAGTACGACTCAACGAAAACAACAAAAACTACATAATAAATTCTAAATTTCCAATAAAATAACATTTTCTTTTAAATAATGAATAATCATTCATTTTCATAATTTTGAAAACCCCATATTTGTTGTTTTTTTTTTATATATACTACAATACTTTGGATTTAATGTTTGTCACAATTGGCCCTACCCAAAAACAGTTTAGCTATATACATTCCACACAAGCAGGTTTTCCACACCTAATTCCCATAAGCACCACCAGTTTTTAGGTTTATTCATGTAGGAATTTTGTTCTTTAATTGTTAGCAATATAACACTCCTTGAAAATAAATCTCTATGTTAAATCATTTCTGTCCACTTAACATCTCGAATATTTTCATTTAATCAATTCGAGGCAATTCCAACAAGTGACCAATTGTTTTCAATGTTATTACACCCATTTGGGTGAAAAGTTCCCAATAATTATATTTCTATCACATATTGTCATACATCACTTTTTTCCTTCAAGAGCTCAGGATTGCTTTGATAAACTTCCAAAAAATCTAATCGCACTTTTTCTCCGTGCGGTCTCTCCATGACGAAGTTGAATATGATACTAAGGGACAAATTTAATGGTTCGGTGTGTCCGTTCATTCACTATGGAAAATTCTGTCAGGTCATATGTGAGGCTCATTGTCAGCAAGTTATTTGCGTGCGTAACTTCTATCGTTCATATGATTCCTCATCTTTTTCGGGATGACTTGTTTCTTGCAGTGTAATTACATTTGGTGTGGCTCTTTTTGTACAAATAACTTTGAAATTACCCCATCACGCAAAATCATTCTTGGGGTCTTCTTTTCCAATTATTACGCCGTATCAAAATTCGCAGGTGGAAAATGACATTTTGCACGTTTAGTACTTGTGAATGGCAGAATGAAAGTTTCATGTCCCCCATCTCTATCTGTGAGGAAGATTTCTAGCGCTCCTTCTTTTCACATAGGACTATGGAGTTAACACGGATGTTCAGAGAATATGTGTCATCGCCAATTTATCACACACTTCACTTGGAAATGTAATTATATTTTATTGGAGTGAGTACACAAAAACTAGGTACATTAGCAGGGTGTTTTAGGAGTGGAATTTATATGATAATTTTTCTATATAAAGGGTGATTCTTTTGAGGTTAGGATTTTCATGCATTAGTATTTGACAGATGACGTGGGATTTCAGACATGGTGTCAAAGAGAAAGATGCTCAGTATGCTTTGACATTTCATCATGAATAGACTTACTAACGAGCCACAACGTCGAATTTTCAGTGAATGGGCCCTAGAAAAGTTGGCAGAAAATCCGCTTTTTTATCGACAAATTTTGTTCAGCGATGAGGCTCATTTCTGGTTGAATGGCTACGTAAATAAGCAAAATTGCCGCATTTGGAGTGAAGAGCAACCAGAAGCCGTTCAAGAACTGCCCATGCATCCCGAAAAATGCACTGTTTGGTGTGGTTTGTACGCTGGTGGAATCATTGGACCGTATTTTTTCAAAGATGCTGTTGGACGCAACGTTACGGTGAATGGCGATCGCTATCGTTCGATGCTAACAAACTTTTTGTTGCCAAAAATGGAAGAACTGAACTTGGTTGACATGTGGTTTCAACAAGATGGCGCTACATGCCACACAGCTCGCGATTCTATGGCCATTTTGAGGGAAAACTTCGGAGAACAATTCATCTCAAGAAATGGACCGGTAAGTTGGCCACCAAGATCATGCGATTTGACGCCTTTAGACTATTTTTTGTGGGGCTACGTCAAGTCTAAAGTCTACAGAAATAAGCCAGCAACTATTCCAGCTTTGGAAGACAACATTTCCGAAGAAATTCGGGCTATTCCGGCCGAAATGCTCGAAAAAGTTGCCCAAAATTGGACTTTCCGAATGGACCACCTAAGACGCAGCCGCGGTCAACATTTAAATGAAATTATCTTCAAAAAGTAAATGTCATGGACCAATCTAACGTTTCAAATAAAGAACCGATGAGATTTTGCAAATTTTATGCGTTTTTTAAAAAAAAAAAGTTATCAAGCTCTTAACAAATCACCCTTTAATATAGTGTGTGTATTTCTACACAAATTTGAATTAATTTAAAATGCATATTCCACTTTTAAAGCATTGAAATTCTAGTGTGAGTGCCCATAAATTGTAAACAGTTTTGGTCAACTTCGAAATCAGAGTCGATGCCAGTCAGTCTTTTGAAAACGAGCTTCCCTATCAAAGCCTACATCAATATGACGTTTTGTTAAAGTGCTTCTTATGGCAAATGGAATATATCGGAAAATAGAGTATTGGTGGCTTTGACAAAAGCTAATTAAAATATATTTATTTGTTGTATTTTAATTTTTACAAATATGTAATTAAGTCAGGGTTACAAAATTCAAAATGTTTTAACAATATTTACCAAAAAATGAGCTATAAAATTCTTAAAGAATTTTCCGGTGTTTAGTTCAATTTATTCAAAGCCCTACTTTTACAAACTTCTTCTCAAATTATACTCACCTCTATATGATCGTTATAATTATATATTTGTTTTTTTTTTTAAGGTGTTTCGTTACAAAAAAAATCTATAATACTTACCTTCAGTTGTTCCGCCGTTTGTGCTGACAGCAATTCCCTTACCATCGACTGATTACCAGCTTCAACAGAAAGCAGCAATGGCACTTTACCTCTCTAGGAAGAAAATGTTATTAGTTTCGCGTTTATCAAATAAATTCAAATAATGTCTGGAAGTAATCACTATCACATAATTAATTTGATCGGACGTAAAAATGCTATATGCGAATTGTTGTATAGAAGATTTAAATGTTATGATGGGAAGGATTTATTGTATTACAATTAATTATTTATTGTATTATAATTAACTATACAATCATAGAATAGTCCATGTTTTAGACTCAGGGAATTATAAGTTCAATCCCGATGGGGTTTATGTAGCCTATTATAAGTCTTCTCGATACTTAATTCACTTTGGCATTTTGTTCTGACTCGACTAGAGTCGAAAGGCCTGAAACGAAAAACTTGTCGGGTCGTTTTTCATTGGTGAAAAAGAAACTCGGTTTAGTTTCTAATAGAGAGTTCAGGAACATACATATTTCATTTCATTTCATTTTATTGAGTAACTACACAACAAGATTAAAATCTTATAATTACAGTGCAGGATTATAAATGTTAAAACATCTCCGATTAATAATAAGTACAATAATTAAATTTAAAGATAAAAAGAAAATAAATAAAAATTGTATTAATAATAATAGAAAAAAAATATATAGAAATTACTTTTAATATTCAATTGCATTGTATTATTAATGATTGAAATTGAAATTGTGATACTATATTATATCTACAAGCAAATTTTTAATGATAAATATTCTAATTTTGAAATAAATTTTGAATACTCTTCTTAAAAGATGATGCGTTGCTGATGCATTGTATATCGGGTGGTAGAGTGTTCCAGAGACGTATTGTGCCAATAAAGAACTGCCATTCGGATACAAGACTTGTCCTTATAAAGGGTATTATATTCCTATTTCTATCAGATCTGGTAAACCGAATTTTATCATAGAGATAGCTGGGTTTCCGTTTGTAAATCAATTTATGTAGAAATACTAACGACTTGACATTAAGCAGTGTATTAAAACTAAAGCCAAAGAGGGAGTTTGTAACATGCGAAACATGATCGGTCCTGCGTAACCCATACACATAACGAACTATACTATTGAATGCCACGTTAAGTCTATTTTTGCTCACGGAGTCACAATTCGCGAAGAGTTCAGATCCGTAAATTAAACCCGGTAACAAAAGACTTTTCGCCAGGAGAAGTCAAATATTGACTGGTAGGAATGAGTAACCCATAAAGCACGTAGTTTTGCATATGTTTGTCCAACGGCTGTGTTTACATGACTTGACCAACTCAATGTGCTATTGAATACTACTCCAAGATTCTTAGCACTAGTGACTACATCGATTTTTTGACCATTCAACATAATGTCAGCATTGGACAAAGAGAACCTTCTATTCTTGTGTATAATCAAACATTTAGACTTTTGTGGATTTAGTAGCAGACCATTTGCTGTTGCCCATCGAAACACACGATCAAGGTCGTGGTTAAGTTTCCCAAACACGCACTAGTATCACCTACCGGACTACTTAAAAAGATTTGTATGTCGTCTGCATACATAAGTATCTGACTATGGACTATTTCTAGAGGGAGGAGTTATGAGAGAGGTAGCAGTAGGTGAGAAATCTTTGAAGTTTTAGACATAACATTTTGTGATCAACAGTATCGAAAGCCTTTGATATGAAAGATTTTTCTTATTTTCCAACTCAGTTCACCACCGTGTCGTATTATATCCTTTTGCTCTAACACGGCTATTCTTGAATACATTCAGTCTCATATATTTCGTGTTTTAATCATCCCATAATCGGTCGGATTTCTTTAACCACAATTATGTTGTGTTTTGATTTGACCACATGGCACGGGTCCATCATGAATACCTTCATCTAAACTTTTATTTTCAATCTAGCCATCGATATGTAATCAGAAACTAATACAAAGCTGTCATCGTTATTCGGTCAGGGACTTCTGATGCATCATAGGTTTCTTTCTCTTTCGCTACATCACATTTGGCAGTCCCATGCCATCCCATTTTTGAGAGAGTCTAATGTATAGTCTAAGACTAGTCACCACCGATGTCCATCAGATAATCGCCACATAAGAAAATATTAATCTTATTTCGCCATCGAACATCATGAGTGTCATCTTTGCCATCTTTCCTTACATTTCTTTCAAAACATTGGGTAAACTGGAATCAGCTGATCTAAACAGTGTGTCGATGATCACATTGTTCAAACTTCCCATAAAATTAAAACGTACATCGAAAGTGTACATATCAGCAGGAAAGGGTCTTTTCGTAGCATACACCACCGTATATAGATTCATCTTCAAAAATTTGATGTGAATACTACCCCATCTCTTTTAACGATGGATTCTATCATACTAGAAATTAAGTCTTTTCGTAGCATACACCACCGTATATAGATTCATCTTCAAAAATTTGATGTGAGTACTACCCCATCTCTTTCAACGATGGATTGTATCATACTAGAAATTAAGTCAAAATTTCTTTGTGCATAACTGGAACAATTAAGTGGGAGTTTTGTTGGTGTAACATTTGCTCTTCTTGAGTACATTTACTATTAGATATTACTAGGAGTAACGGTCATAATACATAGTTTCTAGTCAATGCAATCATTTCGAAATACAACGGTAGGCATGTCTGCTTAGGACACAGTAGTAATGTCTTCAAATGCTGATACTAACGCACACCAAAACATTTCTATGGTGGTTAAAATCCTTACACTTCTGAACATTCCATCATTATTGGACATGCATTTAAGTGGTAACGTACACTACACACGAGTACATGATGCCATATTCACTATATGAAGGACCTTTCACTCTTTACTTTCCAAATATGAGGAATTTATCTCTGTAGACCAGTGTTAAGCAACTGCAGAAAGTATGGTTATTTAAGTGAAAGGATATATGTACGGATGTTTGTTTTCTGTCTCGGCACCCCTATACTTTCATGGGTACAGCTCATTCATAGAAAATTATATGCAAAAATATACGCTCATCAATTTGTCTGCTGTTTACAAATCGTTACAGCACTAACCCGTATTGGCGGACTCTTCGACTCCTACATTTATTCTCATTCATGCCTGAAGGGTTGTTTGTCTGCGTTTTATGACGAAATGGAATTGTTTATGTTTACGTTGGTACGGAATGTTACCAATCCTTGCTGACTCTATCAATCAATTTATCCATATTTTCTTGATTTTTTTTTTCAAATTTTATTGTCTACCAGAATTCAATAGCAATACGAGTCTAAGGGAATATTTGGGCATAAAGATTATCGAAAGGGCAAGATAACTGGCTATTCTTTAGAACACTTACACCATTTATGTGATAATGATAGATTTTCCATTGACATTAAAAAAATCGTTGATGTACTTACTCCGTCTGCTTTCAATCGAATATCCTTTCCAGCGGCAGCTAAGAGGGCTCTTAAAATATTTGTTGCTGTACCTGTCTGACGACTTGACACCAAATGAACAGCAGTTTGAGACCGGGACTGGAATTAATTACAATGTATAATACAAAAAAAAATAAAATTTATTAATATTTTGAAAAATTTTCTAAATGTTATTACTTCTAAGTCCTAAATGTAACTGAGTGCTGTTTTAAGCTTTGTAAAGTCGATAAACCTTCCATTTGTAATTTCACATCAAATTGTAGTTGTTGTTTTTTTTTGTTTTTCTTTTTTTACAAGAGCAGTTGCTCCTAGAAGTGCCTTCAATATCAAAATGGATTGACATGCTTTGACGCTGCAATCTGAAATCTGCATTGCGCAGTAAAAATGGAATATTCCATTGTAGACCATAATTCCTCAACGCTTTGTTGATTTCTATATTCACCCTCACCAATAACAATTGCATACTCTTGATTACTTTAATAACTTTTAAAATTAACATTGCAAACACTCAAATAGATTGTATATCGCAAATGTAACAATAGACCGCACTAGAATTTCGTTAATCTATTCCGAATAAAAATGTATGAAAATAGTTTGAAATCTTAGATTTGGGTTAGAATTAAAAATATATTTCGTAAAAATTGTCGAGGTTTAGTACTTCTAAATCCCAGCAAAAAAGCGTCACCAAAAAATAGTGAAAATGTTCTTTTTGAATCCGGAAGTGGTGCAAAATTGGCGCAAAGCGATGAATTTAACATGGGCTTGTCATAGGACGGATGTCCACCATTTCAACAGCCTTTGCATTGAATTTGCATCACTACTTAAGGTGTCATTCGATTTCAGTGCTTTCGTTGTGAGTTAAATTTTTTTTTTTTAATATTTTGCCAAATAAATAATTTTTATGATTTCTAATGCTTGGCTGAAACGTAAGAACTCAAAAAAAAAAATTCACAATTTTTCTAAAATGGATTTAGCATTTTTTTGACAAAATTTAAATAATTTTTACCATTTTATTAATTCTTACTCTGTTTTTAACCTATTTGAAATAAAAAAGTTAGGTTAGCGAAGGTTAGGTTATGAAAAAGCGAGGTATAAAAAATTGAGTTAAGAGAACTTGCTGTGTAGTTAAAATAAAGAACATCTTCGGAATGATATATTTGGAAGTGCTTTTAAAGTTGCGCCTTTAGAGCAGGTTCCAATTTGTTTTTTGCTGCGATGTTAAGTAGAAATAGGAACTAGAATCACCTGGGGGTCCATAAATATAAACAATTTGTTCGTTATGAAGAAACAGTTTTATGTTGGGTCTAATTTCGAGAAAGAAACATAAGCTAGAGCGTATGTTTGCAACACCTAGAATAAGACTTGATAGACTCATAGTGTCTTTGACAAATATGCACAAGACCACTTCCTGACACGATTTAGAGTTCTAGTCAATATTCTCTATTATTGGTACAAATCGGTTAAGATTTAGATATCGCTCCTATAAATATTTTTCTATCGATGTGTACTTAAAATTTTACACAAAATTTGGTTTAAATCGGTTCAGATTTTAAATGTTCGTTCCGATCTATTTAAAAGAGTAGTTCAAATAGGTTAGATTCAGATCTAGCTGAGAAAACAATATTTTTGCGATAAGAATGTCCCACGTTCTCCGTGAAAAAGTAACATTTTGATTTGAAACATCCTCGGGGATCATAATCCTTTTCTGGAAGTATATAACTGGCCTGTTCCAAAGGCCAATTAATTGAATCTTAAAATGAAAATAAATAGATACCAAAACCCATTCATATCTCTACTTTTGGTTTCAAAATGTATCTCAATGCAATAATACTCCTTCATCCCAAGTAGAAACTAAACAAAAGTTTCTTGGCAACTTTTGAATTACATTATATGATGTGTAGGAGCTGAGTATATCTGTAATTTGTAATTGTATAAACTTCAAAGTGGTTTATACCCATTTACAAATATTATTCTATTATTGTGAGTTGCTCTCAACATAAATTGAAAATTAGGTAAGCAATAACTCAACCCTTTTCTAGAAGATAGAATTTTTTGTATTTTTTCAAGTTAGCATTATTAGCATTTCAGCACAATTCCTCGTTTATGGTTTTGTGGTAGTAGAATGGCATTGCCAGGAAATCCATCTATGATAAATCGGCTAGATTTGTTATTTAGATACGAAATTCCAACAAGTCGTGAAACAATGAAACATCTTGCAATGGGTTTAGAGACACCTATAGAAATTTGGTAAGAGAAATTGCATAATTCATTTCACAAGCCAAAAGTTATGGTTAAAATTAGCCAAACCTATAAAGGATGCACATATAAATTTAACAACTTTCTGAAAAATGTTTTTTGGGGAAAAACTTGACTTAATGGCAAGTTTCCGTACACTACCCAAGGAAAATTAAGGCATGGTGAACCAGATCGCCGAAGACAATGAGCGCAATGAAAATGCAAGCTCACTTTTGACCAACATCAATTATTTGGAGGTTACCAACGGTAGTTATCTCGAGTTTTTACGTCGATATATGACGATTCTCAAACAAAATGTCCTCAACTTAGTAGGTGATCGCGAAAATTGATACCCATTTGGAAACAAATAATAATTTACTACAAAACAAGTAAGGAAAGTCTATAGTTAGGTATCAGGCTCACTTAGACTATTCAGTCCATTGTGATACCACAGTGGTGAACTTCTCTCTTATCACTGAGTGCTGCCCGATTCCATGTTAAGCTCAATGACAAGGGACCTCCTTTTTATAGCCGAGTCCGAACGGCGTTCCACATTCCAGTGAAACCACTTAGAGAAGCTTTGAAACCCTCAGAAATGTCACCAGCATTACTGAGGTGGGATAATCCACCGCTGAAAAACTTTTTGGTGTTCGGTCGTAGCAGGAATCGAACCCACGGCCTTGTGTATGCAAGGCGGGCATGCTAACCATTGCACCACGGTGGCTCCCAAGTCTATAGTTGGGCGGGGCCGACTATATTATACCTTGCACCACTTTGTAAATCCACATTTTCGATACTACATATATCAAATCCGTCAAATGTGTTGGATGCTATATCCCAGCAAAAAAAGCGTCGCCAAAAATGAAAATGTTCTTTTTGGATCCGGAAGTGGTGCAAAATTGACGCAGAAGCGATGAATTTAACATGGGCTTGTCATAGGACAGAAGTCCTCCATTTCAACAGCCGTTGCACTGAATTTGCATCACTTCTTTAGGTGTGATCCGAATTCAATATTTTGGATGTAAATTAAAAAATTCTGTGATATTTTGTCAAATAAATAATTTTTATAATTTTTTATAATTTTTAATGGATTCTAACGCTTGTCGGAAACGTTTGACCTCAAATATTTTCAAAAATTCAAAATTTTTTCAGATTGGATTTAGCATTTTTTTCGACAAAATTTAAATGATTTGTACCATTTTATGAATTCTTACTCTGTTTTTAACCTATTTGAAACAAAAAAAAGTCAAAATTATCCATTAAAAGTATGAAAAAACCAAGTTATAAAAAATTGAATTAAAAGAACTTCCTGTGTAGTTAAAATAAAGAACATCATTGAGAGTGCATCTTCTGGAAGTGCTTTTAAAGTTGTGCCTTTGGAAGAACTTCCACATTTTTTTGCTGGAATATAAAGGTTTTTGTCCCAAATGCATACATTAAAATCTGACTCCACCTGAACAAAATGTATAATCTATAGACTTAAAATTTAAGTCGGCTAATGCCCTGGGATGGTACACTATGTTAGTAAAAAACAAGTAAGGAAAGTCGGCTAATGCACTAGGTTGGAACACAATGTTAGTAAAAAAAAATATGGGAAACGTTTAAATCTGAAGCAATTTTAAGGAAACTTCGCAAAAGTTTATTTATGATTTATTGCTCGATGTATATGTATTAGAAGTTTAGGAAAATTAGAGTCATTTTTACAACTTTCCGGCGATTTTACAAGGAAAATGATGGTATTTTGACCATTTTTGTCGAAATCAGAAAAACATATTCTTCTTGTGCAAAATTTTAAGCAAATTAGGGTAAAACTCTGGCTTCTGGAGCCATATAAGTCCATATCGGGCGAAATATATGTATGGGACCTATATCTAAGTCTGAACCGATTTCTTCCAAAAAAGGGTTCTATTCTGAGCCAAAACACATACTTTTGACAAATTTGAAGTCGATTGGACTAAAACTGCGACCTAGACCTTGATTACAAAATTGTGTTCACGGACAAACGGACATGGCTATATCGACTCGGGAGCCCACCTTGAGCATTTTTGCCAAAGACACCATGTGTCTATCTCGTCTCCTTCTGGGTGTTGCGAACATATGCACTAACTTATAATATCCTGCTCCACAGTGTGGTGCAGGGTATAAATAGTATCGAAAACTTGGTAGCCCTGTATAATCCGTTCTAAAAAAACCAAATTTTGCAAGAAAAAATTTAGGAAATTACATCAAAGTTACTAAATTTATATTTAATGTTATTTTTATAAAATTTTTCAAAGAGAAATTTTATTTCTCTACAGTCATTAACAAGGCTGTTTTATATCATTATTAGTTTCCCTGTTTATATTATAGTAGACCTTTTATACTCATACACTTACTAAGAAAAAAACGAAAATGGTCTTTTGATATACATTAGCCAATTGCTTCAACTTGACTCCACTTGAGAAGTCATAAAAATGCAAATTGTCCACCCAACTGGCCTCGGGACATTTAATTGAGTTGAACTTGGCGATTTTATAATTTAATGAAATTCGGTCACACATCAAATCAGTGTTCTTGGAAGCTTTGGGAAAGCATGCATCTGATAGAACCTGACCCTTATATAATAAATTGCAATGAAACAACAGCAACGACTATTAATAATTCTGGTAAATTTAATGAAGCCTCAAAAATGAAAAAACTTCTTGCTAGAATTTTTAGGGGGCAACGTTGCAACGGCTTGTTGCAATAAATTTTCTTTGTTTTGCTTGACCTTTACTTAATGACACGCAGGAATTTTTGAATTACTATTTTTTTGTTCTGAAAATTTCTTATTTCTTGCATTAAAAACTTTGCCCATATATTGATTTTCTTGTTCAACTTTTGTTTTCTTCACACCTTTATATATGGGAATTTCCCTTTGGCGAAGGTAAAATATTCCCCAAGCCATTAAAAATGCGATGATTGTTTATACTTACTCCTCCCGTAGAAAATGGATCCACCCCACGTTTGGTCAGCAACAGTTTTACGACATCCTCACGCGAATACATCGCTGCAATGTGCAATACATTATAATTGTCCTGTAAGGAAACAACAAAAACAAATGAAAAATCTGAAGTGTTAAATTAAAACAAAGAAAGAATTAATTCATTAAAAAAGCCTTCATTATGGGTGTTCCTGGAAACAAAAACCTGTATTCTCAGATATCACATTACTTGATATCAGAGCAAAATCATACAGGTAGTATTTTTTTCTTGACAAAATTACATCGATTTTTTTTATGATTGGTTTTTCCGTTGAAAGTTTAAATTTAAAGTGCCAAATTTAAATTTAAAGTCTCGTATATATAATTGCCACAATATATGTATTTGATAAACAAAACTTTGATAGCAACGTTCCAACGGATTGCTTGCCTAATATTGTATCTTAAAATTTGAAACTAATTAATTCAAACAAGTCGAAAGTTCGGCCAGGCCAAATGTTATGTACCCTCCATGGATTGTGTACACGCACTGAAAAAAAGCATGCCCGTTTCCAAAGATTTTGTCTTTAAAAATTTTGGTATTGATTCCGAGCCAAAGAAGCGGAGAATATAAGTAAGGATACTTTTAAGGCACAATTCTCTTTTAAATTTGGGTTTTGTGTACTTGCTTCTAGGAAACAAATTTTAATTTTTCGCTTTTTCAGATTTTTGTTCTTCATATGCTAGCAAAGTCCTTTAAAAACGAGTTAACTACAACTTTATTTTCCAAATTAAGACTCGACTTCCAGTAGAAGTTTCAAGTAAAAAACGTCTTTAAAATAAAGTGTTGGAAAACATGTCCTATATTTGAACGATTTTTTGCTTTGTAGTCAAGATGCAACAAAACAACAAATTTAAAGACAATGTCATTAAATTTAAAGAATTTTTCTGAATTATTAAAGTCAAGTTGACCTTAGCCCAAACATTTTTTCTTTCATGTTATGATACCCAGTTTTTAGTGAAATCACTTAATTATAAGGACAATACGACTTCATTGAAAAGTTTATCGGCTTTTGGACAAGGAGAAAAACTTTATATTAGAGAAATGCGTCTTCTATGCTAAGCAAAATTTGCATTCGTATTTTAAAGGCATAAAATCTTTGACCTCACGACAATATTTTTTTTCAGTGCCGACGAAAAAGACTGTTTTATATATTGTTCATAAACTAGTGAAACGTGTGTGGAACATATATGTTAATATATTAGAACATATTATGTTTGGGACATTACATTTTCTTAAATATAATATCTCTGAGTGCAGACATAATTAATTTAGAAATTTCGTATAAACATACGCAAAGAGATGGTCTGTGAGGTCTGTAAGGTATGTGACATACATTGACGACGTATTTACGTCAAAAACCATCGTAAAATACTTAGTTTTTGACACTTTTTATTTTTTTTTTCAATTTTTGTATTTGGAAATGCTCTTTTCTTACAAAGAAAAAACAGTGGAATATGTATATATATACATACAAAGTCAAACTTTGTGCCAAATTTTAATTTTTTATTTCACATAATCCTATGAAAATCGGGGTTGCACATAAATCCAAAACAATAAATCTTTGTATTTTGCCACAAAAATATTCACAATTTGAAAACGCATTTTTCTGCAAAAAATTGCAAATGACTATTGAGTAAAAATTTCTTAATATTATAAAAAATTATAAAATTCTTTAAAATGGCGTTTTCATGCCTACAAACTGTTTTCTTATTAAAAATTTGAAATTTAATATAGGGATCCTATAAGTATTTTTGACATTTACTAAGTTGTTTAACCTTCTTTACATTACGTTAGTCCATATGGAGTCTTTAGATGAAAAAGGCAGAATAAATATCGATATAAGCCTCTTTTATTTTAGATCGTTGTATATATAAGCGTCTATAAATAATTATTAACCGATATGGGAGCTATATCTTACAGTACTTTGATATGACACATTTGCAATACCATCCGACCTACACCAATAACAATCACTTATAGGAAGTTTCAAGTCTATAGGTTAATTCACTTAGATCACTCAATCCATTGTGATACCACAAATGTTGAACTTACCTCTTACCAATGAATTTTGCCCGATTCTATATATAGCTCAATTAACTTTGCTTGCTTTGAAACACTCAGAAATGACACCAGCATTACGGAGAGAAGATAATCCACCACAGAAAAACTTTTTTGTGTTTGGTCGAAACTGGGATTGGACCCACGACTCTGTGTATGCAAGGCGGGCATGCTAACCATTGCACTACAGTGACTCCCACTGGTGGGATAACTCACCACTGAAAAAATTTTTCCTAGTATTATTCGAAACGTCTTTACATACACTGAAAAAAGCATGCCCGTTTCCAAAGATTTTACCTTTACACTAATGATTTTGGTATTGATTCCGAGCCAAAGAATCGGAGAATTGAAATAAGGGCACATTTAAGACACAGTTTTCTTTGAGTTTTTCGTACTTGATTCTAGGAAAACAATTTTAAATTTATTTGTCAATAAAATTAAAAGACAATTTCATTATTTTTTATGATTTTTTCAGAAGCATTAAAACCAAGTTGAGCTTAGTAAAACGAAATTTTAGTTAATGTTAGGACACCCAATTTTAACTCGAATCACTTAACTATAGGGACAAAACGACTTCATTGAAAAGTCTATCGACTTTCAAACAAGGAAAAAACTTTATATGAATGAAATGTCCTTCTATGTTTAGCTAAATTCGCATTCGTACTTTAAGGACATGAAATCTTTGAACTCACGACAATATTTTTTTTTCAGTGTAGCGATAGAAACACAAAAGTTAACAACAAAAAGTTAACACAAATGAAATCAGAAATATTGAAATAGAGTCGCCTGTGAAGTATTAATGCGAAATCAATTCATTGCATGCTTAAAAAGATGACTTCCGTCCTAGACAAGCCCATGTAACCAAAAACAACATTTTCATTGATTTCTTGGATACGCATTTTTGCTGGGTTCTTATAAAAAAGGTTATTGGTCCACCAACCCAGCAAAAAAAGCGTCGCTAAAAAAGTAATAAAAAAGTCATAGGACGGATATCCACCATTTCAACAGCCGTCGCACTGAATTTGCATCACTTCTTACTCTGTGATTTAAATTCAGTGTTTTGGATGTGAATTAAAAAATGTTGTCATATTTTAACACATAAATAATTTTTATTATTTTTTTTTTAATTTTTAATGCAATCTAACACTTGTCCAAAAAGTTTGAATTAAAATATTTTGAAAAATTCGCAATATTTCTTGAATGGATTTAGAATTTTTTTCAACAAAATTTCAATAATTTGTACCATTTTATTAAAGCTTACTCTGTTTTTAACCTTTATGAAACAAAAAAAATTAAATTTACCAATTAAAAATAAGAAAAAAGCGTCTTATAAATAATTGAATTAAAAAAACTTCCTGTGTAGTTGAAATAAAGAACATCTTTGGGAGTACATTTTTTGGAAGTGCTTTTAAAGTTGTGCCATTGGAAGAACTTCCAAATTTTTTTGCTGGGATATTGCTAAGGATTTTAACTCAAAAATGAGCTGAAAAACATAAAAATCCTTTTCTATATGAGTGCCGGAGCACACATGAAGCTCGGCACTTTTTAAAAAGAGCGGGTCGACATGACAGCTCCGCTCACAAGTGCCAATGAAATGAGCAGCCCTTTTCAAAAACTCGTAGAAGTGTTCTATAAAATGAGGGTTGTTTTGAATTTTGTATACAAAAATTAGATGCCATATTGTAAATTCACTGAAGAGTAGACGAAAAAAAACAATACGTCTTAAGACACCTGGAGAAATCTTTAAAATATTCCGTATTTCTAAAACTATTATTGCTCTACGTTTGAAAATATAGTGAACTCTAATTGTGCTGATTGCCAAAAAGTTGAAGATGGCTAATAAAAAACGTCGTAGCGCAGTAATTCCTAAAGTGATTTGTGAAAAATGCAAGAAAGAAATTAGAGAAAATGACAATGAAATACAATGTGATAAATGTTCTAAAAATTACCATCCACATTGTGTTGGTTTGAGTAAGGAACGATTCGAGAGACTAATAAACAATGAGAGCGAAGAATATATGTGTAAAAACTGTATTGATGATAATGACACTTGGAAACAAGAGCTAAGTGAAATAAAAAAACATTTATGTGAGAACAATAATAAACTGGATCAGATGCACGATTCGTTAACATTTATGTCAAAGCAGTTCGATGAGCTCTTGAAAGGTGTTGCCGATAACAAAAAAAGAATCGATGAAATACAAAAAGAAAATAAAGTATTAAAAAGAGAAATGAAGTACTTAAAAGAATCTATTAAATTAATAAATGATGAACGAGTTATAAGCAATTGCTTAATAACTGGTGTATCTGCAGATGAAGGAGTTAATGCTCTCAACAAATTAATTGAAATATCTTCCAAAGCCGGAGTTAATATCGGAGAAGAAGAAGTTAAAGAAGTTTATTATATTAAAAACAAGCCAAATGGAAATCAAAAGCAATCTATTGTTGTGAATTTTGAGTCTACTAAATCGAAAAGGAAACTAATGCAAGCTAAGAAAAATTTAAAACAAAACAAAGAGACAGAATCAATATACATAAACGACTATCTAAGCAAGGAAACTTATAATGTTTTTAAATATGCTAAAACCTTAAAAACTGTTGGGTACCAATCTATTTACACTTATAATGGTAAAGTTTATATAAAAAGAAGTGAGATATCGAAGCCCAGGTTAATTCGAAGTGAGGAGGAAGTTGATGAATTGCTTCGAGAAGCCGCAACTAATAAATATTACAAACGCAGATCAAACTTTAAAGCAGCAACAATACCCGAAACTGTAGATGATATAAGCAATGATGATGAGCTAGAGGATGATCAAACTTTCCGTTCACCAATTTAAAAATTAATTATTTGAATATATTGTTTTAAAGTATAAATTCTATTATTTATGAACAATAAAAATTTTTCAAATTTTAAATCTTTCAATAATTTTGTAAACTTAATAGATTTTCCAATTTTCAATGTTATTTCTGTAAACATGAGAAGTATTTCTTCGATTGAAAAATTTAACAAATTCAAAGCTATGATTTCTGAAATGAACAGATTACCCAGTATCATTGTGGTTCAAGAGACATGGTTTTCTTCTGACATCGTGCAAATATATAACATTCCTGGCTACAAGGTGGTGCACTGTTGTAGATCTGATTCGTATGGGGGTGTGTCGATGTATATTCAAGACTGTTATCAGTTCACTGCGAATATGTCTCGGAGTGAAAATTTTATGGAACAAATTAGTGTATCAATATTAAATAACAAAATTAATGGAAGGCCTTTGAGAATTTCAACTTTTTATAGATCACAGAAATGTAGGGTTCCAATATTTGTAACGTATATGGAGGATTTATTGCGTGAAACAGGTGGTGATCCCACTATAATTCTGGGTGACTCAAATATAGATTTTCTTGAGTATTCAGCCTCAAGGGACATATTGAACTTACTACACAGCTATGGCTACGACAATTGTCACTATTTGGTTACGCGCCCAATGTCGCGCACTTGTATTGACAATGTCTATAGTAATATTATGGATAATTTATCAATAAATACAATTGAGACGTCACTAACTGATCATCATGTTATTTCATGTTTATTCAGGGCGCAAAAATGTAGTCGGGGATTTTATGAGTCGAAGAAATTGATTGTTAATTATGATTTGGCCAGGGATTATCTCTGTACCTATTTAGGATCATTTCACGAGACTGGGGTACCTTCCGAAGATACAGACAAGTTAATTGGATACATTGCATGTGCTTCAGAGGATGCATCTACTACCAGGACAGAAAGAAGATCTATGAGGAGTGATTTGACACCATGGGTAAATAAGAATTTGGAAGCCTTGATGAGTTATAAGGAGAAACTTCTAAGAAGAAGAAAGAAGGAAAAGGGAATGGATGTGAGTAAAAGGCTAAAACGGATAAGTTGCATAATAAGAAGAGCTTTTAGGGAGTCGATGAACGATTATTACTACTGTAATCTTGACAGAATGAAAGAGGAGCCGAAGAAATGCTGGAAATTTTTGAATGAGAGTCTTGGGCGAAAGAAAAGGTCTGCAATTTATCTAAGAGATGATAGTGGGGAAATTGTGGAAGACAATAACGTTAAATGTGATCTGTTCAACAGGTTTTTCTTGGAATGTCCGATGACACTGAGGCAGCATATAAGCCAGTCTTCTCAAGACTCAATAAATATGTTTAGAACACTTGTATATTGTAGGACTTCTTTTAGATTTTCATATACGGATGCTGAGGAAGTGGAAGAAGAAATATCGAAATTGAATTTGTCTAAATGTAGTGGATGGGACGGGATATCGCCAAGAATGTTGTATGAATGTAGGTACGTTTTATCTTCCTATCTAGCAAGGATATTTAATTGCATTATAGACACTGCAACTTATCCTAGTGCGTTGAAAATGGCGAAAATCATCCCTGTATCTAAGGTGAATACGGCAAGTAATCTGAGTGAATACCGACCAATTGCTTTGCTTCCAATAATAGATAAAGTTTACGAAAGAATTTTGCACAGACAATTATCACGCTATTTTGAAGAAAACAACTTATTGAGCCCATTTCAGTTTGGGTTTAGAAAAGGCTCCGGTACGGAGGAAGCAGTAGTAAATGTGGTGAATAATATATGCAAAGGGTTGGATGAAGGAGCTAGTGGTGTTGCTGGTATTTTCTACGATCTTTCCAAGGCTTTCGATTTAGTAGATCACGGTATATTGATTCAGAAATTAAGATACTATGGTTTGGAAGAAGCTGCATTAGATTTAATAGGGGATTACTTACGTAGACGTCAGCAGTTTGTTGAGATTTCTGGCTGTAGGAGTAGGAGTGGTCAGGTGGAATATGGAGTACCCCAGGGAAGCGTATTGGGGCCATTACTCTTTACGATTTATATTAACGATATACACAACCTATGTTTGACTGGTACTGTCTATACATATGCGGATGATATCTCCATATTCTACCCTTATAAATCTGATGTGGTCTTGAAGGCGTATATGGAAAGAGATGCATCAATAATATTCGAATATATGAGGACTAATAGACTAGTATTAAATGCTGATAAGACGAAATTGTTGAGATTTAGGCCTCGTTTGGGTGTTAATAATAATTTCAGCATTTCTGTTAATGGTAGTGTAATTGAGGAATGTGATTCGGTAAAATATCTAGGAATTTATTTTCAGAATAATCTTTGCTGGGACTTACACATCCAGGCTTTAAAGAGGAAGATATCGAGTTCCCTAGGAATATTATTTAAATTTAGGAATAAATTTAATAAAGACGTGAGACTTGCATTATACCAGAGTTTAATACATAGCCATCTTAATTATTTGCCTATAATATATGGTTGGAAGAAAACTAGTGAGTTTAAATCACTCCAGAGATGTCAGAATAAAGCTCTAAGAATTGTTTTTAATAAACCTCAAAGATTTTCAACTATTGCTTTGTATAGGGATATATCGTTAACGATATTACCGATTTTCGGGTTGTACAGAATGCGACTAAATTTGTATGTTTTTAAAAGTTTACATCGAACAGGCAACAGCTCAATACTGTTTGAGAGGAATCAGATGACAATTAACACTAGAAATAGTACTAACCTGAGAAGTGCACGATGTCGGCTCGAAACAACGAAGCAAAGAGTAGAATATATAGGGCCTAATGAGTATAACTGCCTCCCACAATACATAAGGAACATAGTACAAGTTTCACGTTTTAAGATTGCACTCAAGGATTATCTTCTATGCAACTTAGAAGCACTTCTCATGTGATTTTTAAATTTTAATATTGTGTTATAATATTTGGATTTAGTAAAATGTTCCCTTTTATCTGTAATTGTAATTAGCAGAATTTATTTAATACACTGTTCTATTCTCTTTTATTGAACTGGTAAAATTGTAGTTACATATCATAAGAGTGTAGTAAAATGTCAGCTAGCCTCAACTATGCCCGAGTGGCGCTGAGGCATAGAAATACATTGTATATAATTATTATATGAATGAATACTAATAAAAAAAAAAAAAAAAAAAAAAAAAAAAAAAAATTTAAAACATTTTTCTAGGGAAACAATTGGAAATAAAAATATGCAAATGTGTGAATAACAGAAAAATATGAAAGTATGTGAAAAAGTTTAACAAAATTCAGAATAACCTCCATATTTTTGAAAATTAACGTAAATGCTAAATCTACTATTACTATTACTTTGATAAACTGTCAGTAAATTATTGTGTATATGAGCAAAAAAGTAGAGCGTCCCGGAAGGCAGTAATCAGTCCAGTGTAGAACCAACAAAGACTCATTAAAAGAAAATTTACAAAAGCTTTAAAATAACGGAAATTAACAGAAATTTTGACTACAAAGACATTTTTGAAAATCAGCAATTCGCCGTACAAAAATTAATATTGATAATTCGCCGTGGACATGTTTTCAAACCAATAAAGAGACTGGTGAAGCTGTTTGCAAAAAATTTAATCGATCAATGAAATCATTAAATCTTTCAAATCTAAAGCGGCATCTTTTACAAATTCATCAAATAAAATACGATGAGAATAGAAAAAAGACGAAGCAAATAAAAGTTTCACTAAATAAATAAAAATTGCCAAGAGCTTCCATTGGTATGGTTACATAAGAACTCACAACGTGTTTACCCGTCTCCATTAATTTTGTCATAATTAACCCTATATTCCTCCAAGCTAAGTATTGTGTCATCGGTCTAACATTTTACATGTTCAGATGCAATAACAGAATTATTATAAAGTTAAAATTTAATTAGGTTTTTTTTTTTTTTTTAAAGCATTTTCAGAGATTCTTAGACAAAAATAGTGAGTTCATCTGATCCACCGTTATGTTAGCATTTTAAACGCAATACTTTCTGTCTGATGGAATTCCCACATTTTAACATATTTATATTACTTTTAAACACACTATTTGTAACTAAAATCCTGACAAGAAATAATTTAGATATGATGATATCATCATTATATCGTGATGGTCAGTTATATGTATAAACTCAGGTAACGATATATGTGACATGTGTTGCAATTTGATGTATATCAGAAATGATAAACGACGCGTTATGTTTAGAATCTTAAGTCATTCAGATATCATCTCCTGATACATGACAATGTCCATTTTAAATGTCACTGGGTGAAATTCAAAAAACCATAATGAAACACACCAGCACACCATAAATGCTTATTTTAATGCTCTTCATCATACGAACTCACCATCGTCTTAAAATAGAAGAGAATAATGTGCATATTTCCACTTAGCAAATGGGTCAAACTCAAAATGTAATGGAAATTTTAATAAGAATACACTCCCTTGGTTTTTGTAATTACTGAAATCTTTTTGAATGGGTACGGCACCTAGTTGGGAGGAGCCTTCAAAATCCTTTGTAATCCCTTCACATTACCTCATGCAATGCAAATATTTGAAATCACGTGTTCATATTTCTCTAAGAAATCTAGTCGTATTGCGGTATTATGTCACGACGGACATAACTCTATGTACGTAGTCACATTCTACTACGAGTATTTTGGGTCATTATGCTAAATGGGACTCCACGATGGTAGGCGAATGTCATGTACAGATACATTCATTACTTACTTAGGACAATTGACCATCCATAAAGTGTAATACCAAAATGAAGCCAACGGCACCACCTTCTAAAGTGGTAACAGGACCCTACTAAAACAATTTGCAAAAAGATAACAAAGGTCTTAAGGTATGTGTTGCTTGTGAGTCATGGCATTCGCTTCGCAAGGCATTTTTAGGTTTTTGCAACATTTTTTAGGTGTGAAGTATTGTTCATGAAGTCGTCCTTTGCCTGGTTAAATGTAGATAAACCGAACCATACACAAAGAACAAAGAAAAGTCATTCTGTCTATGGTTGGTGTTTGTCGGGCAAGACCGGAAGTAGTAGAACAAGCAACTTTCCTACAAACTTGATTTACTTTTAAAGAATTGCGGCCGTTTTTTCTCTCATTGTTTTGGCCTCTTTCTTATTCGGCTCTGACTTGACTAGCTTTGGCCTAGTTTTTTGGGTATGGGAGCCCCAACAAATATTGGCTTGTTGTTGTTAGGTTGTTACGCTTCGCTTCAGTTCACTTGGTTGTTTGTTTGTTGTATTAAACAGTGGCAAGTTGAACGATGGAAGAGTAGTAAAACGTTTTTTCAGACTGCAATGTTATGTGCAAAATATTCATAACATTTTCTTTTTCGATTTCTGTCTATGCATAATAAGTGAATAGGTTTGTTGTCTCATTTATGTTTGTACGAAGTTCAATATCTTAAAATTATGAGCAAACATGTGAAGTGCACAAAAGTATGAGAAAGCCTTTAACTATTCCGGCAAACATTTCTCCCAAAGTGATATTAGCAATTACATATATTATAAAATTATAAATAAATTTTACGAATTTTTACTGCCATTCGTTCATTTGCACAAGAAAGCTA
This sequence comes from Haematobia irritans, assembly GCF_050003625.1. NCBI lineage: Eukaryota > Metazoa > Arthropoda > Insecta > Diptera > Muscidae > Haematobia > Haematobia irritans. The sequence continues at coordinate 234,279,590 of NC_134398.1, read as the reverse complement.
GCTAAATAGACCCAAAGCGAAATACAAATGTTGACTCTTGTTAGACAGCGAAGTTGCAAGTTTTTGCTAGGGATTAGCAATAACAGAAGATATAATAAAATCAGAAAACGTTTTGTAATGCAATGGCGTTTACAAATGGCCCACAATCGCTATGATTGTAGGGCGTAGGGGTCAACAGAAATTGAGAGTATTTCTGCAACCACTGCCCTTAGTGATAATTTCGACGCGAATCGTTTAGAGCTACTTGCCTACTAAGATTGGGAAGATCTTGTGTATTTAAGACAGTTTGCTAAAAAAAAGAAACCGGAATTAACTTTTTGGGACTTTAAAAACTGGTATGCTTACGTAAAAATATAACATGATTGCATAGTACAAACAATTTTTTGTTTGAACAAATTCTGAAAGTATATATGCTTGAAGCAGAATATGTTTGGGAGTATTTGTTACGGATGCGATTTTTTAGGGTGGATGGTCAAAAAATTATATGGGGAGATCGCTGAACTTTATTTTAGTTCATGAAGATTAATTGATTTTAGTTAAATTTTGCACAATATGAGTAAATGTTCCTTATTTGAATAATTTTTTTTGCTAACTTTAATGACGAGAACTAAAAATAAGAAAAACAAGTATATACGGCCGTAAGTTCGGCCAGGCCGAATCTTATGTACCCTCCAACATGGATTGCGTAGAAACTTAAACGAAAGACTGTCATCCACAAATTTCAACTCACTCGCATGAAATTTGTGGGATATAAATGATTATGGACTGATATGGACCACTTTTGGCATGCTTGTTAACCACCACGTACAAAATTTCAACCAGATCAACCAGAATTTCAACCAATCCTTCTCCAAAAGGCATCGGAGGTCAAATCTGGGGATCGGTTTATATGGGAGATATATATAGTTATGGACTGATAGGAACCAATTCCTGCATGGTTGTTGGATACCGTATACTAACATCACGTACCAAATTTCAACTGAATGCGCTTCCAAGGTGCTCCGGATGTCAAATCTGGGGATCGGTTTATATGGAGGCTATATATAATTATGGACCGATATCGACCAATTTTTGCATGGGTGTTTGAGGCCATATATTAACATCACGTACCAAATTTCAACTGAATCAGATGAATTTTGGCCTTCCAAGAGGCTCCGGAGGTCAAATCTGCTGATCGGTTTATATGGGGGCTATATATAATTATGAACCGATATGGACCATATACTAACATCATGTACCAAATTTCAGCCGGATCGGATGAAATTTGTTTCTCTTAGAGGCTCTGCAAGCCAAATTGGGAGATCGGTTTATATGGGGGCTATATATAATTATGGACCGATGTGGACCAATTTTTGCATGGTTGTTAGAGACCATATACTAACACCATGTACCAAATTTTAGCCGGATCGGATGAAATTTGCTTCTCTTAGAAGCCTCGCAAGCCAAATTTGGGGGTCCGTTTATATGGGGGCTATACGTAAAAGTGGACCGATATGGCCCATTTGCAATACCATCCGACCTACATCAATAACAACTACTTGTGCCAAGTTTCAAGTCGATAGCTTGTTTCGTTCGGAAGTTAGCGTGATTTCAACAGACGGACGGACGGACATGCTCAGATCGACTCAGAATTTCACCACGACCCAGTAACACATCGAAATATTGGGGTCTTAGAGCAATATTTCGATTTGTTACAAACGGAATGACAAAGTTAATATACCCCCCATCCTATGATGGAGGGTATAAAAATTTTGTACAAATATAGTGCAATATTTTACTACAAAATAAAATAATTCATATTTTCTTAAATGGCAGAAGTTTGCTTAAATTGAGTTCATAAGTCTCTACAATTAGTAAATTTTTCTAAAATTGTACCTGTCTTGAACTTCGTACAGCGCTAAAGACATTTTAACAATTTTTAAATCCAATTTTTTTTTTTTTCAACATATGAAATTTTCTTAAACAACAGAAAAAAATTAAGTATTTTTAAAAAAATTTATTCAGTTTGAAAAAAGTATTAACTTATTTATATCATGTTGCAATTAGAAAACTATGTTAGTTAAAAAAATCGGTTTCACTTACAGATGGACATACAACATATGGTTATTACCTTATGGCTACTATGGTCATAGGTCAGTATGAGTGTTATATAAAAATTTAAGTGAAATCGGTAATTTGGTGTTTGATAACAAAAAATGTGTTCACAGACAGACGGACATGGCTAGATCGACTCAGGGACCGACCCTGACCATTATTGCCAAAGACATTATGTGTCTATCTCGTTTACTTCCGCATGTTGCAAACATATGTACTAACTTATAATATCCTGTTCCACAATGTGGCGCAGGGTATAAAAATTCTTCAATATACCGTTTTCATACTAAAAGATATTAAAAAGTAGTTTGAAATCAAATCTAAGTACACAAGTATGTGATGTTTTCGACTCATTGATTTCTTTTGGCATTTTCAATTAATTTTTTTGTTCAAATAATTGTATTCTAACTCAACAATCTGTATGAACCCTTCATACAGAAGCTAACGAATTTGTTGTTTTCACAAATTTTTCATAAATTTTAAAATCTCCCTATGTGACCATAGTCCATTGAAATTTTCCGAAAAATAAGAATAATTGCACTTTCACATAACAAATTATAGCAAAAGTATTTCTCACTTAAAATTCCATTAAGTGTAATATTTTTTGACTGCTCCCACCCTACGACCATGAGTAACAATGTATCGTTAGACCTAAGTAAAATGTAGTTGTCATCACATCCGTTATAAGAATGTGACCTTCTTATGTAATTAATGGCCCTTGCACCCACTCTGTCTTTCTTGTGGCCATGCTAAAGGAATGCGTGGCAGAAGCTCCCACCAAACCTGCCTGATGATGACATTTGATTTACACACTATCATTACGCCCAAAACTATTCCACGACTGGACTACAATTCTCTGCATGCCACAATAGAATTACTTCTTTTTTTCATTCGCAAACACTTCCATTTGCCAAATGATATTTTTACATAATTGAAACTCAGCAAACATGCCAAAGCAAAAAAGGTCAAAGGAGGTGAAAGATATATAAAAATGTTTGAGTTTTCTTTTAGTTTTTAAGCGTCGCCGATAGCCCTCTGAGGTTATCCGACTCCTCGCTGCTAAATAATGCCATACCATTGGAATTTGCATTATCAAAATTAAATGTAATTAGACATTGTCGGCGAGGAGCACACCTTTATATATTTCTTAACTAAGAAATTGAATGGAGAAACTAAGAAAATGAAAAAAAAACTCAGTATCTGTAGAGACATGCAAAAGGTATTATGGCTAAATTCTAAAATAAAAGCACTCAACTCCTTTTGTGCAATTTTTGGCTAAGGCCAAAACCTTAACGACCATTTGATTAATTGTGGTCACACTTTCTTAAGGGCTTATGACCACAATCACCCTCATTCCTCTAGTTGGACTACACAACAACAGCGTAAAAGTCAACAGTTAATAGGTCATTTCACATTCCAGCACTACATTACAACCCAGCTTGGATTGTTGAGGAAAACAACGGTGGCATGGAGTTAATTTATATGTGAAAGCCAACATGAGGAATGATATGATTAATATCCAGATAACGATTATGGCAGAGAGTTCTTCGTCAAGTGGCAGTGTAATTTTTGTTCATTAAATTTGTCCTTCTCTTCCATGATACACAAAGATTGGATGACGCGATTCCGTCACAACTCAGTATTACTGATATGGTTCCTCCTATCTGATTGTTTTAAATTAATTAACTTAACTCGTTTAAGTACTATGTGCATCAGCAAGTACTTCTATTCAGAATACCAGAAAAAGGTAAAATCGAGTGGAGGTTACAAAAAAATCAAACCTAAATAATTTCCATTGTACACAATCTTACCAAAGTTGACATACTCCTGATTTGTTAAGACAACACCTACTGAATGGAGAACCCATGGATGTCTGTGCGAAAGTCGCTTCATGCCTTCTTATGTCAAATGTCTGTGGGGCGAATCTCCGTTTATCTTTCTAGAATGGATGTTTACCCAATAACTAATGAAAGTAACAAACGATCAACTTTATATTGACTACTAGACAAAATAATTAACTTTAATCTTTCCTATATAAATCCGTTTTTTATACCCTTCACCACTACTGTGGTACAGGGTATAATAAGTTTGTGCATTTGTATGTAACGCCAAGAAGGAAAAGTCTGAGACCCATCGTTTAGTATACCGATCGTCTTAGAATTAAATTCTGAGTCGATTTAACGATGTCCGTCTGTCTGTCTGTCTGTCTGTCTGTCTGACTGTCTGTCTGTCTGTCTGTCTGTCTATCCGTCTGTCTGTATATGTAATTTTGTGTGCAAAGTACAACTCGCAGTTTAAGGCCGATCGTCCTCAAATTTGGCACAGCGTCGTTTTTTGTAACAAAGACAATCAGTATTGAATTTGGAAAAAATCGGTTCAGATTTAGATATAGCTGTCATATATATTTATCCCCGATCTGGTCATAATTGACGTGTTTATCAATCGGTTTTCTTCAAATTCCGTACATACGCATTTTTCATGAGTCCCGAAAAACTTACAAAATATCAGCCAAATCGGTTCAGATTTAGATATAGCTCCCATATATATCTTTCATCCGATTTAGACTCATATGGCAACAGAGGCCAAAGTTTACTACCGATTTTCGTGAAATTTTGCGCAGAGAGTAGAATTGACATTCTACCAATACTTGCTAAATTTGATAGAAATCGGTTTAGATTTCGATATAGCTCCCATATATAACTTTCATCCGATTGCACTTTCATGGCCTCAAAAGCCAGAGTTTTACCCTGACTTGCTTCAAATTTTGCACGAGAGGTACCTTTGATGGTGTCGTTATGTGTGCCAAATTTGGTTAAAATCGGTTCAGATTTAGATATAGCTCCCATATATATATATTTCGTCCGATTTGGGCTTATACGGCCTCAAAAGCCAGAGTTTTGCCCTGACTTACTTCAAATTTTGCACATGGAGTACATTTAATAGTACGGGTTAGTGTGCCAAATTTGGTTGAAATCGGTTCAGATTTAGATATAGCTCCCATATATATATTTCGCCCGATTTACACTCATATCCCGTGGTCATATGCCAAATTTATACTCCGCGAAATTTTGCAGATATTGCAGAATTATTATTCTAACGATGCATGTCAAATTTAGTCAAAATCGGTTCAGATTATATATAGCTCCTATATATACGTACACCAGAGTTGGGGAAATATGGCAGGCTGTTTCATATTTTAGACCCATTTTCAATGGGATTTTCCTCCAATTGACTGGATAGTTTCCACAGAGAATATTTTTAATATGATATTTAAGTGGGTCAAGTTTGATCTAATTTGGTTCAGATTTAGATTTAGAGATGCTAACACAAGTGTTTGTCTACATAGTGGTGAAGGGTATAATAAAGTCGGCTCCGCCCGACTTTAGACTTTACTTACTTGTTTTTTTAATAAATCTCTTCAGATATAAACTTAGGTTAGGATAGGTATTGTGGCAATCTCTTATCTCTTAGAATCACTTAGACTATTTAAGCCATTGTGATACCACAAGTGGTGAACTTCTGTCTTATCAATTGGCGCCTGAACGGCGTTTAATATAAATTGATGCCCTTTTTATTCAATCCTCGAAATACTTCTGAAGCATCCTTTCCTTGTCGTTTCAGCGAGCGACTATTCTGATATTAATTCGACGATTATTCAAATTTTTTTCCTTTACTGCTACAATCGGGCCATCGGTTGTTTATGTGCTCGAGCGACCAGGACGAACATCGTCATTGACATTTCCTTGGCCATCCTTTTATCAGTTACACCACAAATTAGTTTGTGTTCTGCTCACTAAGTAAAATTGAGCAATCGATCTAAAACGCAATAATGTCAGAAAATGCGACACGTAGCTGTAAGAGTCTAAAACCGCAAATCTTGTGAAAATTTCGACAATATAATTGCTTATTGGTTTATAGCTTTGTCAAGTCCAGTTTATAAACAATAGTTGGCATTATCGCAGTGTGTGTTTAGATGGCTATATCCAAAAACGAACCGTTGTGAATGGTACTTGGCAACAGTGGCTCTGGCTCTTGTCCCCGAATTGGGACCCCAAAAATCTCCAATGTAAATTAGAATTCCTCACAAAAATTCCCAAAATGAGCTCTTCTGTAGAAAATCAGTAATAATTTAAAAATTGAAATGAACTGAATTGTCCTAACAGCACAGAAAAACATTTCACGAAAATATTTCCAATTAAAGTCTTGATTGAGTTTGAAAAAATATTCCATTAAAAATTTAATTGATTCAACAATTTTCTTTAATTGAAACAAAATTCAATCACTAAAATTAATTTTTTAATTGAATTTATCATTTCTGTGATTGAAGACATTTCAATTAGAAATTAATTGGATCAATTAATTTCGTGATTGAAGACAAAAAATATTTTTGTTGTGTGAGCATGCAAGCTATAATAAGATCAAGATTTTGAAACACAACACCAGGAGACCAGTAATCGTCTTCAAAATGCTGAAGAAGAGAAATCAGAATAAGAGATCGGTCACCATGTAATTACTTCTTACTACTTCTTAATACTCAAGTAATAATTTTCCAAATCAGTGATGAGGAAGCAACAGTTTGGTCGCGAAATGTTTTCACAGTTGTAGAAAAATGCCTTGACCAATCTGAATAAAATTATACATTAGCGCTGGGCCCCAAAATAAGCGCTTGAGTCAAAAAATAAAAAACCTGGTTTATTACACCGAACCGAAAAAAATCACCAAATTTATTGCAATTCCCTACCAAGATCCCAACACCAAACCTTGTCCCCATCCAGGAAAAAAATCCCCAATACTGGCAACTAATGGTTGGGGTCCTAAAGTTTGGCAATACTGGCCGCATAGCTTAGCAACTAATGGTTGGGGTCATAAAGAAAGACATATCTCCTTGTTTCACGCCTATAACAATAGGTTTTACACCGATTTAGAAGTTTTTAATGTGGTGTTTCTTTAGTCTTTTTACAGGAACATTTAAACAATATTCCGTTGTGATATTAAATACGGTGCACTTATCTCCAAAATTGAAAAAAAGTTAATTTTTAAAATGTTCCATTATGCATGGAATTGAATTTACAAAACACCCAATTAATCAAAATTCAAATTCGATTTTAAAAATAGTGAAAACTCAATTTGAAAATCCTAAAAATTTTATAGATCTCAACAAGTGATTGGGTTTTTATGGTTTTCTGTATCCGCTACAGATACAAATTGTTAGAGTTAGTCAGTGCCTGGTATTGAAGCCACAACATTATCCAAACCGGGAATGCCAACCATTCCACCGCTGTTGCTACCAGTTTAGGTAAGTCTGATTTTACTGTAAGCATTCTGTGAAAGATAATAGAAGAATTCTGCCTACGACATATGAAATTTTCAGCTAGTCAACGGTTGCCACCATACACGTAATTCCAATTATTTTATTGGATAAATACATTTTACTAAATATTCTCGAAGATAAATAAATCACAAACGCCAAAGGAAATATTTAACCATAACTTAAACCAAAATGATTCAAGTCAAAAGAAAATACCCTCACAGAGACCATTTATGTCCATAGAAAAAGTGTGAAATATGGAAGTAGCTTGCTTCCTGCTTCCCATGCACTCCTACGTAAGGGTTTATAATGGGGGTAAACATAGATTTTGAAGAAAAAACAACACCACTAAAAATAGCTACTTTACTATGTCGGTGAAAGAGTGGGTTAGCGAACAAATCATGTGGCGTTTTTTCCTTTACTTCTTTTAGGAGTTTGGCCGTCATTCACCACTTGACGTTCCATTAAAGTCGCCCTTGGTCAACGTAAGTATTTTGTGCTGGACACATGCACACACTCGTAGACATCCACAACAAACTCCTATGTAAGAATATTTAGGTCAAGGATTTTTTGTTTTTTGGCTAATGTTACATTGATGAAGTTTACACGCTTGTCCCAAATCATAATGAATCGTCACCGTTAACGTGGAAATTATTTTAAGTCTAGCGAAGCAAAATTTAGTTCGACTATCTTTTTTCAAAATGCATCATGGGAATCATAGTTCATTAAACGCATTCTCTCTACCGCAACAATTCTTACTGCTGTGTTCATATCAATATGGACCTCTGCTTGGGAGTTCCGCATGGTTTTTTGGGAGCACGCACTGACGCACATGTGCTTTGAGCCCATATTCTTAAGTTTCCATTTCAATTCAGTTAGCAGTTACAGAAATGATTGCGTGTATAAGGCTCTTTAATAGAGCCAGACCGACTTCCTTTTGACCAACTTTGATTTTTGTTTCTTTAAGTGTGGTGTGTATTGATTTAGAGCTGTGTTTTCGTTCCTTTTGTTTTTGTTTTATGGTCGATGACTGATGTTTGTTTTTATTTTTATTGCAGTCTCACTCTCTCTCTCTCTCTTTGGGAAGACTTTAAGATATTTGTGCTTTAAATAGGCTACTTCTTGTAGTTGGGAATTGAGAGATACTTACGTTATTTCTGGCTCCTACATCGGCTCCCAACTCAATCATTCGATCCATAATTGAAGTTTTATTGTCTTTGGTGGCATACATGAGGGGTGTCATCCCTGTATTCTGAAACGAGATAGAAAGATTTTTAATGCAATTAGTAATCGTTTTTATCACTCGACTAAACAATTTAATTGAAACATTTCTATAGAATAATAAATAATAAAAGTAATTTCAGACAGAGATTGAAAATTCATATAACGGCCCAGCAAAAAAGCGTCGCCAAAAAAAGTAGTGAAAATGTTATTTTTGGATCCTGAAGTGGTGTAAAAGCGATGAAGTGCACTGAATTTGCATCACTTGTTAAAGAACCTCCTAGATAGTTAAAATAAAGAACTTCTTTGGGAGGACATTTTTGGAAGTTCTTTAAGGTTGAATTACACACCATGCGTCAATCCGTGCGTTGATGGAAGAGTTGATTGTTTCTGTTTGTGGCAGACTATTCGAGCTTTTGATTTCAAACCTAACCTAACAACAGAGTAGTTCAACTGGTATAATTTATTTGAACAAAGCATACTTTTAGGATGATGAAGTTATTCTCTGTTTTAGGAATTGATCCTAAAATTATGCTACACCTATATTGTAGTAATATTATAAACGCCGTCATTATTTTGCCACCCTGCATTGGTGCCCCTTACTATCGATCATTGGTACCCTAGGCCCGAGAATTGTCGTTTTGTAAGACGTGTGTGGGGGTGTAAGCGCTGCGATTGGAGCGCTTTTTTAAATTTTTAACTTTTATAGAGTCCTGAGTATAACTTTAGGGATATGTTAACTTTTGTAAGTTTCTTTATGGTATGTTTCTTTATGGAGGCAAAATAGCATTCCAAATTTCGAAGATATATTAAAACACCATATTCAAGATTCAAATTGCATAGAAATTTGGCAGCTACACTGAAAAAATATTTACGTGATATTAAAGATTACGCAACCTAAATTTTAGGATGCGCAATTTACACTATATTAAGGACAAATTTCTTTAAAATAATGCAATTTTAATTAAAAGAAAGTTCATAATGTTTGCTTCAAAAATTGGTTTTCATATAGTTAGGACACAACCTTTAGGTTAGGTTAGGTGGCAGCCCGAGGTACCAGGCTCACTTAGACTATTCAGTCCATTGTGATACCACATTGGTGAACTTTTCTCTTATCACTGAGTGCTGCCCGATTTCATGTTAAGCTCAATGACAAGGGATCTCCTTTTGATAGCCGAGTACGAACGGCGTTCCGAACGGCGTTGCAGTGAAACCACTTAGAGCTTTGAAACCCTCAGAAATGGAAACAGCATTATTGAGATGGGATAATACACCGCTAAAAAACGTTTTGGTGTTCGGTCGATGCAGGAATCGAATCCACGACCTTGTGTATGTAAGGCGGGCATGCTAACCATTGCACCACGGTGGCTAGGACACAACCTTTGGAAATTAAAGTTGAATGTCTTTGAACTATGACAAAGTAATGAAAATCATTTTTGATTTTACAAAAATCGTTCCTAAATTAAATGAAATATTAAAACTACAGATTTAAGATCAAAACGCTTTAAATATAGGCTAAGACTTATTTTGAGGATTTTTTATATTTGATTTAAAGTTTTTTTGGAATTAAGAAAACAGTTTTTACTTTGAAGTTCTGTTATAATTTGGATTTTCAAACTTTTATTTTAAAGAAGGCGCATATTTTGCTCGGAATTAATACCAAAATCCTTATGTGAAGGTCAAAGTCTTTGGATCCAAGTAATCTTTGTTTTTTTAGTGAATATGCAATCGGAAGGTCGGACCAATATGAATCACATTTTGCCAATCCTTTTTATGGATCAACAAATCTGTAAATGTCAAATTCCAAGTCAACTTCCCAAAATTGGAAAATTCGACTTTTAAACTTTTTATATGGTGCACTGAAAAAAATATTGTCGTGAGGTCAAAGATTTCATGTCTTTCAAATACAAATGCAAATTTTGCTTAGCATAGAAGACGCATTTATCTAATGTAAAGTTTATTTCCTTGCCCAAAAGTCGATAAACTTTTCAATGAAGTCGTATTATCCTTATAATTAAGTGATTTCACTTAAAGATTGGTATCATAACATGAAAGAAAAAATGTTTGGGCTAAGGTCAGAAAAAGTCTTTAAATTTAAAGAAATTGTCTTTAAATTTGTTTTCTTTTTGCATCTTGACTACAAAGCAAAAAATCGTTCAAATATAAGACAAGTTTTTCAACACTTTATTTTAAAGACGATTTTTCTTTGAAACATAGCATAATTTCTACTGGAAGTCGAGTCTTAATTTAGAAAATAAAGTTGTGGTTAATTCGTTTTTAAAGGACTGTGATAGCATATGAAGAAAAAAAAGCTGGAAAGGCAAAAAACGAAATCTATGGAACAGGGCATGTTTTTTTTTAGTGTGGACTTTTAATTTTTAAGATTACTGAACTTTCAGTAATCTTAATTTTTAAGATTACTGAAAGTTGACTAGACTTTTTGTCAAAAATCTATTTTTGTATCCCTATTTGGTATGAAGTTTCAGAACAATTTCTCCATTATCGAAATTTGTAGCATTATTTGAACAGATAAATAGGCAGAAATATCATGTTCGGTAAATAAATTATGGCAAAGTGACAATACATGAATATTATATTAATTTTTTTTTTTTTTGATGAAAATACATTTTTTCGTGCAGTCATAATTTGTTCACTACTCGTTTTGTTGGCAAGTGTAAGTTCAGCTAGAATGAAATAAAAAAAACCTATTCTCTCATTAACTTATTGTCATTTGATACTTGTAGATGGTACTTGTATATTTAGGCATTCCAAGTATTTTCGCATGATACTGTGGGTGGTAAACTGATTTACATGGACTAGAAAGGATTGAAGATACCAAAGATACTTTTCTGTCTATTTTTAGCAATTGTGGCAATAAATTTAATAGGAAATCAAAGCCCTACAACAAAAACGCAAGAAAGGAGTAAGTGGAGGGAAACATTAGGACCAAAGCAACGCAAAAACGCCACCCAATGGGGAAAACTTCAATCGAATATCCAAATGAATATAATGCCTGTAAAGGCATTGCCATCCAACCTGTAGTAGACGGAAGCTCAAAGCAGGCTAGGGGGTAGTGGGGAGTTGGAGAAATGCCACCACTATTCATAGATATTAATGCAGATGTATTTATTGCAAAGTATCGTGTTGCTTGTTGTCTTTCAGGATGTGCTGACGATTCGATGGCGGCGGCATTGTTTTGTGGGTCGCTTTGGTATTTTCGGTTATTTTGTCAAGTAAACAAACAATTTCGTGTTGGTAAGGGAGACGATGGTAAGGGGTATATTGTTGTAACCAGCTTTATACTGACTATCATCGAATTGATATTGGAAAAAGATGATAGTTTCCGTTTCAATTGATTTTTTTTGTGATATTCATTTGCCATATAGACGAATAGATAGGGGAAAGACGACATCGAAGTATGGGAATGCGTTGTATTAAGGGATGTAATGAGGTATTTCACATATCGTTGCATTACCTGTCCTTACTAATAAGTTAAATCATCAACTTTGTCTATACTTAGGGTTTAGTCTGCGAGATGAAAAGAGTTTTCACAAATTCAACATAATGAAGGAATTTAAAAAAATCGTATGGTCATACTACTTTACCTGATGTGTTAGAACCAGCAGTTATATATGTTAAACTTTAGTAACATTATCACTATCAAATTTATGTCATAAGCTTTGTAAGGAGGAAGTTTACCTCTTTATAAAATATATCTCGCTGAAGATGATCACCGTGTGTGTTGAAATATCCGAGAAAAACTACTTTTTCAAGAATAAAACAATGGAAACCTACAATACCAGCTATTAGTTCATGACTTCAAGCCAATTTTGATCATATAATTTTATGATAAAATGTCAAAAATTTCTTAATCCTTTTTACCTACTTATTTTATTTGAAAACTTGTCTATTTTTCCTATGAACATCCATTTACAGACGACAGGGTACATGATCTCTACTTGTCCACTTCACAAGGATAATTTTGCAACCTTACCCTGATCGGTATATTTAAGCAAAATATATCACTCCTTTCGTAAAGAAATAATGGATAAATCAGCCTGCACCATTTTCACGGTTTTGGTAAACCGTGCGCAAATTGTTTAGAATTTAAATAATACAATAAATGGTGTTGATATTGGCCAATGAATGTTTGTTTCATCTACACTGCCGGAAAGATCTCATTCAATTTTCAAAATTTTAATATAAAAAAGCTGCTTAATTATCAGTGAATATTCATTCACGGATGTTTGCGACACGAAGAAATTAAATTGATAACTCAGTATGATCAATTATCAATTCGCTATTGTTTCGCTGTATCCTCATACCGACGGTTAAATTCAACATTTTTCATTTTGCAACGCTCTTCTGTAACATGAAGCTAATATTCTGAAAGATTTTTTTTTTTTTGTGAAGAACGAAATTTTAGACAAGTGTTGATTTCTCTTGTCTTTAAGAAAAAATATTATAAATTCATATTTATTTGATTTTAAAGAAAATACTTTTTGACAAAAAGTAATTTGGTTCGGGAGGAAAGTATAATGTTCTTTTTATGTACTTACGGGATCATGCACACCAGCCAGAGGTATGGTATTTCCATCTTCTCCTTGATTAGCCACATATTTTTCCAATTTTTTCAACTCCTGTTCGATGGGTGTCCATTCAGCTTTCATGGCCAGGGCCAACACTTTATTGGCCGTCTCGCGTATGGATGCCCCAGCACTTGGTGGCTTGGGTGCTGCATCCGGATCTTTGCGATCGCCATTAATTGAACTATCATCCTTTGGATCTGAATCAGCTTTGCTGGCCGGCGTATTCCGTTCGCTGGTCGAATCGTCCGGTGTATTGCTGGCAGCGCCCGCAACCGAGGAGGGTGTCTTACGACCCACTCCTGCGGCTGCAGCTCCACCACGTCCACCTCGTTTACTCGGTTGTGACATGGTGGTTATCCTAATGCATTGCTTGACTTCGTCACACTACTCTTGGAATGGTTTTCATGCACTCGGTCTATCGGTGGTTACACAACACTTGACATTGGTAAGGAATCTCTTTTTTACTATCTGCAAAATGGGGACATAACGAGGGATTTCCTTTCGTAGCTTTGGATTTCTTTTTTTCTTCACTTTTAATTTATGCACTTTTTTTCATTTAATTCATTATATTTCCTGCTTTTAATTCCACTTTTCTATATTCTTTTCTTAAGTTGTTGTTGGTTTTCGCTGTTGCTACTTCTGCTGCTACTGCCAGTTATTATTACTATTGTTGTTGTTGTTTAGCCAAAATATCTATGGGTAAACCACTTTTCTATGGAGTTGCCAAAAAATTTACATATTTATTGGTAACACACACACACACATACATTCACTCGCAAACGCTTCCATAGACTTTATCTCGCACACAAACACACATACACTAGCACAGGCAATACCATCAAAGAACAAATACTAGCCTACGTTTTTATGGTTGTAACTTCTTTTTTATTCTTTCTTATTTTTTTTTTTTTTCAAACCGCACCGTTTCCGTTTCCTTTATGCCAAGTAACCGTTAGGTATTTGTTTTTTTACAACTTTGCGTGAGATCCGCTTTAGTTTCAAAAATCAACCGTTAACTCCGCCAGTCTAAAGTGTTCTGATTTGTCAGCGGCACATGGCAAACGTGCTAGCCCTGATTGAGGAAAGTTTCGTTGGATTTCTTGAGCTCGGCTCTTCCTTAGCAACATAACGAATGTCTTGCGCAACTGATGAGTCTAAAATCTGGCGGGCTTTTTTGCCATCACTACTACCACTACCATCATTCTTGGCCAAAACACACATGTTGCATGTCGGCTTTTGATATTAATGTATGTGTTTGTGTGAGCCTGAAGTAAATAAACGAAACCTTTATTATCCTCCTCACCAAAACTTTTCTTACACGCATTTTATTGCTTTTGTTTACATTCATCCCACCTACTTTTGGCCATCTTTAAACATTTCTTGTAATTTAAATTTTTGGATTTTCCCTGAGGTAGTTTTTGGAAATTCCGTAGCAATTCTTAAATACTTGGGTACTTTGAAATGGGCCAGTTGTCCTTTACAGAAAGCTTTAATGTCATCCAATGTCAAGGTTTCCACTTCATCTTTCAATCGTATATAGGCACAGATTTCTTCCCCCATACGTTCATCGGGAACTCCGATAATCTGAAAGTTCAGCAAAAGAATATATATTCATTAGGGTAGGAAATCTTTATTAATTTCTTGTATATTTTGATTATGTAAAGTGGCACCATACCACACAAAACAAAAAAATCTGATTCCATCACGAAATTAATTGATAATAGTATTCAATTAAAAATTTTGTTGAATCAATTAAATTTTTAATTGCATATTTTTAAAAACTCAATTATAATTTTTGTGAAATTTTTTTCTGTGCACTACGGATTTAGTCGTGAACGTATCGTTGGTTTAAGATCAATACCAAATAGTATTCGATTTCGAGTATATGGTACATATGAAATATATACATGTCCCATAAGAAATAACAAGTGTCCAGGCTATGTCATTTGACAGCCAACACTAATAAACTATTTGGCGAGCTGATGTAGTCTTTTATTATTTCCTAGAACCGAACTATAGTTAATCTATGATCGCATGGCCTGGGCCACTAACTGAGTCCAAAGAAAGTGTATTTTAACCATCGCTAAAAAGGTATGGAGTTTTCTCAGAGTTCCACTATGTCTTAAAAGGTGTAACATAAGTCGATATAAACACACAAATTTCTTTTATTATTTGGTAACTTAATTAATTGATAATTAACTTTTTAATTGAATTTGCTTCAATCACGAAAACATTAGTACCAATTAAAACATTAATTAAAAATAAAAAATATACTTCATTAAAAGCTTAATGCTTTGATTAATTTTTTCTACAGAAACTAATTATTTGCGAAGAAAATTTCAAATTATATTTTTAAATTTTATTTTTTTTGGTACTAAATATTTTAATTAAAGACATAAAACAATGTCAATAATTTTCTTAACTAACTTATTTTTTTATTTGATTAACCCCCATTTTCATAAAGCTCCGTTAGTGTTCCGTTAACTAACCAACTTTTAAATCGTATTATGGACGAAGCTGTCATCTTGCATATATTTTCCATATGCCAGTTAGGAACTTAACTGCCGAAAATTTGCCAGTTAAATTTAACTGGAGAGAAGATATTTTAAATTTATTTTCTGTTAATTGGCAGTTAAACCCTAACGGAGCTACATGAAAATGGCCGTAAAAGGTTGGTTGCATCAGTTAATTTTCAACGTCAATCAACTTTTTCTGTGGAAAGGAATAATACTATTTCAAATATCAGCAAAGTATCTTTTAGAATTTGAAGCCAGTCCAAGGAAATTGTAAAGCAATACTCCAAAATGGTCAGTTTGCGGAAGTTAACATTAGCCCAGAATAGTATAACTATTCAAAATTGTATAATTATATTCATTAATAGCTAACACGACTTACCTGCGACTCCAAAATACTTGGATGGCTATTCAAGAAGTCCTCCACTTCCTTGGGGTATATGTTTTCTCCTCCTCGTATGATTAAGTCTTTTTTTCTACCCTGATAGCGACCTACCCCATTTGGGTCCAAAATAAATTTATCGCTATATAAAGAGAATTAAATAGAAAAGTGCAAAGGGGTAGAAAAATCACACGACTACTCACCCAGTCTTTAACCAACCACTGGAATCAAGCGTTTTCTTCGTATTCTCCTCATCCTCAAAGTAACCTAACATAGAAAACCAACCTCGAAGCCATAACTCTCCCATTTCACCAATCTTCACTGTGTTTCCATTGTTATCCACGATCTTGGCTTCGGCATGGGGCAAAAGTTTGCCACATGACAACATGGCCTTGTCGGGACTTTCTGTACCGTCGTCAGCAAATACTAGCCCCGAACTTTCGGACATTCCATATCCCAGACGTACGTTGGATACTTGAAGAACTTGCCGGGTTCTCTGCACCACCTCTGGAGAGCACGCTGAACCACCCATCAAAGCCAAGTCCAAGCTTAAAGTATTCTTTTGCAGTCTTTTCTGATTATCAACCATGTCCACAAACATTGTAGGTGTTCCTAGAAGCACATTGCACCTGTACTTCTCCACGGCTTCTAAAGCAGCTTGCGCATTAAATGTTGGGCTAGGAAGACACAACGTACTACCATAATTCAAGGCGGCGGCCACTACACAAAATCCAAAAATATGAAACATAGGTACTGTCATACACACTGTCTTAGGACCTTCATGCAAAAGGAGAGTTGAACCCATGTGTATTGCTTGGTTCACCATGGCAAAGTGTGAAAGCAATGCAGCCTTGGGCTGGCCCGTGGTACCCGATGTAAATTGTATTGACAGTGGTTTCTCTGGTTGATGTGCAATTGCTTCCAATCGCAAATTACAGATTTTGTGAGGTTCGGGTTTGGTGCGAAATATGTCATCATAATTAAAAAATTTGTCTTGCTTTTTCGGTGATTTCATTACAACTTTCAAACCATTTGTGTTCATTTCATTCAGAATTGAAGCAAAGTTACTTTTGCCGTATGAGTCCATTGTGACCACTAGCTTAACTTTGGCCTTTTGCAGAGCATATTCCAGTTCTGGTTTTTGCAGGGCATGGTTCAGACAGGCCAGGGGAAAACCACCCAAAGCGGAGGCCAAAAATGTAATGTACCATTGTTTGGTATTAGGGGCCCAAATAGCCATGTGATCTCCCCGCTGTAAACCCATCTCCTCCAACTTAACAGCCATAGTAGAGGCCTCCTCATAGGCTTCAGCAAAAGTGACTTGGGTATCATCATAATGCGAGTAAAGCGCTATACGATTACCATATTTCTCAACGCACTTTTGAACTTGTTGCCCAATATTGTCATATAGGATTGGGGTCTTGCCGATATGGTGGTAATAAGCCAATCTGCTACAGCTAAATAACAATACAATAGACACAGGCCATATACATGTCAACAAAATCAGTTGTACCCACCTTCTAGCAACGATAACCATAGGCCCATTTGCATATTTTAGAAATGCTCTTAAATACATTTTTACGAGTTATTCACTCAGCAAATCCCGAAATCGAACTAACAAAACAAATCAATTGTTTTGCTTCAAAAACAACCAAGCTGGACAGTGAGACAAGCATATGCCGGGGTTTTGCAGAGATTAAAAATTCAGCGGGAGAATAAATTCTGAATTGATAAGAGTGAATGAATTGTGTGCCTCATGGATGAATATCCATGCGAACCGGGTTTACAACAATTTTTATACCCTGCGCCACACTGTGGAACAGGGTATTATAAGTTAGTGCATATGTTTATACCCTGCGCCACACTGTGGAACAGGGTATTATAAGTTAGTGCATATGATTGCAACACCCAGAAGGAGACGAGATAGACACATGGTGTCTTTGACAAAAATGCTTAGGGTGGGCTCCTGAGTCGATATAGCCATGTCCGTCTGTCCGTCTGTCCGTGAACACATTTTTGTAACCAAGGGATTAGGTAGTAATTTAAGGCCAATCGACTTCGAATTTGGCACAAGTATGTGTTTTGGGTCAAAATAGAACCCTATTGATTTTGGAAGAAATCGCTTCAGATTTAGATATAGCTCCCATACATATCTTTCGCCCGATATGCACTTATACGGCCTTAGAAGCCTGAGTAGTACAATTGGTAGTATAGTCAAATGTGCAAAATTTTATTGAAATCGGTTCAGATTTAGATATAGCTCCCATATATATCTTTCGCCCGATATGGACTAATACGGTCCCAGAAGCCAGAGTTTTGCTCCAACTTGGTTGAAATTTTGCACAGGGAGTAGAATTAGCATTGCAGCTATGTGTGCCAAATTTGGTTGAAATCGGTTCAGATTTAGATATAGCTCCCTTATATAGCTTTCGCCCGATTTACACTCATATGACCACAGAGGCCAATTTTTTCCTCCGATTTAGTTGAAATTTTGCACAGGGAGTAGAATTAGCATTGTAGTTATGCGTGCCAAATTTGGTTGAAATCGGTTCAGATTTAGATATAGCTCCCATATATAGTTTTCGCCCGATTTACACTCATATGACCACAGAGGCCAATTTTTAACTCCGATTTAGTTGAAATTTTGCACAGGGAGTAGAATTAGCATTGTTGCTATGCGTGCCAAATTTGGTTGAAATCGGTTCTGATTTAGATATAGCTCCCATATATATGTTTTTCTGATTTCGACAAAAATGGTCAAAATACCAATATTTTCCTTGTAAAATCGCCACTTCTTAGTCGAAAAGTTGTAAAAATGACTATAATTTTCCTAAACTTCTAATACATATATATCGAGTGATAAATCATAAATAAATTTTTGCGAAGTTTCCTTAAAACTGCTTCAGATTTAAATGTTTCCCATATTTTTTTTACTAACATTGTGTTCCATCCTAGTGCATTAGCAGACTTAAATTTTGAGTCTATAAATTTTGTAGAAGTCTATCAAATTCTGTCCAGATCGAATGATACTTAAATGTATGTATTTGGGACAAACCTTTATATATAGCCCCCAACACAGTTGACGGATGTGATATGGTATCGAAAATTTAGATCTACAAAGTGTTGCAGGGTATAATATAGTCGGCCCCGCCCGACTTTAGACTTTCCTTACTTGTTTCATATAAAATAAATTTGATATTCCCTTTATTACTGAGAATACACGCAAAAATATTCATTCCTCCCAAACAAAATTTTAGACAAACAAAGATCGTTTCTCATTTGCTTTTCGCTGTAAGGAAGTTTGTTTGGAAGAAAAGTATATACTTTTTGTGATAAACGTTTATTCCTTTCCAGGATGTAAAAACAATTTAATAAAGATTAACTAAAAAAAAAACAATCTTTTCTGACTAATTGCATTTTGCCTCATTCTCACCTCCACGAGGTTTTGTTGGTTCTTAGAACCTTTTTCTGTAATATAAACAATGTAGAAGAAATTATTCGATTTTATAATTTTTAAATTTTACCATTCGCCAAGACAGAGAATCGAACCGCGGACCATACTATTTGTAGGCCAACACACTATCCACTGGGCTACGTAGCTGTTATTGTCATCAACAGTCAAACAGTTATATTTATATTAAACAAAGTTTATTTAACGGAAATATACATTTAGTTGGGTACCGTGGAGCAATGTTTAGTACATCCGCCTTGCATACCAAGGGTCGTGAGTTCGATGCCTGCTTCGACCGAACACAAAAAAGTATGTTTTTCTTTACATATCGATGTCTCCATACCAAAATACGCTAAATCTAAAAAGCGAATTTTACAGGGAACAAGTTCAAAGTTTTTTTTTTGGAATTTCTCAAAAATCGTATAAGATATAAATTCACTTTTTTCGGTCTTAAAATCATGTTTATTTTAGATTTTTTTAGTATGTACGAATTCAAAATAGTGATAATAGAACATGGCTAAAAATGACTTAGACCACTTTAGACCGAACAAAGCTTTTTGTCCTTTTTGGATTGGAACTTTTTAAAACTTTAGTCAAAGGCTACGTACAATATTAACCATAACTTTTGATAGAAGTGTCCAATAAATTCGAACTTTTGACAGGATGCAATTCACGTCAATCCGAATAAAAAACAACGAACTCCATCAAAAAATGCTAAGTGGACTTAGCGTACTGTTGAATGGGGACATCGATATATTCCGGATATGTTCAGAAGATTCCAAAAAGATGTTCAACATTGCATGCTACTATATTAAATTTTTACTATGAAACTGAAAAATGTGTCTTATTAAAGACTTAAAGTCAGAAAAGGATAGTGCTTGAGATAAACGAAATATGCTGAGTTTTTGGTTCAATATTTTTTTATTGAAAAAATAAAAATTTGGTAAGAAACGAATTTGTTTGGTGATAAAAGTTTAAAATTTTCGAAGAAATTAAAAAAAAAACTAAAAAAAGAAAAACGTTTTCGGTACACGTTTTCCAAACGTTTTTTTCTTTGCGTGTAGTATTAATTACCGACTATATCTTATACAGTGTGTATAGTAAAAACGATGATGTAATCGTTTGTTTGTATATACCGGTTATGATTGGAAACGGAAGAATCGGTTTCTATCAGCAATACTCCTTCAAATACACATATTATCCCTCTCAAATATACTTCCATTTGGTAGTCTTTAACGATACCACACTATCTATCAAAATTCTTTGGGAGACTTCTTCCCAACCAAAGTCAGTGCTGCGCCATAGCTAGATCACAACGCAAAGAAAAAACCTTTGGAAGACGTTGTTCTTTTTTTAGAGTTTTTTTTTGAATGTCTTTAAAAATTTCAACATTTTATCAGCAAAACATTTATTATAAAATTTTTATTTTTCAATAGCAAAAAAATCCAATTAATTAAAAAAGTAACTATTTTTAATGACTATACTATATTTTAATCACTTTCTATAACTATTTTAATCACCTTTTTATTTGATTAAAAATTTGATTGTTTTAAATACGTGTTTAATTAAAAATTAAATAGTCTTCCGAATTTGATCAAAAAGTTAATTGTATCAATTATTTCTTTAATTGAAAATTTCAAAAAAAGTTCAATCATTGACTTAAATAAACTTAATGTTTCTAGTTTGATTAGAAGGTTAATAGTATCAATTAATTTTTTAATTGAAAAAGTTTTCAACTCCAATCAACTTTTTAAGTGGGAATATGTGGGTGATACTTTTTCTGTGTATTACAGAAAAAGGTACTAAGAACTAAATAAACGTCGTGGAAAAGAGAAATATGTGAGGAAAGATGTTTATTGGAGATACTCAATATGAATTGAATTGAATTTCTGCACCATATCCGAAGTAGCGAATGCGGATAGGACTTACAACTTTCTACTTCTTTAACTACTCGTAGCAAAAGGGATACTCCAATGATCAATCCTTGGACCCCTATCAAATAGATATACTCAAATTTTCTAACTGATCAAATTGAGATTAATTATATCAAACGTATGCTGGTAATGTGCGACAATATTCATCACGCAAACTGTATACTATTGTGACATGTGTTTTGGGTCTAAGCGCAGATTTTCAAAGAATATTTCTGAATACCAATATGATATTGATTCAGTTCTTTTCCCACTGTGACCGGTTCGGAGATGGTCGGCATCAAACTTTTTTAGGTTTGCGAATGTCGCAAAGTTGTAAACGTCACATGCGTAAAGAATCTGTAGAAAAAGTAACAAAAGTCGCAAACTCAAAATAATTTAGTCGCGTCAGCAAGGCAGTGAATTCGATGCCTAGCTGACGATGGTATGTGCGAATAAATTTCAATTCTTAGGAATGTTCACAATTTTCGGCTGTAGTCCCCACATTTTCCCTATTGCCTTAACCCCAAACCATTTCCCTATTGCCAAACCCCAAACTTTCACAAATTTCTGGAGAAACTGACAGCGACTGCACTTAGGGGTTCTACAGTAGGTTTACGACTTTTGCGACATACGTATTATACCGTCGCAAATGTATGTCGCAAAAGTCACAGTTTGTGACAGGCCAACCCTGGACAGGTTCGATAAGCTCAATCAATATTTAATCTAATCGTTCATCATCTTATCATAAAGTAGCTGTATATAAGGTAATTCATTATACGGGCATCGAAATTCTGGCATCGAACAAAAAACACAATGTACATACAATTCGCTCTTTATATCGTGCAGTTGCGTACCAAATAATTGGCGATATACTGGATTAATTAATTGGCCACATTAACTTTAAGACATGCTATGATTGTGATCTGAAAATATTGTACAATAAACCAACGTATTCACATTTTGTTCTAACATAACTATTATTACACTATCACACCCACATAAATATGCCATAGCCAGAACAATGCGTTGCTTGTCAATTATTATTCCATTTCCCATGTTTGTATATCAATTACCAGGTGAATAAGGATCAATTCCACTATCTTGGTTATCTACTCTCTATATCCACCGGAATTCTTGTGAAATTAATTTAGTAACATAATGGTGTTTTCTTTTCTTGAAAAAGTGATTTGCCTTAATTTTGTCTGTACAGAATGCGCATTTTTTAAATGTTACCAGCGACCCAAAAAATGCTATCACTTCAAAAGAAAAGAATTCAAAGAAGGAAGCAGGGCAATCGCAGCACTCTCGTTCGTTGGCAGTGCTGAAAATGCCCGTAATTTGCCTCTATGCGTGGTGCTATTTTCACAACAGAATTCGAAGCCTTTTCTCACTTTTGTCTGTTTGTTTTTTTTTTTAGAAAAGAACCTAAAAAGTAAATTTTCCGGGCAAAGTTCAAAAACAGTGCGCATTTTTTACAAGAAAAGAAAACGCCATAAGAGTTTGTCTCATACTGGTTAACGAGGTACACCAATAGGACTTGTCCATACACGCCAGGGAGTAGTCCTGTACCGATCCTGGTGATGATCCATTTCCCGTAGGTTATACAAACAATAACTCCATCATTATATTTTCTTTACTCCTTTCCAGGTAGTTCTTGTAAAATAGCTTCGATTTGCATAGCATAGAAAGAAAATTCTAAGGATTATAAAAAGTGGACCCGAATCATACTCTATGCAGATAAAATGGGGATTGGTTGTGACAACAGTTTGTTTGTTACCGTCAACGGACAGTTTCGGTTACCATACACCCGATTTTCATGAATACTACATAATAATGCAAGCATTTGTTGTTTATTTCGTCCAAACCACATTGTTTGCCTAAGTCTGATTTTTGTTCATTTGGTATCATAATTAACTGATTTTCTAAAGTTATCATTATACTTTTACTGAATACTATCTTTTTAATCTCATCCACGGTAAGTCGATCTCTCACACTAGCTAGAGTCACTTTTATGCACTACATTTTTTTAAACCCATATCTATGATGTCTAATATATGATTACTTTGAAGGGTAATATCAATGATAATCGTTTTGATATGACACGCTATCAAAACACATTTGATAAAAACAGCCATTCTCTCATAAAATCTTGGAATCTCAATTGCACGCGTATAGATAACAAATGCTTAGTATGACCATCCATTTTATAAATAACAAACATGAACCGCATTCATATTTCACATAAATCAATTTGAAAAAATATAAAGTTGCAAGGAAATGGTTCGTATAGGAAATAACACGTATCACACAATCGGTATTACTTTATCACAAAATAAAAATGAGTATGTCCTTCCACATTTCTAGTTCAAAGCATAACTCTATAATACGCTCGAAATGTGGAAAATATACACGACGCCAATTCAATTACAGATGATAAATTTGTTTAATTCAACTAGTTCAATGCTATTAAAAAAATTAACTGAAAACAATGAATACACGCAGAGAAAGAATATGATCTCATTAAACATGTTTCAATAGAAAAATATATGATTTTTGTATGGGAAACCTGAAACTTTTTCGTTTTCTCGCCAAACATAAAATGCTTACCGAAATCAGATGCATAATTTCCATGAAAATAACATGGCTGCGACAAACATTGTAACGTGGTTTTATCGTCGGCTGAGGTAGACCAGTGGTCGTCCAGGATCAACTTTAAGGACCCACAAACCTTAAATTAAGAACACACGATTTGGTGGTATTTATACAACAATATTAGTACGAGCTTTATTTATTTGACCTTATATATGTATAATGTTTATGTCTGCACGGTATGCTGAGGGGCGGTGATTTATTACGTAGCCTCTTAGTACTGAAGTCGGCGGTTGTTGACGATTTGGTTCGGCTAAAGTCGTTGTTGCGGTGTTCGATGATGATCGGTTGGCGATTCGGTTGATTGTTCGGTTGTTGATTCGGTTAATGGTTCGGTAGCGGTGATGGTAGTTGCTGGTCAGCCGTCGGTGGCTGGTTGTTTTGGTTTGGTCGGCTGTCGATGGTTGGCCGATGTTGATGATTCGGGTGATGCGGCGATATGTTGATGATTCGGGTGATGCGGCGATACGTTGTTGATTCGGGTGATGCGGCGATTCCACGTGGATAGCGATGTTGACAATCCGGGTGAGGTGGTGATTCGGTGTTGATTGTTTATTCGTTGTTGGGTTAGTAACAAAACTACAAACTATTTGTCGAAACTACTAGGAGAAGCAAGCTAATAGGCGAAGCTATTAGTGCGGAAGCAAGCTAATCGTCAGTGAAACGATTACTGCGGAAGCAAGCTAATAGCCGAAGCTACTAGTGCGGAAGCAAGCTAATAGCCGAAGCTATTAGTGCGGAAGCAAGCTAATCGTCGGTGAAACGATTAGTGCGGAAGCAAGCTAATTGCCGAAACAATTAGTGCGGAAGCAAGCTAGTAGCCGAAGCTACTAGTGCGGAAGCAAGCTAATAGCCGAAACTATTAGTGCGGAAGCAAGCTAATCGTCGGTGAAACGATTAGTGCGGAAGCAAGCTAATTGCCGAAACAATTAGTGCGGAAGCAAGCTAATAGCCGAAGCTACTAGTGCGGAAGCAAGCTAATAGCCGAAACTATTATTGCGGAAGCAAGCTAATTGCCGAAACAATTAGTGCGGAAGCAAGCTAATAGCCGAAGCTACTAGTGCGGAAGCAAGCTAATAGCCGAAACTATTAGTGCGGAAGCAAGCTAATTGCCGAAACAATTAGTGCGGAAGCAAGCTAAATGCCGAGACACTTAGTGCGGTGGTAGAGTTCCTGTCGCTTAGTGTGAACTGACTGCGGTCGTGCCACTCGTCGTGTTCAGTACCCTTCGGCTGTCGGGAGACTCTTACTCGTTGTCCAAAACCACCGAGTTTATATTCTCCCACAGCCACAACGTAGGTGAGAATTATGTTCATAGCAAACTAAAATAAATGTTTCTCAAAGTCGGACTGCCATATTAATTATTTTTCCCTTACCCACCCAGACTCTATTGAATGACAGTGGCTATGTGGAGAGTAGGGCAGTGGGTATGTGACCATAAAAGGCACACATACATTAAACAACAGGAGGCACAATCAAATAAATCTATGTACGGACGAATACAATACAAAAATGTATTTCGTTCCGTTACAACATATTGTATATTCTTATTTATTTTGCTCTTCAAAGATGTTTGAGGTAACAATATTCCTTCTCTGTACAGAAAAAAAATCACGAACATTTTTCCAATTAAAGTTTTAATTGAGTTTTAAAAAATATTCAATTAAAAATTTAAGTGATTCAACAATTGTTTAATTAATAGTATCAATTAATTTTTTAATTAAATTTAATTGACTTTCAATTATTTTTTAATTGATACTATCATTTCTGTGATTGAAGACATTTCAATTAAAAATTAATTGGTTCAATTAATTTCGTGATTGAAGATAAAAAATGTTTTTTTTGTATGTGGGTGTAGGTATATAATATAACTGAAATTGCGCTAAAAAAGAATAAACAGTCACTGTTTGCTTAAATAGTAAACATTATCTACTATCTTTTAAGCTCGATTACATATAAAACATATATTCAGTTTTGCTGAAACAAACAACAAAGGCTACGACAACTCTTAAAATAAGAAAAAATAAAAATATTTATCAAGTCTTTGATAGACTATTTTTTCAATGAAAGCGATAAGCAATGTTAGTAGGTTTACTATCGGTTCCTTCTCATATTAGTTCTTTCTTTACTTGTAGTTTTCTTTTGAGGATCTATGAAACCCCACATTTCAATTTCGTTGATATGGTCACTCTAATCCAATCGAATCATTATTTTTACTAGGCATATCAAAATAATCCAAGCATTCAGTCGTACTGGAAACGGCGAGCAATAACATTGTTTATCGTTCGGGCAGAGTTTAATTTGAGAATTTCCCAAGAGGTGCCTCAACACGCGTTTTTGATCAAACTCCGAATCGAATAATTTGTAGACGCTCAGTTATAGAAATAACGATAATATGATCGGATCTCAAATATATCGCCGTCTGAGCAAACCATTATATTGTACATGCCAGACGTCAAGATATTCAAGCAGTTCAGCTGCTCTCTCGGTTCGTAGGTATGTGTTCGTGTGTAACATTAAGGAAACTATGAATGAATAACTGAATTATAAACTAAATACCATTGATGTGGTCCGCCATAGGCCATAATATCAATTTGCATATTAAGTTTTCGGAATTACTAAATATCTTAATACTATTTGTAATAAACAAAATGCGTAGCTTAATTCTTCCATTCCCAACGATGCCTATAGGTAACATTTTGTTATTTGCATTGAATTCGCGTAATTTATTTATCTTTCGGATCTTTGAGGCCATAGCAGTTGTGTTGGAGGTCTGTGGATTTGTTATAAGGTCTATGCGTATTGAAAAAGCAGCCGTTTGGAGACAAAAGTGATCATACAAACATCCCTTAAAAAGCTATCAAGAATATATATTTTTTAAGAAACCATGTGAAAGATAAATATAAACTAAGGCCAAAGAATAATTTACCATAAAAATGTTATGAGTTTCGTCTGTAGAAAACATTCTGTAACTGAAGAATCAGGATACCCAGGACTTTAAACATTTAGTCAATTCACAGGCAAATAGTTATACCAGTTCATTAAATTTCGTGCATGAAAATCACAATCTTTGCCATTTTAGAATATTTACCGATAATAATAACACTTTAAGAAATCCAAGATAATAATAAATCAAATTTCTGTATATAAGTGAGATATGGTGACAATTTATTATATGTTCCGACAGACGCAATAAAAGTGAAGTGACTTGTAAACTTCGATTATTCCCACATAGGAAAAAGGGCGGATCTCACTTGAGTGTAATAAATCTTACGAAAAAATTAAAAATCACCAAAATAAATTTTGAATTAAGTCAAAATTTAAATAAAAACCCCGAAGAAATTATATTTTAATTAATGTTAAACATTATTTGGTTTTAAATTATATCTTCCAAAATGTGTTCTTTGAAATTAATTGAAAGTGCCATTACACAATTTTCCCAACAACTATTTTTTATTCATACATTTTACAATTCAAATTGAAATAAATAATTTTTATTCTAATGTTGTCCGCTTTATATCACTTCGTAACGTTTACATTCTTCCGTTAACTTTAGTCTTTATTCATATATCCACTTGAATAGATATTTAAATATGTAATTCCTATATGAAGACTACTTGGTTTGGTTTGGTTTTGTGGCAGCCCGATGTATCAGGCTCACTTAGACTATTCAGTCCATTGTGATACCACAGTGGTGAACTTCTCTCTTATCACTGAGTGCTGCCCGATTCCATGTTAAGCTCAATGACAAGGGACCTCCTTTTTATAGCCGAATCCGAACGGCGTTCCACATTCCAGTGAAACCACTTAGAGAAGCTTTGAAAACCTCGGAAATGTCACCAGCATTACTGAGGTGGGATAATCCACCGCTGAAAAACTTTTTGGTGTTCGGTCGTAGCAGGAATCGAACCCACGACCTTGTGTGTGCAAGGCGGGCATGCTAACCATTGCACCACGGTGGCTCCCCATGAAGACTACTTAATAGGATTTTTATTCTGATCTGGTTTCTTTATAACTATGCATTCCTCGATAAAGCACAATGAAGGGTTAATTAAGCTCAATTCAAAGTGATCGTCACCATCGAATATTTAAGTGAAAGCTAGAAATTAGAAACAAAAATGGCATTGGAATACATACTTATATTAAGCCCTAGTTCTGGTACTATATACAAATATGTAAAAAAAAAATGCTGCCAGAGTTAGAGTTAAAATCTCCTAAAGTCTAGATTTTCCTTGGTGTTTCTTGCTAGTTAAATAAACTATAATAATAAAAGAAATAAGGTTGAACATAAATGCATAAATGCTTATGTATAAATATAATAAATGGTTTTGATTGAAAACAACAATTAATCAAACCTGTTTGAGAAGTTTTCGACTCATTCATGATTGAAAACTATATAGATACTTGATACTTGATACTAGAAAACAAAATGGAATTTATTAATATGTTCTGCTTTTTTTCATGTGCTATCAATATTATTATTTATTTATTTATTACTTAATTTATTATAATCACAAATTATAATAAACTTATTTATACGGGCACTATCAACTAGAGGCTATCGGCCTATGCTATCAATATCATATAAAACAATAGATAACGACAACTTAAGATTTCAAATTCAAACGCGACTTTAGTCAAAAAAAGGTTTATTTCATGTATTTATTTTCATAATTTATTATGATTTTAAATAAACTAATAATAATAATTCATGTAGAGATACTCATTTTTAAGTCAAAGTCAAGTCGCTTACTTGTAAGGACAAAACGACTTCATTGAAGACCTTATCGACTTTTAGGCAAGAAAAACCCTTTATATCGAAGATATGCGTATTCTAAGCTAAGCAAAAAACTCATTCGTATTTTAAGGACAGAAAATCTTTGGCCTCTCGATAATATATTTTTTTCAGTGTAGAAAACAGGAGTCATGGTTCAAATGGAACACGGTAAAATAAAATTCCAGATTAGAATCTACATTGAAAAAGCATACCCATATCCAAAGATTTAGACTTTTATGATTTTGTTCTCTAACTCGTCTTGATTCCGAGCCGAATTTGAATTTGGGTTTTGCGTACTTACGAGGGCAGTTCGGAAACTTCTTAGCCTAGCACAAAAAGCGCGGTATAAACATAAAAAGTTAAGTGTTTTGGAAACTTCCATCTCTGTTATGAACACATGTTAAATTTTGTTTCGATCTGGCAACCCCTTCATATAGAAACAAGTGTTCAAAAAAAGACGCATCCGCAATTTTTTTACAATGGAAAAATTAGAAATGCGTGCTGTCATTAAATATTTACATAAAAAAGGTTTATCGGGCCAAGAAATTCATAATGATTGGTGAATGTGTTAGGTGAAAGTGCTCCTTCATATGCAACAGTAAAAAATTGGGTTGCTGAATTTAAACGTGCTCGTACAAGCATTGAAGATGAACCACGTAGTTGACGTTAAAAAACAGCAACAACAACAGAAATTGTAGTCAAAGTGCATGATATGGTATTAAATGATCGACGAATAAAAGTGCGTGAAATTGCTAATATCGTGGGCATCTCAAATGATCCAGTCTATTTAATTTTGCATGAAGAACTACAGATGAAAAAGCTTTCTCTGCAAGATGGTTGCCGCATTTGTTAACAGTCGATCAAAAACGCATAAGAATGAACATTTCTCAAGCTTGTTTGGATCGTTTTAGGCGAAATAAAATGGATTTAAGCGTCGTTTCATAACTGTTGATGAGACATGGATCCACCACAATACCCCAGAGACAAAAGAACAATCCAAACAATGCACTGAAGCTGGAGGAAGTGCCCCAAAGAAGGCAAAAACAATTCAATCGGCTGGTAAGGTTATGGCAACGGTTTTTTGGGACTTCAAAGGTATTTTAGTGATTGACTATCTGCAAAAGGGGTAAAACAATAAATTCAGAGTACTATTGCAATCTTTTGGATCAATTAAATGTACAAATTCGAGAAAAACGTCCTGGCTTACAACAAAAAAAAAAATAATTTTTCATCAAGACAACGCACCAGCGCACAAGAGTGTTTTAGCAATGGCTAAAATCAACGGATTAAAGTACGAGTTGCTTGACCACCAACTTATTATCCCGATTTAGCTCCCAGTGACTTTTACTTGTTCCCAAATCTAAAAAAAATCCTTGCTGCTAAGCGTTTTACCTCAAATGAATATACAATTACAGTTGTAAACCACTATTTTGAAGACCTTGAGGCAAACTATTTTAATCAAGGCATAGAATTGCTAGAAAAGCGTTGGACTGAGTGTATTTAAATTTCAGGAGATTATATTGAAATATAAAAATATTTTTCAAAAACTAACTATTGTCTTTCATTGATAGGCTAAGAAGTTTCCGAACCGCCCTCGTAATACTAGAAAACAAATTTGAATTTATTCGATTTTTCTGGGTCTCGCAAAATCCACATTCGCCGCCAACTTTCATATAGTAGTAGTAGTATTTATTAATATTTTTGATAAACAGTTACAATGTGTATAATACTCTGTTTTTGTTTTCATTTATTATAAATACAATAATTTTCAGTTAGCTTGAAGACATTGACATATCGTCGTTAGTCTACATGTGGATTTAATTTTCCGTTGTACGTATATTAGTTCTATTCAGATATTAATTCTAGTCTGTATTTCAATGCCATTTTTGTGAAGTTTGCCAGACATGCCCAATCTACAATATTTCCATCAAGGAAATTTTTTATCTCCTCGTCTGATAAAATCTCTTTTTTAAAATAGGTCTTTCTTATTTCCTTCAAAATTGGACATCTGTCTATAAAGTGCTGAACATTTATGTTAAAATTGTCGTTTCTGTTCTGATTTGCATTATTAATCGTATATCCTAGACTGTATTTGTTATGCTCAAATAATTTGTTCCCTGCGATGCGTCCAAATTTCTATATATTCTTCCGGTGTTCTGTTTTCTTAACACGTACCCGTTTATGTTCTTTAATCTTAGCGCTTGTAGCAGCTTGTTTTCGTTTTCTCTCCAAATCGACCAGTTCAGATTATTTGGTGTGCACTCGGTATTAACATTTGTTTCCATGTCGTTTAGGTCTTTTGCCCAGAATATTCTTTTGTTTAATATTTTCTTTGATGGTAAATGCTCCTCGGGTGCTTGATATAGAAAGAGAGTCTTAAACAAGTAACGTA
Organism: Haematobia irritans; assembly: GCF_050003625.1. NCBI lineage: Eukaryota > Metazoa > Arthropoda > Insecta > Diptera > Muscidae > Haematobia > Haematobia irritans. Next base: position 234,248,301 of record NC_134398.1, on the reverse strand, counting down.
GATGCAGTTCTAGTGTGAAAATATGCCCATTTTCGAGAGCTGTTTCTAGCATTATAGCGTACGTTGGCATGCAACCTGGCAGGTCTGAACTTTCATATAGATTTCAAGCTTATTTTAAATATAGGAATAGCTCTTAATATATAATCGAAGATTTTGTAAGACTTTTTATAGTTATTTCTCAAGACCCGGACATTTCCTGAAAAAAATCGCCCTGTTGGAATCAGCGCATCAAATTAAATATTTAACATTAATTACAATTTGAAATGCGAGCTAATCGGACATGAAGATTGAGGAATTGGTATTATTATGCTATTGAAAAGAAAATGCTGCTGTTGTGTCCTTAAAACCAGTTTCAAATAGTTATCACGGTAGTTGTTGTTGACTAGAAACAAGATATTGAGTGATCGTTCACAAATCAGGTGAATTCAGCCTCTGAAAATAGATTCCAATCTGTTGTTGCAGTAATGTAACAACAAATTGAAATCGAAAAAATAATATTAAGGGCTTATAGCTATATGAGAAGATGATGCACGGTGGTGGTGAAAAAATGATTCAACTTGGGAGAAATGATTCTCGTAAGAAATTTCCATAAGAAATTAGCATATAAGACCCAAATTGAATCATCTCACCCAGCCAGATCTTACTAGAAACTATGGAAATGTGGATTAGCCAACAATGAAACATATGTATAGTCAGGCTTGTGAGATGGGTATCTGGCATTTTCTTTTCAATAGCATAATAATACCAATTCCTTAATCTTCATGTCCGATTAGCTCGCATTTGAAATTGTAATTAACCCTTTCGACCCCGAATTTTTATAGGTATCGCTAATTTTTTTTTTTAATTTTAATCGTGTTGAAGTCATTTAAGAAGCGTCTAGCCAAAATTTCGGGTCGCCACGCCCATTCGTTTAGGCGGTAGAGAATGTTGCCTGTGGGCAACTTTGGGCAATTGTGACTACAAAATAGTTTGTTTTGTAATGATAGACGTATTACGTTTTATTGGATTTTTGTTAAGTTTTTTGTTATTTTACAGTAAATATATACTTAGATGCGCGCGTGAGTGGAATTTCAATCACGCTCAAACACATTCACGAAGAAATATTGGTACTCACACACGCCATGTGGGTAGGAATTCACAGTCACGAAATGAATTCACGAAATGAAACGTTTATGTCTCACGCTTTCGCACGATTCACGACAATTTTCGTAAATCACGACAAATCTCGTGAGTCACGAATATTTTCGGAACACGACAATTTTCGTGGCTGAATAAAATTCTGGTAATTAACGAAATTTCTCGCGACTAACGCTATTGAAATATTAAGCGTGATTAAATAAGTAAGGGTGATTAAAATCGGTGAGCTTGAATTTAATAGTGAACGTGAATTTGTTCGTGATTGTGACTTTTTGTGTCTGTTTTACCGTGAGTGTGAATTTTATCGTGAACATGAATTTTATCGTTAACGTGAATTTTATCTTGAGCTTGAGTTGGATCGTGAGTTGGATCGTGAAAGTAAATTTTTATCGGGAGCGTGATTTCGGAGAAAGTTTACTCACTCACAATCACGAACACAATTTGATAATCACGCTCAGGCGCCACACATTTTTCTTTAATCCCACGCATATTCACGAGATTTCGTTTAAATTTCATTCACGGCTTCGCGTGATCACGCGTGACTCACGAAAATGTTTTGTTTTTTTTTTGTTTTTGTTTTTAACCCATGGCAATTTAACTGGCGGTGTAAAAAACCAAAGTATTATAAAGCGTCAATATTCGTGCTAATCCACTAGTATGTTGCCAAGAAGTGGCTTCCTCCCTTTTTACGATTCCTTCCAAATTCCCCACTGCACTGCATATATGTTTTCCACATCATCGCCGCATTTCTCGTCACTGGGACATCCCAATTGAAGTTCAAAATTTTTTCAAAATCATGGTTTTTCAAACCTTTTTTCTCCAGGCCTTATGTTCAAAAATATGTAATTTTACTACCACAATTGCCCAAAGTTGCCCACAGGCAACTTTTCAATTTTAAAAATTTCTCATCTGTTGTTTTTTTGCAATTCTAAGATTTGACTTCCAGAAATATTTTATTTGACATGTACTACAATAGATTTAATAAAAACTTTCAACATTTTAGTTGTAATTTTTGAAAAAAGTCACATGTATAAAAACCTCTTTTTAAATTCGCAAATATTTTTTTCTTGAGGTACGTGCGTATTAATGACAATTTTTTTGCTAATTGACAACCAAATTAGCTGATTTTTCATTCAACTTGAAGAAAACACTTGTAGCTTTCGATACCGTTACAGTTTTATGAACAAAAACAAAAACAACGCTGACAGTGAGTCTCAAAACACAAAAAGTTGCCCACAGGCAACTTTAGGGTCGAAAGGGTTAATGTAGAGTGATTGATTTGGACGGAAAACCAGCCTGCGATTATATCAGGCTAACATAGAAATAGTATTATATATTTAAGCAATTTGGTAATGGACCAAAACAGTGCAGTTGATTTGATTTAATGAAATGGTTCAGATACAATAGTATTAATAGCTAATCTATGTACATCCAAAAATATTGTAAACTGTCATACCACATATGTATGTTTATCATCTCAAAAATCCAATAGGATTAGCTCTCTAAGGTTAAATGACTTCGGAATGACTCCAGGTCATGTCTTTAAGTGTAAATTTACCACGTCAATCACAACCTCATATCAAACCGATTTCTTCCATACTTTTTAACCAGAACTGGCAAAAGTCTATACTTACAAGGAACTAATCCTGTACTGATCCTGGGGTTGATCCATTTCATATAGGGTAGATACAAGTTCCTTTTTATCCCTTCCACTCATGTCAACCAAAAACATTGAACCTATCTTCAAACTCGGAATAAGATATGTTTCCCACTAGTATACACGCAAAGAAAAAAAACGTTTGGAAAACGTGTACCGAAAACGTTTTTCTTTTGTTAGAGTTTTTTGAATTGCTTCCAAAATTTTAAACTTTTATCACCAAAAAAATTCGTTTGTTACAAAATATTTATTTTTTCAATAAAAAAAGTTATTTTTGAAACAACAACACAGTCCATTTCGTTTATATCAAACACTGTTCTTTTCTCACTTTAGGTCTTTAATAAGACACATTTTACAGTTCAAAATTTAATATACTACAATGGAATGTTGAACATTTTTTCGGAATCTTCCGAACATATCTGGAATATATGTAAAAAAAAAAAACAAAAAAAAACTTTGGTCGAAGCAGGGATCGAACCCACGACCCTTGGCATGCAAGTCGGACGTAGCAACCACTGCACCACGGTGACAAACTAAATGTTTGTTTCTGTTAAATAAACTTTGTTTACTCTGTTCGTGGGCGCCGCAAGCTATGCTATATAAATATAACTTACATGGATATTTATCTATTGATGACCATAACAGGTACATAGGCCAGTGGTTAGTGTGTTGGCTTACAAAGTGCATGGTCCGCGGTTCGATTCTCCGTCCAGGCGAAAGGTAAAAAAATTTTAAAAATTTATAAAATCGTATAATTTCTTCTACATTGTTGGTATTACAGGAAAAGGTGTTAAGAACTAAAAAACATGTTGGATGTGAGAAAGATGTGAGGGAAAATGCAATTAGCAAGAAAACAATGTTTTTTTTTTTTTGAGTTTGTCCTTATGAAATTGTTTTTACATCCTGGAAAAGAATTAACGTTTATCACAAAAAGTATATACTTTTCTCCCAAATACACTTTCTTACAGCGAAAAGCAAATGAGAAACGAACTTTGTTTGTCTAAAATTTCGTTTGGGAGGAAAGAATTATTTTTTTGCGTGTAGCCATATCGGCTAATATTCAGAAATAATATTCCATATATATGTATGTATATTATCCTACTTTGATAGCTCTCAATTATCGTTTTAAAAATTATCACAAAGTTTTATTATTTAAAATACGCTTCAAATATATCTGATCCGTCCTACATAAGTTCTTTATTACTTGTTTTAAATATAATTTTTTTTTCTATCAATGGCCTTGGAATGGTAAATAGAAATTCGATAATGTACTATTCACAAAACGCTGTACAACAAATAAGCGGGTTCAAATCAAGTATTTGATATTTCAGTCTACAATTCGTATGCATTAGGAAATTATGATTATTATTAAACGAAATATTCTTGCCAATGATATTACCACACTGAATTGGGCCACAATTTGTCTACTTTCAGATTACAACTTTGACCAATATTTTTAAAAGGAATATATGAATCGGTATATAAATAACTGATGTACAAATTAAGAATACTTTATGAAATTAAAACGCATCACAATTCTTGGTTTTATAGAATCTCCGTAAACATTAGATTCGTTTACTTTTTTTTAATCATTCATATCGGTTTAGGACCTATAAATAGAATTCCAATTAGAAATAGTAGAAGAATAACCAGAGTAACATGTTATAAAAAGGTACAAAATATGAATGTATAGCGAGAGAGAATGGAAATATTATTCAAGAAATTCCTAATCTTTTTATACTGACTCCCCAGCAGAGCTAATTAACGCAAATGAAAAGACATGAAATATTTAAATATAAAATCTTGCTGCAGAAACTGTTTGGAAGCATTGATGACATTTTTCAGACTGTTCTGAAGCTACTGAATTGAAGTTCAGATTTGGTGAAAATCCAAATTTGGCCTCTATAGTTACCCCCTTAATAGTTCTGATGGCACCCACTCATATGAAAATTGAAATGTGCTTAAATAATATCCTAAGGAAATAACAAACCTAACCGATCTATAAAATTCTCAACTCATTTTAGTTTTTCCACTTCAAAATACGCCAATTGCCAACAGATATCCGAAAAGCACAATTTGAGCTATTTGTGTAACCAGGGCAAAAATCCTTTGGTTTATCGTAATATCGGTCAAGAATTGGAGAGAGCAGCAATAGAATATGGCTCTACAGAGGCTATTGTGTCATTGCACGAAGCTAAACGGTATTCGTACAAACACCTCTTAGAAGAAGTGGATCGCATTGCTTCTGGGTTCTTGAAATTGGGTTTGAAGAAAGGCGACCATATTGGTTTATGGGGACCCAATAATGTTCATTGGTATTTAACAATGATGGCTGCATCACGAGCGGGTCTTATTTCTGTGGGGATTAATCCAGCATTTCAAGCCCCCGAACTCGAATATTGCCTAAAGAAGGTCAATGTGAAGGCCCTAGTATCTCCTCTGAGCCATAAGACACAAAATTACTATGAAATTATAAACGCAATATGCCCAGAAATAAGTTCCAGCGAAAAGGGTAAAATTAAGAGTAAAAACTTGCCCCATCTTAAGTCCGTAATTATAGATTCGGATACACCTTTGAAGGGTGCATTAACATTCAACGATCTGCTCGCATTGGGTAATTCTCAAGGCTGCTCTCAAGACATTGCGAAGTTACAGTCTTTCATAATACCCGACTCTCCTTGTAATGTTCAATTTACATCGGGTACTACTGGAAAACCAAAGGCAGCAGTTTTGTCCCACTTCAACTTTGTAAATAATGGCATACATATTGGAAACCGCAATAAGCTTAATGGCCAAAGGATATGTGTCCAAGTACCTCTCTTCCATGCATATGGAGTTGTAGTCACAATTATGTCGTCGCTGACCCATGGAGCTACAATGGTATTACCGGCTGCAGGATTCAGTCCAGAAGATTCCTTGAAAGCGATTGTGGAGGAAAAGTGTACGGTTATCCATGGGACACCAACAATGTACGTTGATGTGATTCGAAAACAAAGGGAACTAAATTTCCCATTGAAAACTTTACAAATGGCAGTAACTGGCGGTGCTACTTGTTCGCCACAATTGTTTCTCGATATACAAAAGGTATTGGGAGTGAGAGAAGTACGAACAATATTTGGATTAACCGAAACCACAGCATCCGTCTTTCAATCTCGCCCAGGGGATTCGATGGAACAAGTTTTGAACACCGTGGGACATGTCCAAGATAATATCGAAGTAAAAGTTGTAGACACTGATGGTAACACTGTACCCTTTGGACAATCCGGAGAACTCTACGTGAGGGGATATCTCACTATGCTCGGCTATCACAATGATGAGGAAAAGACCAAAGAGACAATTGGAGCAGATAAATGGTTACGTACTGGGTAAGTATTTAGACTGACGAAATATAGAGAGTGTGTGTGTGTGTGGGTGGGAAGTGTATTTAATCGATTCCATTCTCCAGAGATCAATTTGTTTTGCAACCCAATGGATATGGATGTATTGTTGGACGTCTAAAGGAAATGATCAATAGAGGTGGTGAGAACATTTTCCCCCGTGAAATCGAAGACTTTCTCAATACCCATGAAAATATAATCGAAACTCATGTAAGGAGCCCCAATAGCTTTGTATTTTAATCACTCATATCTCATTTCCTTTTAACATTTCCCAGGTTATTGGAGTTCCCGATGAGCGTTTAGGTGAAGAAATATGTGCTTTTGTACGTTTACAAGATAATTCCAAACCAGTAAGCCGTGAGTCCCTCAAAGAATTCTGTAAAGGCAAATTGGCTCATTTCAAAATACCTCGTTACATTATCTCGGTGGATGAATTTCCCAAAACAACATCGGGCAAAATTCAAAAGTTCAAATTACTCGAACAGTTTAAGACCATGTAGACTCATCATTTCTTCTGCCTTCACCTCTAAGTTCAAAAATAGTTTTACATACTAAATGTAAGAAACATCAATTGTGATAGCTGGTATAGTAATAAATGACTTAAAATATGACATCTAAACAAAAGTCGACTTCATCATATCTTAAGTTGAGCATTCCATTTTTAAAGTAGAAGATTTTGTTTGTCTGACAAAGCAGAGCGAATTGCCACATGATAAAAGAAAACTTAAGCAAGGAACTAAAGGAGTACAAGTTGAAACTGTGGATAGCTCAGGGAAACTCAAGTAAGAGTGAATGATCAGCAAACCTCCAGGGAGATGAAATGGCAAAAGCACTCCAAGGCAAATTTGTTCACCAGTTGATAACAGAAAGCGGGGTGAGGGATATAAAACCAATGGAAGAAAACAAAACGAATTAGGAATTTCTTCAAGTATGGTACTTTATTTCATTGGTGGACGGAGATCTTACCAGTATGATGGTAGAATTAAAAGAGACTACACATAATTCAAGTTAGTTAGCGGAAGCGCGTACGAGCAATATGGCTACAAGTTTAGATAAATTCCGCGATAAAAATGTTAAAGCGATGTTAAACTTTTCTACAGTCTATAATAGGGGGATTTATCGAGTAAATATGGGAATTAAAATTTGGGATTCTTAGATTTTGCGTATCTCACGCAAACAAAGTTCTATCTTGAAATTTTTTTCTAAAATCACTAGACTATAATAAAAATACAAACAAGAAGGCACGCTTAACAGTAATTATATAAACTCATTCATTTCGATTTAAACCGCGTGAGCTAAATATATACAGCACTTACTGATAAGAGAGAAATTCACCACCACAATGGACTGAATATTCTAAGTGTGTTTGAACTAATGGGTCGCTGCTATACCTCCCTTCGATACCAAGCAGTCATAAATAGTTTTATTATTAAATTAAATTTAGCTTAATCCATAAATGCACAAGATGACCGATTACTCCGAAAACAATACCGCATGTTTTTCCAAAAAAAAAAATTGTTTTTTTTTTTTTGGAAAAATAGTGGTTGTATCTTACAAAATACAGCTCGCATTAAACTAAGTTTTTATTTACAAATAAACAATTTGATTTTAGTGAATTACGCACTTATTTTTAATTTTTTATGTTTATACCGGCAAAATATGTTTTGTTTATAATTTCTGTCTGCAAATAATATGGCTTGCAGAAAAAATCAGCTGTCACATTTTTCGATTAAAAGTCCGAAAAAAGTGTTCACACGTGTGACTCAGAACAACTAACTTTGTGTGTGGTGTGTAGAAAGTGTATAGTGTGGTGCACAATGCGGTGTGATCCAGAACAGGCATGATTTTTACACTACATAGTTTTTTTTACCAACATTACTTTCATCTCCAATTTGAATTTTTGGTCAAAATTTGATTTGTTTCCTAAAACTTATTTTTACAAATAGCTCTATGATATTTTAAATGCAACAAACTTGATTTCATAGAATTCGGTCAAAATTTAAAGATGGAATAATTTTTTCTGGTTGTATCTTAAAAGATACAGTGCGCATTTTATGGTTAAAATTTGTAATCAACTCAATTGTTCTGTTTGCTTATTTGAGTTATATATGTTTCAATTTCCACATTCTCATTTGTTTTCTTTGTTGGACAAACTATTACTTCCGATTATTATATTGGTCAAGTCATCCTTTATTATACCCACCACCATAGAATGGTGACGGGGGTATAGTAAGTTTGTCATTCCATTTGTAACACATTGAAATATCGATTTCCGACTATAAAAAGTATATATACACTCATAGAAAAAAGTCTGCTAAAAACAGCAGTCGATGTCTGCTGTTATATTTTTGTACTTCAGGGCCTAATGAAAAACAATTTATAAAATTTTTAGGTTATACATTTTTCCCCAAAGCATATTTAAGAACCAAAAGTAGTTTTTGGTGTATTTTTGCACTGTAATATACTTACAAACTCCTAAATACGATCAGCAAACATTTTGTTGCTGTTATGCCTCAATTTTATAAATATTCAGATTTTTGGTCAAATACTATAGATATTCATAAAATATTGTTTTAATTATGTTAGGATAGCTCCTAAGTTGACATTTTTATTTGTTTTCGCCAAAATAAAACATGTTTTAGAGTAATCTAGCTTCAAAAATAGCAGGAAATGTTCTGTTTCAGCTAACAGTGACTTCTGTCCCTACTAACAAATTTCTTTGGGTGTATTCTTGATCAGGGAGAAATTCTAAGACGATATTAGCATGTCCGTCTGGCCGTCTGTCTGTTGTAATCACGTTACAGTCTACAATAATGGAGTTATCGTCCTGAAATTTGGCACAGAATCGTCTTTTGTCTGCACGCAGGCCAAGTTCGGTCCAAGTTTTGATATAGCTCCCATATAAACCGATTGCCCGATTTGGGCTTATATAAACCGTACTTTTTATCCAATTTGCCTGAAATCTAGAGGTTTTCTAGGACCATAAAAAGGTGTGTCGAAAATTGTGATTATCGGACCATGCTTTGGTGTAGCCCCCATATAGACCGATCTCCCGAATTTACTTCTTGGGCTTCTGGAATCCGTAGTTTTTATCCAATTTGCCTGAAATTGGACATTTGGAGGTATTCTAGGACCATAAATAGGTCTGCCGAAAATGGTGATTATCGGACCATGTTTTGATATAGCCCCCATATAGACCGATCTCCCGATTTTACTTCTTGGGCTTCTAGAATCCGTAGTTTTTATCCAATTTGCCTGAAATTGGACACCTGGAGGTATTCTAGGACCAAAAGAGGTGTGCCGAATATATTGTGTATCGGTACAGTTTTTGATATAGTCCCCTTATAAACCGGCCCTCCGATTGAAACTGAATGTAAAATTTCCAGATTTTACTTCTCGTAATCATTTAAATAAGTGGGGTAAAAATCAACAGATTTTAGATTTTAAATCAAGGCGTTATTTCATCAATTTCTTGCACACTTACAAGAGATGTTTATGATTCGTCTAAAACTCAAACAAAAAATGGCTCTTATAAATCCAGAATCTGATCTAGTCTGCATAGATAAAACCCTTACCCTTATTATATTCGCCAGGCGTACTGGTTGAACTGATCTACTTGGGAAAATATCTGTCATCAAACCCCGCTGAAATGTTCAAAGGAAACTAGTATATTTGATTCATAGTGGTGGGTATTTAAGATTTGTTTTAGAAATAATTTTATTTTCCAAGCTTCATTAAAACATAATAAAATATAAATAAATTTTCAAATTCATTTTCGTTTTTTGTCATTCTTTCACTGATCCACTTTTGTAGTACTTACGGTTCACTGAATATCATTGCTCAAGATATGTATGTGGTCACAATTGAGATTCTAGAGCTAAAATTCGTACTTGTCAATTTCTACAAACATCCGGGCACTGGCGGACGGATCTGAGTAATTTACTAAAGGGAGAAGTTCAACAATATCTTTCTATCTGATCTTCTCAACGTTAGTCATCGATAAATTTAAAAGATTTTTTACATTATTTGTATTATTTTAAACATTCCCATCGTCGAGCCATTTTGTGACTCTGCTGTCAAATTCACTTCTTCATGTCACTTCTGACCATTGGTTTGTAGTTCAAGCAACAAGACTTCACCTTATCCATAAAATAAAACACACACGATTTAATTTCTCAAAACAATTATAATATTTTGTGTTTATTTTATTTTATTGATTTGTTTTGTTTTATCTTTTGCAAAATAGTTTTGCTCATAAATTATTAATATTATTGTTGCTATCCTTATCATAACTTTCTTTGTGTATTTTTCTTTGCTATTCAAATATTCGTGTTAAATTAAAGACCACCTAAAACATTCACACCTACGATTACTAGCGCAAATATTAAAGAAATTCCAAAGGAGATGACATTAATAAGAGCATTGCTCTACAAAATATGAATGGGATGGAATAGAGGTTATAAATATTATTTCCTAGATGGGGCGAACTACTTTTACATTCACCCCTGTTCGAAGGACGAAAATATAGTTTTATTCCCTTTGATTATTTACATTGATTTAAAAATTAGTAGAAATAAGTTAGTATGAATCCTGCTGGAGGGCATGTTAGTAATATCCTGTCATGGAAAGTGAATACCTAGTTTCGAAGACCTGTTGAGCTATTAGTTTTCACTTCAAAAGTTCAAAGATCAATTTCTAATTGATGGTATGATTTTTTATTATAAAAGTGCTATAATTGCAAGTATAGTGAATATTTGAATTTTGAACTTTGGTACATACTCGCCTTTGCTCCAGCGAACCATATGAAGTTTGGAAATATTCGAGCAATTGAGTATTGTGTCTTTCCTGCAAATAAGTACGATGAACTATGAAGAGACATTCGTATTTTCGATGAAACAATATTTAATTTTAAACAATCTTGCATCGGTATAACAGTTATTTTTTTTAACAATAAACAATAGCACTAAATAAATCACACCTTTGGGTTGGGTTTTTCGTAAAGAAAGAATTGGAATCCGTAGAACCATGCCGAATTTGTTTCCCATTCAACTCTGATAGATATGGACTGGATGCAGATTCAAAACAAAAAAAGGAAACTTCTAAAACCTTACCAGTCTGTACTATTCTTTCATGGATTATAAAACGTCATGAACATTCTTATGTAAAATGCAATAGTAGGCTTACTCTATTCCTATGTTCCAGTGTAATTTCTAATGTAATTTCAATGGTTTGGTTCAATTGTCTTTACCTATATAGCATTTCGACAACAAGAAAAAATGCATAATTGGAGATAGTGATCTAATTTTATATAAGTATAGGGTTAATACTTTTTAATAATTTAACAAACAATGCATTAGAGAAACCAAAAAAAAAACAGTAAGCTTAAAAGACGTGTACTCTTTTCGATTCAGAAGCAGAAACACAAAGTCCTTGTAAATCATTTAAGACACTTTTGTATAATTTGGGGCAGGAGGGAGGGACGAAGGTAAAAAGGAATCAATCCATCTTCTTGAAATACCTACTATTTAATTCATTAGATATTACTCAAACAAAAAATCTAACAACTAAATTCCATACTCGTTAGTAGTAAACTCTTATGAGTTACTACCACCACTATTCTATATCTATTCGAATCTTTCGATTTCTTCGAAGTGTTCTACATTATAGACGGCTTTGGGTTCTGTTCGGCTCGTTATCCTTTATATATTCTTAGGCATATCCTTAAAAACAAACTCTACAAACAATTAAAACTACAAATATAAGTGATGAAGGGGATTCTCAGAAGGATTTCCAAAGTGAAGCCAATATTAAGAGTTTAGTATATCCGAGATTTCGGAGTCATCAGTATATCCTTATTCTTGTATGTATCACTTACATATTTTTATATCCTATATGCATGACTTGTATTTATAAGTTAAATAGGTATATAATATAGGTTAGAGCAAACGATGTTTCTTTCATGTTTTTGGGTTTTTTTGTTTTCTATATTTATATAACATTTTCATTCTAGATTTCTTTGTTTTTTCCTCAATAGTTTCTTTATAAGATTAGAGCTTGTCTTCCCTTTTAATTTGTGTGTGTGTGTTTTTTTTTTTTGGAATAGGATAGGGTATAGGGGAGGAGGAATATTTATATTTTCTATATCATAAATTCACAAATAAATAAAATATGTATATACATCGTAACAAATTTCAAAGCAACATTCCTTTTTGTGTTAAAGTAAAAATTAACTCTAAACATAAACGATAATGATTAGTGTGAAAAAGTGATCTTGTTGCTGGTTTTTCTTATGAATTTTTCTCTAAACGCATCATGGGTCAATCATCACAGGTCATGGTGAACCCTCATGAAAAATTGTTGAGAACTTGGACTTTATGAGTGATGACGCCACCATATAACCACCATACTCTGTCTGGGAGCAAACGTATGGGCTTGCCGATTTTTCAAAAATGATTAAAACGAGTGTTTAACTAAACATTTGCGATTGTGTTATATCCCCACGAACGTCGGGATGGGCTAGCAGTCAAATTAACTCTTGCTGTCAAGCTTAAAAACTATCCTCGTCGTCCTCTTGGACTTCATACATGTCGCGATGGTGTCCTAGATCATGTCATAGCGTGGAACTGTTGGCTATACCTTCAGCATCTTCGGACCAGCTCATCTCCATCGGAGTACCAGATAAACTGTTCATCTTTTCTATTAGCAAGACTTCTTCAATGGACATACGTGAGTTTTTCATTTGATTGGACGATGAGGTCGATTCGGAATTGCCCGAATTTGATGATGCTGTGCTCACAACATCATCTGACGATGCTGAGCAACTTTCATCTTCTGAATTTGTGCCCGAAACCATGGCTTCACCGGCCGACTCCTGAATCTCCTGGCATTTTTTAATAACCTTCAAGTCCTGCACAGAGGGGTGTGAGGGAAGAGATCGCATTTCCAAACGTTCGCCCTTATTCAAGGCAGAAGTGTCACAAGTGATGAGTTTAGCATGACTGCGTCTGAACAGCATATCCTCATTCGGTTCGTTATCGATTTTCAGGGTAGAACAACGTGGTCGTACACTGTAAGGCGAACTGGCAGTCAAGGGATCCTTAAAGGCGGCTGCATCAGTGCTCTTACGAGAGCTACCCGTGGACTGCTGACGCGACAACTTGGCGGAGGCCAACTTTTGTTGCTGCTGCGATGCCTCGCAACTCTTCACACTGACCGATTTTGAGCGTATACGTGGATGTAATCTATTGTTAAATTCATTTGTTTCAACTTTGGAATGTTGTCTTATCACTGAGGTGGCGGACATCGACTGGGAAAGCGGATTGGGCCCAGTTGTATCCAATAAACTAGAATTGCATGTTTGTCCAGCAGTAGCGCTGACGGACAGCTGCCGCCTTGTGGAGGGGCTGCGTTCAGCTGATCTAAAGGAACCGGCCCGTTTCACCATTTTGCTAGCAGCAACCTCTGGAGTTTCATCATCCATTTCCAGAACCCACGATACCGAATCAGTTTTCTCAATCACTCCCTTAATGACCGGTGATGTAGGAGGCGAAACGTCTTCCATGTGTATTGAAGTAGATAAGGCAGATCCGTTGTATGAGGACCGGTTGGTGAGAGACGAAGACGAAATGTCGTGAGCAGAAAGTTCATGGAGCTTGGTTTCAACAAGATGTAATTGTTCGGAACGTTGTTTCAGTTGCCATTGTAGAGCCTCATTGTCGTAGGATAAACGAGTTCGTTTGACTGTTTCATGGCTATAGGCTTTCTGGATCTCATCAATCTGTCGCAGGTATTCTCTGTGAATTCAAGAAAAAAATATTAGACTCCCAAAAGGTTCTCCACTTATTCGAGGTACTTACTTTTCTTTCTCCGACTTGATTTCCATTTCGGACAGCAACATTTCGTTTTTGGACTCCAGCAGCGAGATCTTAGCCTGCAATGCTAATTTCTCATCGGCATCCCTTAAAAGTTCTTCGTTTTGTTTGGTCAACTTTGAGATCTCCTTCTGCTTCAATTCCAACACACATCTTAAACTTTCGGCTTCGCTTTCCAATCTCGATAATTCCATGTTACCCATAGCAGAACAAGATGAGGTATTCCGTGTTGAGCTAACGCCACTCTCATTTAGACTGCGCCTAGTGTTTCTTAGGATAGCAATTTCATCATTCGAAAGATTAAGTTTATCCTTCAAATCTCTCTCGTTGCTCTCCTTCTGTGACTTCAGCCTATCCAACTCTTTGGTCAACGACCTAAGGCGTTCCACCAGCTCTTGTTCACGTTCTGCGGATTGTTGTAAACTTTTGGCACAAGAGTTTTCTGTCTGAGTAATTCTGTTCTTCAGTTCCTGTTCGGATATTTCCAAGTTCTGCAAGCGTTGTTGCAATGCCATCTCTCGTTCTGAGACATGTTGTAGTTCCTCCTGTTTCTGAGTGAGTTTCTGTTCCATTTCCAGACGATAGCATTCCAAGTTATTACGATGTTCTACTAGGGCACTATCCAATTTTGTCTGCAGGGACGACATTTCTTGTTTTGCGGCTGATTGAAACTCCAATAAATTTGATTGGGCTATGGAAGGTGAGATGGTTATTTTAGTAAAACTTCTATTGAACTACCACTGTTGCTACGACTCTTACCTTTATCCAATTCACAGCGATGCAAAGCCTGCAGCTCATTCTCTCTTTGTGTGTAGTAGGCATCTTTATCACAAAGCTGATCCTGTAATTCAGAGCAAGCACTCTTAGCCTCATCCAGCAATAACAAAGTCTTCTTCAATTTTTCCTTTGTTTTTGAGTTTTCCGATTTCAGAGATGGACAAGCAAAAGCATCCAACTGTAGGAGATAATAATGAACCACATTAAATTAGTTAATAATAATGGCAGAACAATAAGAATAACAGCGAAATTCTCATTAGAATGTCATTGGACGCTAACGATGTGGTTCGAGTTTAATCACCTCTAAGTACACCTACCGCAGAGGATGATGTTCCAGATGTCCATGTTGGTGAAGGTAATGGAGTCCATGAAATCAAATCAAAGTCCATTGTTTCATTAGCAAGTTTTTCGTTGGGAAATACAAAATTATCAAACATTGTCGAAAAAATTGGTAAACTTTAGTGGTTGGTCACAATAACGTGTGTCTTGACGATAGTGTTACTTTTAGTAAACTAATATCCATGGTGATGTTACGCTCCTACTTATACCCATACCAAATCCTTCAACAGCAGCAGGTAGCTGGTAAACTACCAATGACAAGACAACATCTGCTGCCTGCCTTTTGTTAAGAAATTCTAATTCACTTGGTCAAATGCTCATAGTAGCACATACGCACCGATTGTTATGCACTCATCATCCAACTGTTGCTTACTTAGGAGCATGTTATTGTTTTCTATCCTATTTGAAACACACATTTATATGTATGTTTGAATAGAACTTGTAAGCAGCAATTGATAATAAAAACAATGATCGGTAAAGATGTGTCCAAAATTTTAATACTCTGAGCATCCTTTGTGTGTTAAGAAGGAAATTCTCTAATTGTCCTGCAAGTACAGTTGAACAAACAGTGGCCCAAAACAAGAAATATGATATTTGAATTTTATCCAATGCTTCTGTATGCAGGTCTCTTATTTTAGATTGCCTGCAGCTGAAGATTTGGTGATATTTATCAGATATTTATCAGAATACCACCACAATGAGACATGGGTATGTGAAAAAGGATGAAACGGGCCTTTGTAATCAAATCGAAAGATGATAACTGGGACTATTGTTATTATCAATCCAATATTGTCTTAGTATCACTTCTGGCTATATCAAAAGCTGTAACAATTTAGCTTTATAATTACAGTAACACATTTCCATCAAATTTCTGCATGTCGGACGATTTATGTATATGTCCCATATATATCTAAAATTGATCCGATGTTAACAAAGTTTAATACGCACAATATATGTATCATAGGCGTAGAAAAAGTAGAGATTAAGAGATTAGATTTAAAATATTACACAAAAATGTTCATTTTGGAATAGACTGAGAGTTATACACGTAAGAAAAGCAAATTCGTAGCTGGAACTAAAATTAAATCAGTTAACCATTCCATATTTATCCTAATTCAATTCCTTTCCTTTATTTCTAATTCAATTTTTGTTCCCACAATAATACTATCATATAACTATATAAAACCAACGTAGATTCGCTTTTTGCATAAGAGATAGTATGTACTTTTGCCTTAAGCGACAATTTTGCACATATTCCTTTAAATATTTACAGTGAAAAACATCCAAAATATATCAAACCATTTTTCCAGAAAATGCAATGGATATAACATACCATGGTTTGGAATTTTACATAAAATTACGTAAATCTCAACAAATCTTCGTAACATCTGCACCTACAACTACGGTTTCTGGCTATTAGCTGAGAAAACAATAGGGCAAATATTGACATATTCACAAATATTTACAGAATACAGCTTTCGTAAGAAGATTTCACAGTCATTTTAAAGCAACGTAATCTATAGTTTTCAAAGTTGTCGTAAACATGATCACAAATCTAACAAACCATGGAACTCAATGGCATTTTTAAAAATGGGAAATACCGGGGTTTTCCATTGACCGTGAAGAAATACAGTGGTATTTAGTTTCAATAGCCCAAAGAAGATATTTAATAGTTGGATTGAGTCTCATTTAATAAAATGACCAGACATTTTCCTTACCGTGATTAGCAACAAACCCTCTTACGAAATGATTGATATCTTTTTGTTGTATAAGCCTTGTTAGAGAAATTTTCAAATCTGGATTTGATATTCTAATGTTCGCATAATGACTTATAGCTAATCGGACATTCGCTAATGATGACCCCAGGCAAAAAATTCCCAGTCAAATGAGCAAAATTTAGTTTGCAGGACTACAACTGTATGCTACCTGTAGGACTTGCTAATTAAAAAATGCTTCTGAATGGGTACAGGTATAATGTTATGTCGGGCCAACCAAAGCCCTATTAGCTACAGTAAATCGCGATGTTTTGGTTTATGTTATAATTTGGGCATTACTATTTAGGTCAGAGGTTTAATAATAACAGTAACTCATTTGTATATTGGAATAATACCCATAAACACAATTAGAAACGACAACGAAAGACTGACACCTAGCAAGAAAATGTATTTCATAAATAAAAAATGTAAGGGCAGTTTATACATACATAATATGAACCAAAAAGTCAATTTTAGATTTTACACAAATTTTGCAGAGGTTTCGTAGTTTCAAGGCCAATTTTTTAAAATTTGGAAAGAAGATTTTTTTCTAAATTTTGAATATATTGTAAATTGAAATCTTTTCAACAGAAACATCATACTTTTTAAAAACGTCTAAATCTAACCCGTTTCCAAAAGCAGTTTTGGAAATCGTATTGAACATTAGGTTTTTTTTTCATTACTGTATGCAGTAAGCTCGTTAAATATTGTTGATATTATATAAAAATAAGTTCCTTTAGAATATTTCAAAGTTTACCTTTGTAGGGTACAATACAGTCTGGTCGACATGACTGTACTTTCTAAAAGTAATGAATTCCTAAGTACAAAATTTGTAAAAAGTATATGAAATGACATGAACCACTGAATGTAACAAATATGTATGCTACCAAAATTCTTATACATATTTATTTATTTACAATCATAATGAATTATGAAAATAAACAGGTAATATAGGTGCTAACAACATAGGTTTTCGACCTGCTCTTATACATATTAAAAACTAAATACAGTAGAATTCATTTATAGCGACCTCGGTTATAACGACCATCCGTTTATAACGACGGATTTTCAAAGCAAGTTTGGTTCTTAATAGTTTGTACATGCGCAAGCATTCGCTTAGAACGACTCCGGTTTTAGCGACCATCTGCTTTTAACGACCAATTTGCACGTCTGCTTTGGAATGGACATTCGGTTATAACGACGATGTAAGTTCTGTGTACTAATTTTTATTTTTTCATTCCATTTTTTGTCGTCAGCCAATACTAAATAAAGAAACATATACTGCGGGGAATCACAGAATTTGTTTTCGACTATCCCAAACAGAGGTGCAAATGACAAAGAAGAAATATTGAAACCAGTTTGGGATGAGTTCGTAAATGTCGATGACAACGTCGTGACATCCTTCATTGAGAGAAATAGTGGAGAACACAAAAGAAAATGATGAAACTCACAGCGATAATGAACCAGATGACGAAGATGAGTCAATCAAAATTCAAACTAGGACAGAAACCTTGAGTGCGGTGCACACTTTAAAACAGTATTTACGATTTGGGGGTTCTGATATATCAGAGAGTTTATATAGTTCCGTTGAAATTATTGAAAGTAAGTTATTAAAAGAAATTCTTGTAAATAGAAAACAAACCACAATTCTAAACTATTTCCAATCTCAATAAATATGAATATACATGATACAAAAAAAAAACTTAAAAATATTGTGTACACTTATTTGGATACAACGACGTTCGGTTATAACGACGTATAATGGAGGTCGCTATAACCGAATTCTACTGTATTTTATTAACTACCCAGCAAAAAAGCGTCGCCAAAAAAGTAGTGAATATGCTCGTTTTGGACCCGGAAGTGGTGCAAAATTGGCGCAGAAGCGATGATTTGAACATGGGCTTGTCATATGACGGACGTCCACCATTTCAACAGCCGTTCCACTGAATTTGCATCACTTCTTAAGGTGTGATACGATTCCAGTGATTTGGATGTGAATAAAGAAATTTTGTGATATTTTGACGAATAAATAATTTTTAAAATTTGTAATGCATTATAACACTTGTCTGGAACGTTCGACATCAAATATTTTTAAACATTCGCAATTTTTCTAGAAAGGATTTAAATTTTTTTTCGACAAAATTTAAATAATTTGCACTATTTTATTAATTCTTAATCTGTTTTTAACCTATTTGAAAAAATAATATTTTAAATTTCCCATGAAAAATATGAAAAATGCGAGTTATTAAAAAATTGACTTAAATGAACTTCCTGTGCAGTTAAAATAAAAAACATCTTTGGGAGGACATTTTTGAAAGTGCTTTTAAAGTCTTGGCGTTAGAAGAACTTCCAAATTTTTTTGCTGGGTAGGTTTAGGACGATTTTAACCCCATTGGCAACAAATTTAGACCATATTATTCTTTTTTATTTTTGAAAACTGTTCGAAGTTTCTCTTCTAATGTAGTTCATATTAAACTTATTGGTGCTGTCATTGATATTATACTCAAGATTAGTTTATAAAATTGTTCAAATTTAGGAGATAAGAAATTTAATTTAATTGGACAATGACAATTAAGAATAAAAGTGGAAACTCCAAAACATTCAGAAAGGTATCAAATGAAGTAATCTATAGCTTCAAATGTAATCAAAATATATTAAAACTTATTACAATTTTAGATGTTACAGCATTCTTCTTATATATTCCAAGAATATCGATTTCATAGAATATGACATTGTTAGTTCACCCAAGATACACAAATATAAGCCCTCTAAGAACTATACATCAACATGACTATCAAAAATCTTTGAAAAATGAGATATTTTGGAAATTCAATTTGAAATTTTCAAATTTCCAATAGTAAATACCCAAAGTCACATTTCAATATGTCATTTATTAACTGTATGCTTGTTTTTCAAATGCGAAGATGTCCACTAATCTCAAATTCAAACCAGCTCTTCTCAAACTAACTGCATCAGAAAATTCCGTAGCCGAGGATAAGGTTTGGTTAGCAGAAGATATTTAGCATATTTGTATTTACCAAAATAGTAATTTACCTGTGGAACGGAATGGCCTCTGCGAGTTGGGTGTTAAGGCGATAACAAATATTTTCCAATCACAGGTAAATATCAAGAATATTTTCGAGAAACTGTAAAATATTACACATCCTTGTTTTCGTCGTAAACTGTGTTTATTTGTTCGGATAGTTCGATGTCACACCACAACCACAAATTTATATAACTCTTTCCTATGAAGTAAAATTAAACCAGAAAGGAGTAAACAATACAAGGATAACATTGATATCCTTAAATGGAAGAGAATAACAATATGTTGCTAGAGCAGAAAAGTAGAGCAAAAATACCATACGGATTTTCCATTGTTCTAAACAAAGTCCTACGCCCTAAGTTGAGGTTGTTTTCAAAAGTACATTGATAAATATAGAGTGGATGATGAAGAGGATTCTTATCAATATCAATGGCCTTTAGCAAAAAGGTTTTTTATATTCCTTTTTACCTAAAACTAAAAACAGCTGCGGTTCTCTTCTCCTGGTTATCACAGAAAATAAAGATAAATGACCAAAATTAAATCAATTTAGTTCAACGATAACTAATGGTAACTATTCGTATGAGGAATGTCTGGTTTAAGGTCTGCAAAACTGAGAACATTTTAACTCTCAAGAAAATTACCAGATTACATTACTAAAGGCAAGTGAAAGAAGTAAAAAGGAATTACAGTTAGCCTGACCCATAAATATCTTATTTTTAATTGCTCCCTATATCTCTCATTCATACATCGGATGGATCTTATCCTGTTTTTGATGATAGCGCCCAGGATTTAAATCTTCGGCTTATCAAGTGATTGTGGTGATATACATTATCATTCATTGTGATTTTGGAATTTAATAAAAAAAGTATAAATGCCAATTCGGGTAATTAAAATTCACTTGTTGGATATCGCCCATATATAGTATGGTTCATCTGATAGAAAATATTTGAATGTAAACCAATCTACCAATCTCTTTTACCGACCGGCAATAAACATTCAAAAATTCCATGACAGACATCCATCAAAGGACTTCATTGATTATGGTGTACATAGTGCTTCCGGAGACTAAAATAGCAACCTACTTACGGAAGTACAATTTTATTTACTAGCACTGTTATTTTATACTTACATCATATACCAGATATTGTAACAGCACTCCTAAAGCTTCTGTACTCTTCGATTGATGTGCCGATTGTTGTTGCAACTGTTGCAGTTGCAACTGTTGTTGCTCGAATGCTTCATAGTTCAATGCACCATTGCACGAGTGCCGGTTAAGTAGTTTCATCTGTTGCAAATCATCTGTGGAGGCAGGTTCTGCTGAAGGTATAACAATGTCATCGGACAGTTGCTGATGTTGCTTGTGCAGCAATAACTTTCGATTGCCACTCGACGTCGATCCAGTTGACGGTGAAGACGAGCTGTGTAATTTATTTGGGATTTTCTAAAGAAAAACAAAAAATTAAAAAATGTTTTCCAGAATCGAATGAGTCCACAGTATCGATACAAACCTTTTCATTGTGGTTATTGGCAACAGCTGGCGATGAGGCGGGTGTGGTTTTCTTATTATTGATGCTGGACAAAATGGGCGACGATGTTCTTGAATTTGTTTTTGCTGGCTTTTCTGAGCCTGTTGCCACCGGCGCCGCCGCCGCAGCTGTTGATGTGTTAATGTTATTGTTGTTATTAAAGGTAATACCATTTTCCTGGAGATCTGTTGGTGTTTCCGGTTTTGTGATGTTGGGTTTCGATTGATTTAAAATACGATTGTGATCTGCAAAGAAGAGATGAAATCATGACAATGGGTTAGAAAGTTGCCAAATAGAGTTGACTAGACACAATCAAATATGATTCATTGAACGTGACCATCTCATTGTTTATTTTTGGAATCATAAAGAAAACGACGATATCTTTCTAATGACGAATTCATTTCGTAGCTCATCCATAAACAAATATATGTATGAGAATATCATGGAAGATTTATTTATTTTGCAAGGTTTGATGACTTATTTAGTATGGCTATATTACTTGCCATGAAATGCCATAGATTGGGTCGAAACATATTGAAGAAATTACCTAATTTTTGCAAAAGTTAATTGAATTGAATTCTAAGAAATTTACATCCGGTGAAAAGATATTATTTTCTTTTTGACATTCGTAAAACACGCACCTCTTTCGCGAATAAATGAACTCAGTATACACCATCGTTATCCGTCAAAGGTTACCAACCGATCAATCATATTTTGAAACATAAGTCTACAGTTGTAATAACTTAGCAAAAACAAAAACACCTAGGATCACTGAAAGGGAAAGTTTGATTTGGCATATTCGCTCATTGTGCTCAGACATGACATTGCCATTATCATGCAAATAAAGTACCAAATAAAAAACTTTTTTAAAACACCCCAATCTGGTTATAATCACCACTAATCATTTGCTCAGTAATTATGAGATGGGAAAAACATGACTCTGCATTACGCATCACTCACGTTTTCTAATCACTTTGCATAAAAATTAAAATAAAATGTCATCCAGTGGAGACACCTTTACGATGCAAGAGGCAACACCTTAAAATGCCATAATCTTCAGCATCAACAACCTGTATGGAAATATGCTGCAAACCACCATAGATGATGGTAAGACGTTAATGACAACGTCGCTAACAGGGGCACAAGCCGACCGGTTGATTGGTAATATAACCAGATGATTGCACTTTTAATCTCAACGCCGCCACCAATTCTATCGCCTTAAAGTAGCTGGCGAAGTAATTATACCAAGCAAAAATTCTCGTTATCACATAATCTAGGAAATAACTTACTAGATATGCGCAAACAATATAGTAGCGGTGTATGGTAACCGAAATCGTTCAGTGATTGTAAGTTATTATCCACAGGCATACAGTATTGCTGGTGGTATGGCAAGCAGTTGTTCACCTTAACTACTTACCCGCCTTTTGCTGGGTATGTTACTATACAGTGAAAACTGTATTGTATCGGTTTTCAAAGTTTTGCAATCTAGCCTTAGGCATCGGATGAACTTATTTAAAATCTAGTTTGTAAGTAGGCTAAGTTTGGTATTGAAGCCTGCTATTCCATGCTCACTTAGAATATTCCATCCATTGTGATAACTGCCTTATCAATGAATAGTGTCCGATGTTTAGCTCAATGGCAGGGACCTCCTTTTTATCGCCGATTCCGAACGGTATTTCAAATTATGGTGAAACTTTTTGGAGTAACTTTGAAACAAAGAAAATTGTGTATTTTGTATATCATTTACACCAATATTTTGAAATCTCTACATTTTTTCTCTACATGACTTTACTCTTATAACAGAGAGATAATTTATTAAGGAATTATTTTTGGATATTTGGATATCAATCAAATATCAACAGAACAATGATTCGCTAAGTTAGGTTATGGCGACAGTGTCCCTGAAGTCACGCTTCGAAGCGGACATCCTGCAGAATTTGACGAAGATCTGAAGGTAATAATTCACGACATTTCTAAAGACGAAAATCGTGTACAGCATGCAACACACATGGAAGACGTTGCCTTTGATGAAGATGTCAAACCAATCTCTATCCAATTTCGGAAATTACTACTTCCGATGATACGAATTTTCATATTGTATACATTTTAAATTTATGGTTATTATATAGTATTAATAATTGTAGGCAAAGTTGCCACAACAAAGCTCACCCAGCCTATTTTTGGTTTCCACTTCCAAATTACACCCATGGAACCACCAAGCACCACGAATGTAATCAATGAAGTCGCAACTTGAAAACATTGTCGTCCAATGCGGTAGTCAAACTTTTTTCGCAAAAAAAAAACTCATCAAGTTCACTAACATTGTTTTTCAATATTTATAGGTGTTTCTCTTATGTTTTCATGTTGCCACATACATTGGGGATGCAATATATTCATCCATCTATCTATCGTATGGAGTCAGCATTTTTCAGTTTCCTTAAAGAGATCTGTCGCCATTGGAATAGCTCATTTTGTTGACAGGTAGGTGCTGCTGACGGTGAGGTTGCATAAGTTTCACTTTAATTGGATACACAGATGTGCAACAAATCTGGCTTACACATCTACTACAGTCTTTGAATTTGGATATGACAAGTTTTTGTCTTGTTTGAACAAATGCCAAGTGAACTAAAAAAATCTCTTGTCATTGCATTGTTCCTGAACAGTAGTTCAAGTTGGGTGTAAATAGCATTCTATATTTGATCTTAAAGGCAAGAAAATAGTCTCTATTCAATGATTTTTTTTTCTGGGGAAAACACATTTACTTCGTGGCTTATTGTTAAATTTGTTGTATACTTCAACCTTCTTCAATGTAAGTATAACAGTTTTAGAGTTATACCATATAACTCTAACCCCCATTTTCATGAAACTCCGTTAGTTAACGAACTTTTAAACCGTATCATGGATATATCTGTCATCTTGCGTATATATTCCACATGCCAGTTAGAAATTTAACTGCTGAAAATTTTTCAGTTAAAGTTAACCGGAGAGAAGATATTTGCAATTTAATTTCTATTAACTGGCAGTTAAAGCCTAACGGAGCTACAAGAAAATGGCCGTAAATTGGATAATGACTCTTGAAAACTTCTTGTCAAGTAAAGCCATTCAAAAATGCACAGCATTTTGTGTACAAATAAAAAATGCCACCACTTCAGAATGAAATGCTTAATTCCTTCCCTACCATACGACACATAAAGAAAAATAATAAGACTTGAAAACATCCCTGAATATCTAACTCATATTTAATGATCCTTTGTGTAATATTCGCTAAAACAATAGAAAATCAGTAAGGCTAAATGACCCTTTAATGTCCCAATAAAATTTTATTATTTCCAACAATTAAAACTCCCAACCTATTATTCCTTATAGACATCCTAACATATTTCAAGGTTAGATTTGTCTCAATAGTCACTTCAAGGAGATGTTTGTATTGTGTACAACTCATTCAACATTGGAACAGGTATATTTGTATATTCGTAACGGCATCCTGCCGGATAGTTATTCAGCAGAAGAGATGATGTTCATAATAGACGATGCCTCGACACAATCTATTTGTCGTGGGAGGTGGAAACACTATTAGACCATTCATTACAGACGAAAAATTGGAAGATAGTTGTCTATCTTCCACTTGCACAATTGTCAATTTGTGCAACAGCTACAATTGATGCGACACCGACTGAGATATTGTGGAAGAGGTTTTCATTCAAAAATACATTGTTTTATTAAAACGACAAGACATTTTAGTGACTTGGTCAATGACTTTGTTTTAGTTTTGTAGTGAATGAGGAATATTTCTTAAAGATAAATCTTAATGTTTGTTTTGTTAGCTTGGTAAGATTAGTGCACGCAGAAAAGGAATATGATCACCCCAAACATGTTTTAAGAGCAGGATGTTATTTTTTGACAGTGAACATGGAACATTTTTACCACAAAAATGTAATTTTCTCGACAAAAATATAGATGGTTGCCAAAATCAGATACATAATTTTCGAGATAATAACATTGTTCCCAAAAAAGTAGGTTCGCTATGGCCTGATTAGATTTAAAAACATTGGTTCAATTCAGTGAAATATTTATTTCGTGACTATCTTTATTGACACAACCAAATGTTTAAATTCCTTTAATAACAAATTAAATTCATTAATTTATATTTTGTAATGGTTCACGAATTTTAATAAACTTACTTATTTGGTATCAAAACCATAGACAAATTAAAATTTTATATATTAATACTTAGCGTATTCTACGCGCAACCAACTTTTTAGAGAAAAAGAATAATTTTCTGTAACATAAGAATGATGTACAAAAGAGAATCGATAAATAAAATCGATAATATATTCGATAATTATTTGATAAAAATTCAATAGTTTTAGGGTGTGTTACCACTAGCGATGTTTTATAGTTGTGATTGAGATTTGGCGGTAACACCCCCGCGCAGTATGAAAAGAAGTTTTCGCATTCATACTCCTAATTGTGAGCCACATCTAAAATCGCCAACTTCACTGCAGGTCGAACTAATAGTCCACCAGATGTTAAAACTTTTGCTTTACGCACTTGACCATCCTTCGCTAGCATAGTCTCAATTACCTTGCCCCTCGGCCACACGTTTCGTGGATTAGATGGATCGACTACAACGACCAAGTCGCCGACTTCTATAGGTTTAGCCTTTTCGTGCCACTTCGATCGTCGTGTTAAATTTGGTAAATACTCCTTTACCCATTTTCTCCAGAAATTATCGGCAAACTGTTGTGACATCAACCAATTCTGTTTTAATGTATGACCACTATCATCGTACATAGCTAAAGGTTTCATCCCATTCGACGAGCCAAGCAACAAGTGGTTTGGTGTAAGAGCTTCTTCATTTTCTGTGTCTAGAGGAACGTATGTGAGGGGACGGGAATTTACAATATTCTCTACCTCTGCTAACATTCCTCGTAGTGTTTCTTCTGATGGTGTTTTTGTAGGGGCAATCTTGTACAAAATGTTCTTTACCGATCTCACCATTCTCTCCCATGCGCCACCCATATGTGGTGATGAAGGGGGGATGAAATTCCACTTGGTTACGGAGGTGGTGAAATTACGTACAAGCTCGTCTTTATTCACCTCTTTTATTGCCTCTCGAAGCTCTTTCTCTGCACTCACGAAATTCGTACCATTGTCGCTGTAGAACTCCTTAGGTGTACCACGTCTGCATATAAAATTCCGAATGGCTAGCAGACACGAAGACGTATTAAGTGTATTTACTACTTCGATATGGACAGCTCTAAGAGTTAAGCACGTGAAGAGAGCTCCGTAGCGTTTCTCTTGATGCCGACCAACGGATATCATTAAGGGGCCGAAGTAATCTACTCCGGTGTATGTGAATGGGCGAGAGAAAGAAGCTAGTCGTGCTGTTGGGAGCTTAGCCATTTGTGGATACGATGGTTTTGTTGTTTTAATTTTGCAGTGTTGGCATAGTTTCGATAATTTTTTCACCACAGTTCTTAATTTCGGAATATACCACTGCTGTCTGATTTCATTGACAACGGTTTCATTGTTGCCATGGTGATATTTACTGTGGTAGTGGAGAATAAGTAAATAAGTGACATAGCTATTTTTGGGCAATATAATTGGATTTTTTGTATTTGCCGACACGAGTGCATTTTCTATTCGTCCGTCCACTCTAAGTATGTTATCCTCGAGTTTTGGTGTTGCTTTATAAAGAGGGCTTGATTTTGGCAATGTCATGTTGGACTTTAAAGCATATATTTCCTCAGAGTAAAATTCATTTTGTGCTTGACGATATAAAACCATTTCAGCTCGTTCCAATTCAGCAGATGTGAATTCACCATAATCTTTTCTCTTTGTTTTAAGAATGAGTATAAATCTTATGACGTAGGCTACGCACCTTACAGCTCTGGTCCACTTTGAGAAGCGTTTTATATCGATAAATGATGTATTTTCTTCATGTTTGAGAACAACTTGATTCGTTTCCATAGCCGTAGGTTCTGGAATAAATTCGCTCTTTGGCCATTCACATTCAGATTTTAATAAAAATGGTGGTCCATTAAACCAACGACTTTGCTCAGTAAGGTCAGGTCGTTTGGCCCATTTAGTGGCTTCATCCGCTACATTGAGTTTACCCGGAATCCAAAACCATTCATGTAGATCAGATGATTCAAGTATTTCACCTACACGTAAAGCTACAAATTGGTGGTACTTTTTGTTATTGTAGTTTAACCAGCTGATAACCGTCTTTGAGTCCGACCAAAAATATTTTTTCATTATTGGAATTGAGTGATTTTCAATAACAAATTTTGCTAATCTGCAACCTATTAGTGCCGCCATTAACTCGAGTCGTGGTATTGAGTTCATTCGCAAAGGAGCTACTCGGGTTTTCGAACCCACTATGGAGCAAATTATTTGGTTATTGAACTCAATGCGCAAATAGGCAACTGCTGCGTATCCATTCTCACTCGCGTCGACGAATGTATGAAGTTGCAGGTTAGTGTTATTATAGTTACCAAGTGATTTTAGGTAACATCTTGGAATTTTAATGGTTTCTAAGTCTGGAAGATATTGGAGCCATTTTCTCCATTTTACCAATTGGTCATCTTTTATGGGTTCATCCCAACTCACACCGCTTCTCCAAATCTCTTGGAGTAATATTTTTAAGTACATAAGGAAATTTCCTATAAGGCCTAGAGGGTCAAAAATCGTCATTAGAATTTTTAAAATTTGACGTTTTGTGGCCGGTTTATTCCCCTGGATGACTTCGTTATTTCGTATGTGAGGTGATATCTTAAATATGAAAAAGTCATTCTTTGGATTCCAAAATATTCCTAAGACTTTCTCTGTTTGTTCATCTGGACCTATGTCTAGTGGTTTGTCACTTTCTGAAGAATTTCCTAGGCATGAAATTACATCTGATTTGTTTGAAGTCCAGTTTCGAAGATTGAAGCCTGCTTGTCTTTGAATATATTGTACCTGCTTTGCGATCTGAACGGCTTGATCGACGGTATCAGTAGAATAAAGGAAATCGTCCACATAATGATTTTCTATTACGGCAGAGGAGGCCTCAGGAAGCTTGTTAATAAATTTGGAAGCGTTTTTATTTTTCACGTACTGTGATATGCAGGGTGCACATGACGCACCGAATATCATTACGTTCATTACATAAATATCAGGTTCCTTTTCTACGTTACAATTTCGCCACAAAAAACGTTGGACCTGTCTATCTTCATTCCTAATATAAACTTGGTGAAACATCTGCTCTACATCGCCACATAATGCAACAGATTTTTCACGAAATTTAAATAAGATGGCTGGTAAAGATGATAAAAAATCTGGTCCTTTGTACAGCATTGTATTTAAAGAAATTCCATTATATTTTGCAGCCGCATCCCAAACGATTCTACATTTCCCAGGTTTGTTTTTGTTAAACACTGGGAAAATCGGAAGATACCATACGTTTCCACAAGATTCTGAATTTTCAATTTTGCTAATAAATCCTTTGTTTATGTAGTCAGAAATAATATCTTGAAAAGTAGAATGAAGAACTTTATCAGCCAAAAGCTTCCTCTCAAGGCAAACTAGACGTTTCAAGGCCATATCGTAATTGCTAGGCAATTTTATATTGTCATATTGCCATAACAGACATGTTTCATAATGGCCGTCTTCTCTTTGTGTCGTGTATTTTTCTAAAAGCTGCAGAGCTCGCTCATCGTTTTTGTTCGATGGGATCTTTGAGCAAGATACACCAATATTTTCGATCCTATAAAAATCTTTAACCATTTCGTGTAATTTATTATCTCTCTCGCTACAGTCACACATGTGAAAGTTGTAGTGCTGCGCTCTTACATTTTCACAAGGCCCATAAATAGTCCATCCCAACTTTGTCTTTATACCAATGGGTTCATTGCTTTTCCCTCCTTTTGATTTGCTTGACGTCAAAACATTTATATTGTCCAGCCCAATTAAAACCTTTGGAACTGCATTGTTATAACTTTCAACTGGGATCCCTTTAAGATGAGAAAATCTGCTAGAGATTGTCTTATAATCAAGAGATTGTTTCGGCAGTAATAATTCTTCTACAGAACGAACTTCTAACACAAACTCTTTGGAGTTCCCACCTCTCACACGTATATTTAAACGTTGGGAATTGTTCTCCATTCGTTTTACATTTGATGTCCATTTCAAACATAACTGCTCTGGTTCCCCCTTCAAACCCAGTTGATTCAAAATCCCCTCGTCGATGAGTGAAATGGACGAGCCATCATCCAAGAATGCAAACGTTGAAATATTGTTGTTGTTGTCTCCATAGATAGTTATGGGTACAACTTTGAAGAGAATATTTTGTCGGTGGTTGTTGTGTGTTTGCAAATTCTCTTCGATTGCGTTCTCTTGCTCTCTTTCACTGCTATTGTTTTTATTCTCTCTATTCTGAGCCAATTGAACGGTGTTACCTGTATTTGTTTTGGATCCATGTAGCAAATAATGATGTTTGAATTGACAACTGTCTACATTGCATACCTTTTCTTTGTTATAACAACTACCAGAGTGTTTTCGTAAACAATGCCTACATAGTGCAAAAACATTCACCATATTCCATCGCTCTTTGCGATCAGCTGACAAAAACTTTTTACAGTTTGGAACATTCTGACATTCTTCGCTGCAAATTATGCATTTCTTTTTGTTTGTTTTGGTGTGGGAGTGAATATGCACATTCCGTTGTTTTCGATTAGAAGAAATGTCAGAACTTACATTGCTTTCATTATTTACTGTACTGGCCGACAAACCAAGATCAAAAATCCAATTTGAGAACTCGACCAAATTTGCTTTTACATTGTTTTGTTGGAGATATAATTTCTGAGTTCCCCAATGTAGTTGGTAATAAGGTGGTAGCTTTGACACAAGTTCGTGCATTAGAGTGGTGTTATTTATTTCATCCGTAAGCCCGCAGGCTTCGATGGTAGATAGTAAACCTTTTACATGCACGGCGAAATTGGTGATGGTTTCCATTTTATTGGGATTAACTTGTGGCAACGATTTAATTTTATTTTTAAGAGAGAATACAATTTTCTCTGGTTGCCCGAACAATACTTTTAGAGTAGATATGGCGTGCGGTACACATGTTGGGTGAATTAGAATTTTTTCCACAGACTCCAGAGCACTGCCACGTAATGAACGCTGTAGTCTGATTAAATTTTCTGCATCGGTGAGGCCACACACAGCTGTTGACCAATCGAATGTAGAGCTGAATAGAGGCCATTCCTCCGGGTTTCCTGAAAATATCGGTAGTTCTTTTGGAACAGTTTGGCGTGCATAAAGTTGCTCTTGCGTTAAATTCCGTCGTCGAGGCTGTTGTTGTTGAATATATTCTTGGAAACCACGGGCCTGTTCGGGATTTATGAATGACTGATTATTGGTGCCATCGAGGGGCTGTGGGTTGGTGTTTAAATTTATGTTCGCTGTAGATTGCATTGATGTTGTATTTGGTATAAATTGAAACGGATGAGAGCTATTATGTGTATTATCTTGGTTTAGTAGAGATTGGTGAACGGCAGCTGAAGTTACTGGGTTAAAATTTGAAGTGTGAGGAATGATAGAAGTGTTTGAGATTATGTTCGGAAGATCGTTAATTGGTTCTTGCATTGTTGTATTTTCGGCTATGGGGGTGTTATTTTGGTCTGGGATATTTTCTTGCAAAATTTCTTGGAAATTGTTTGTGGTTTCTTCGTCTATTTGTTGGAGAATGCTATATTTCCTTTCCAAGTATTCTCTGTCACGCTTCTCTTTCAGTTGTCTTTCTTCTTCTAGCTTTTTTAGCTCAAGCTTCTGTTTAGATGTAAGTGACGTGGAAGAAGAAATGGATGAGATGCTTGAATTTCGAGAACGTTGTTTCTTACTGGAACACAGAGGACATACCCAAGGACTTTCTTGAGGGGTTATTGAATTAGCGCAATGCTCATGGTATGGTTGGCGACATTTGCCGCAGAATATGGTTTTTTCGTTAATATGTTCGTGGCAAAATTGGCAAACAGGAGGTGGCGAGTCGACTTGGTCTTGTGGCAGATTTTGGTTTATCGTAGGAGACATGGTTAAGGCGTACTTACGTGTGGCAGAGACTGCGATCAAAGTTGATGTGGGGTCGATGCTGTAGAGGTTATGTAATCCACGTTGATGGTCAGTTGCTCGGGATATATATGGAGAGGATTAATTACAGATTTGGTTTCCAGCTGCAACAGTTTGCTCTTTAATCCTTCACTTTCAGCAAATAAGAATTTAAAATTGTTCCCAAAAAAGTAGGTTCGCTATGGCCTGATTAGATTTAAAAACATTGGTTCAATTCAGTGAAATATTTATTTCGTGACTATCTTTATTGACACAACCAAATGTTTAAATTCCTTTAATAACAAATTAAATTCATTAATTTATATTTTGTAATGGTTCACGAATTTTAATAAACTTACTTATTTGGTATCAAAACCATAGACAAATTAAAATTTTATATATTAATACTTAGCGTATTCTACGCGCAACCAACTTTTTAGAGAAAAAGAATAATTTTCTGTAACATAAGAATGATGTACAAAAGAGAATCGATAAATAAAATCGATAATATATTCGATAATTATTTGATAAAAATTCAATAGTTTTAGGGTGTGTTACCACTAGCGATGTTTTATAGTTGTGATTGAGATTTGGCGGTAACAAACATGATTGCGACAAACATGTTCCATGTTCAAAGTCCAAAAATAACATTTTGCTCTTAAAACATATTTGGGGTGATCACATTCCACCTCTGTGTGCAACTAAACTCGCGAATGTACACAATCATGCTTAATAAAGTCGAACTTTAGTACTTTTATTTTAAACTATACGAGCACTAATTCTTTCGTAATATAGGAGAATAGTTTATAATATCCGGATTTTTTTATTTGACCACAAGTCGATAAACTTTTCAGTAAAGACATACGAGGGCAGTTCGGAAACTTCTTAGCCTGGCACAAAATGCGCGGTATAAACAGAAAAAAGTTAAGTGTTTTGGAAACTTCCATTTCTGTTATGAACACATGTTAAATTTTGTTTCGATCTGACAACTCCTTCATATAGAAACAGGTGTTCAAAAAGACACATCCGCAATTTTTTTACAATGGAAAAATTGGAAATGCGTGCTGTCATTAAATATTTGCATAAAAAAGGTTTATCGGGACAAGAAATTCATAATGATATGGTGAAAGTGCTCCTTCATATGCAACAGTAAAAAATTGGGTTGCTGAATTTAAACGTGGTCGTACAAGCATTGACGATGAACCACATAGTAGACGTCCAAAAACAGCAACAACAGAAATTGTAGCCAAATGATCGACGAATAAAAGTGCGTGAAATTGCTAATATCATGGACATCTCAAATGATCGAGTCCATTTAATTTTGCATGAAGAACTACAGATAAAAAGCTTTCTGCATGATGATGAAAACTAAAAAGATTCCTTGCTGGCAAGCGTTTTACCTCATATGAAAATGCAATTACAGTTGTAAACCACTATTTTGAAGACCTTGAGGAAAACTATTTTAATCAAGGGATAGAATTGCTAGAAAAGCGTTGGACTAAGTGTATTGAAGTCTCAGATTATATTGAAAAAATATTATTAAAAATATTTTTGAAAAACTAACTATTCTCTTTCATTGATAGGCTAAGAAGTTTCCGAACCACCCTCGTAGTCTACTTAAGTGTTAGACGGACGTAAACTCTTTAAAAGATCTGAAACAATTCTTCAACGTTATTGAAATCGCCATTGAAAAGGGATATTTTATACTGAAAAAAGGGTGTCCAGCTTGGTTTTGAAGGAAAATCGGGATAATTATGCATTTTACATGCTTCATTAATTTTCTCCAGCCTACGACTTAAGGGTTTGTCGGACCTAAACTCTTTAATAGATCTGAAACAAATTTTCAACGTTATTGGAATCGCCATTGAAAAGGGATATTTTATACTGAGAATAGCGTGCCCAGCTTATGTATCGAATGCAAATTGGGAAAATTATGCCTTGCACATGCTTTGTAATTTTCTTCAGCCTAAGGCAATTATACTCTAGTAACATAATAGAAGATCTTTAGCATTAAGTGATCTACCTATATATCAGGAGGTTTATTACTTCTAGAATGGTGTTTGTATATAATCTGTAAAACAAATCGGTATATTATTACACCCAGAGAAGGAATATGATCACCTCAAACATGTTTTAAGAGCAAAATGTTATTTTTGGGTGGTGACCATGTAACATGGTTTTCGCAACCATGTTATTTTCTCAGAAATCGTGTATCTGATTTCGGAAAACAGGTTATATTTGACGAGAAAATAACATTTTAGTGACAAACATGTTACATGGTCACCATACAAAAATAACATTTTGCTCTTGAAACATGTTTGAGGTGAGTAAACTGATCATGGACCAAAAGATGAGCAGAGACTACAAACATCTTGTTTCTTTAATCATTATTCTGTTCCACCGTATTTAACAATATGTGTATATTGACATAGCAATTTGACACTATATAGAGACCAGTATTGCAATAAAATCTATTAAGGCCCAAATACCAAAGCAAACATACAAAACCGCATATTATCAATAGGAACGCAGTCCATGCCGCATTTCCAATTTTCCAAACATAAACAATGAACGTGCCATACAGTCTGGCATGTCAGCTTAGGTAGGTGTGCCAACTGTGGAAGGTGTGCCAGTCGTCCTCGTGCATATTGGAGCCCAAATTGCAATTCAAACATGTTTCTAACAAACAAACAAACAAACAGAAAACACCAAAAGTAAATCCGGCAAGCCATACGTACAGACAAAATTATGTGGAAAAAAAGTTCAAGTTCAATATGCCATGCAAACATTTGCATTCGCTAAGCGATGGACTCGCATGTAGGGTTGTGGAATCAAAGAAAAAGGTGCGAATTTTATCTCCATGCTTTAAACTTTACACCTTACTGACCTCAACAGACGCCTATACAACCCAAGACAGAGAAAAATTTTTAGCCATACAAGTGTGTTTGGTGTCCAATACGGTATGATGTCATTGAGAAGCTATTGCATTTAATTAAAACAGAATCTCAGCTTGCTAAGAATGTCGTGAATGTAATGTTTTTGCAGTGTGTATAACGGCCGTAACAAACGCACTTGAACGTTGTAGTCTCGACGTTTAGTCGCCACCAGTATACTTCAACGCAAAAAAACACCAATGTTTCTCAACAAGATTGCCACTATTTTCCATAGCTGGCTTTTCTCATTTACAGACCGTTTTCAATTAAATAATTAAAAGCACAAATTCTCAAAAAAAAAAAACAAAGCTAATGATCGCTACTATACACCATTTCCAATGAAAATATTTCAATGGTATTGTGGAAAAAATATTTTTTAAATAAAGGATTTGTATACAAAAAACTGAAACACTGAAAGAAGAGATTTCTTTTTTGAGTAATGAAATTTTCTTTTTATGCTAAAGAATTTTATTTAAATGTTAATAGAAACGATTAGAGACAATCGTGTCATACATTCGTGTTTATTTGCTCTTAAAGGAAATAGTTTGTATTAAAGAAGAATTTCGTTCCGGAGGAAAGGGTTATTCCTTTGGGTGTAGGATAGAAATGTGATTTTTTTTAATATACATATCTATTAATAATGCTATTGGTGATTTCGACTGTTGAAGCTATGTAATGCAATTAACATTTGCAATGTACATTAAAAAAAAGCATGCTCGGTTCCAAAGATTTTGTCTAATTTGGTATGGGATCCGAGCCATAGAAGCTGAGACCTTTAATGGCGATTTCGTTTGGGGAAAAAAGTGTTGCATACAAATGGTACAACATATTATGGTGTTACCACAGTGTTGCCGAAAACCCTTGTAATGACAACACCGTTTGCGTGTGAAAACGAACAAAAAAGGTGCAACACTGATATAAAATCAAAGAAATTTGGCGGAAATATTTCGATTATTATTAACAAATATTATTGGAATCTCGACTAACACGCAAATTTTTCTTGAACTAAGGGAAATTGTTAAAACTTTTGATTTTATATATTTATATATTTTATATATACAAATTAATTACATCCTCAACAAAGTTTTTAACTTGCCGTTGGTCATTTCGTCCAAGCAATGATGTTGTAACTTCTTCATCGTCGTCAGAAGAACTACTCTCCAATAGCGCATCTACAATGGTGTTGGCCAAAAAAAAACGCATTTGCTTTTTGCATTTTGCTATTATATAAAAAAATATTTAATATCGAATTTTATTATCGCGGCACTAAACAATTGATATGCTTCTTCATGGTATTTCTTTTGTATTTGCAACAACGCTATTATTTAGGTCGAAGAATAATAGCGTCTTCAACATCTGATTGAAAGTGTAACCATCTGCACCGTAGACCAGCTACAGTGTAAAATGGGTTGCACTTTTACTCTTGCGATGGGTAACACCTCGTCAATCGAACGTGCACATTTTGGGTATTCTACACTAAATTTTCCAATCGAACAAAAATTTTTGATTTATGGGGGTAAGGTGTAAAATATGCAACATATTTTTTACCAATCGAAATCACCATAAGACACAATCCACTTTTAAATTTGAGTTTTGCGTACTTGATCGTAGGAAACCAATTTTAATATATTCGTTTTTCAGTTTTTTCTTCATATGCTACAAAAGTGCTTTAAACACGTTTTAACGAAAACTTCAATTTCCAAATTCAGACTCAACTTCAAGTAGAAATTTTACTATGTTTCAAGTAAAAAACGCCTTTCAAATAACGTGTTGAAAAACATCTCCTAGTTTTTGCTTTGTGGCCAAGAAACAAAATGTCAACAAATTTAATTACTTTCATTAATTTTGAAGAATTTTTTACAATTATTAAAGACAAGTTGACACAAGAGTCTAAAGAAAATTTTCATTCATTTTAAGATACCCATTTTTAAGTCGAATCATTTAATTATAAGGACAACACGACTTTATTGAAAACTTGATGGTCTTTTGGACAAGGAAAAAAGTTTATATCAGAGAAATGCGTATTCTATGCTAAACAAGAAACGCATTCGTATTTTAAGGACACGAAATCTTTGGCCTCACGACAATATTTTTTTTTTCAGTGTAGGTTGGCGATTTATATTTTTCTAATTTGTTATCATTTAAACTCATTTAACGTTTTCGTATTTCAATTTGGATTTTCCGAGTCTAACTATGAAATGGTGTATTCACATTTAGTAAAACAACATTTGGATAAAATCACTGCGCTTGGACATATTCATTAAGCTAGACAGATACTCGTGGTGGATTTTAGAATGGCCCATTGTTCTAATGCAATTTATGGCTAACGGAGAGGATATTTCATTGTGCAATGGTGTTTTTCCAAATTACTTGTGGAATTCCATTCAATGACGTTAAATCCATACACCATGCTCATTGAAATGCCATTCAGACATCCTGTGCCACGTGATACCCAGGTGTCGAAGAATATTTCTCAATGAAATGGTCACTTGATTAGGGTTATGACATTCTCTTCAACATGGTGTTCAGCGCATATGCGAAAAATTGCATACGGAAAAAATTAATTTATTTTCTAGCTACGCAATGTTCGTTGAGGACAAACGTGGCAACGATATCATAAACAACGATTTATTTGCATTTGAAGGAGAAGGAATTCCAAAGGCGGTGAACTTGACTGTTATCAATGAATGCTTCCCTATTTTATGATTAGCCCAATGACAAGGAATGTTCTTCAATCAATCAAATTACCATACTCTTCAAGTCAATCGAATTTATTTACTAATCCTCCTTGATGTACCGTGTTTTCGGTCGGTCATTTGGTGCTTCATTGAAATGAATTGAAGCAGTAAATATGAGAAAACCCATTCACTCATGATTGCCATTTAGCAAAAATTTAGGGCTCATTAGGATTAATTGCAAGCTACATGGTTTTAAATTCCATTAAATATTCATTACAGTTAAAAGCATGTTACAAGCAAAAATTGCCACACGCACCAGACATAAGTGGTCACAATGGAACACTTTTTTCCATTTACAAGAAATACGAAACAGTCAAGCGTAGTCTCAATCCCACCAAATGTATCATAAAAATCATTTACTATCCATTAAGTCATTACGACGGGCGTCATAACGTTCCAGTTGAAATTTTAATGCTAAATATCCGAGGGAAACATATGCAGTGTATGGTATTTGTTGGAGGTTTAGAATTTCTACTTGGTTAATTTGTTCTTAAAATTGTTTGTTCTGTTCGCTATGTCGGGTAGAGATATTCATACTATAGGCAATGATATTTTAGGATATCTTAAATTAAACTAAAAAAATATATTTTAAAGAAAATTATTTATAGGAAAGACAATGATGTCAGCATCAGCAAAAAAGTAATGTATATAAGGTTCATAAAAACAAAAAGAGAAAAATAAAATACCATCAAGTATATTCCTCAAGAAAAATAAATTGGCAAATGTCTCAAAATTAATATGATATAAAGATTTTTCTGCTTCAAAATGTTAAACAAAAATCGCCTAATGGTTGTGTTTATTAATGAAACATTTAGACTAGTCGATTCCAGATTGAACAAGTACAACGCATTGTTGTTCATACACTGAAAAAACAGTGAACCCACCACACAGTGGTCCAAACCATCAATTTAGCCGGAAAAAAGTCATAACTTGCTTTTGAGAAGACTTATCGAGGTGAAACTTTGCATGCCTAATGTAAAATAAGTTTACCGCATTTGTGTTGTTTTAAAACTTGTTTCTGCTGTTTAAAAAACCTGTTTGTAGTGTGATCTACCAAATTTTGCAAAGTCACTTCTGCCGATATATCGGAAATTTTCATACCATCTTTTGGATAGCATTCCATTTTGGCGGCCAAAAGCTTGTGGTATGAAGGGTAGATGTCGGCATTATGATTTTTTGCACCTGAACGCATTAGGGTATAA
The DNA here is from genome assembly GCF_050003625.1 of Haematobia irritans. Lineage (NCBI taxonomy): Eukaryota > Metazoa > Arthropoda > Insecta > Diptera > Muscidae > Haematobia > Haematobia irritans. Next base: position 234,209,858 of record NC_134398.1, on the reverse strand, counting down.
GTGTTTTTCGTGAAATCACCATCGATATACAACACTAAAGCCTCTTCGTTCGTGAAAGGTATCGGTCCTGTACAAGAAAAATTCAATTTTTTTTCATTGCTGACGCTTTCGACGGAGAAGAACCTACGCCTTTGACAATGCTCGCAGCATGTCTCTTTCCAGATTTATAAAGGCTTGTTCCAGCAGCAAAGGTTAATTCTTCCGGCGACCAACTCTCCAATAAATGCGCTACTTTCATTCTTTTTGCCTTCTCTCCTTGATCTGAAAATTCCTTCAAAGGTCTTCCATGCTTAGATGTTGACGGTCCCTCTAATGTTCCTTCTACAAGATCTGTTGATGAAGGTTCAGCAGGAATAACAAATATTCCGTCTAACCAACTTTGATTAGAAGCCTCAAACACGAGCTTTGTTCGATTGGCCTGTATCCACTTTTTTCAGAATACATATAAATATGTGAACCGATTGTTGCAATTCTTTACAATAACTGCCGTCTCCTTCACTTTCAAGTCCAATCTTAGAGAAAACGTAAGTTAAAACAGCTTTTTTTATTTTGCTGTTTCTCTTTGTACCAAACATTGTACAGTTCCTTCCTTGCAATCTATATTTTTCACTGTAAAAAAAAAGTTTAGGCAAAAACTGGCGGCTGATTTTACAAACATTGACACGTAGACAGCACACACTTTACAAAAAGCCATAAACTATAGCATAAGTCGCGTAAAGTCCTACTTAAAACCTTCATGGAACTTGGACATTGATGAAACTTTCACGGACTTGACACTTATGTACAAGAATGATTTTTTATCTAAATAAAATAACACATTGAACATAAATTTCGAGTAATATTTATTCATACCTTCACCTTAATTCACTTTGTCAACAAAAAATATTATTAAAACTTTTTTTATTTGTTTTACAATAAAGCGAAGCTATAATCGCAAATTGAAGCAAAACAAATATACCGTTATGCAAAGTGGACTATTGCTCACTTATTATCAAACAAAATTTTTGATTCCAACAAAGTCGAAAAAGATACTTTTTTCCGACTAGATTAGTGTTTGGGACCACCGTGCACCAGGAAGAAAACTTTGGGTAAATTTTAGAAAATTTTGAATATTTTTAGAAAATTTTAACTAAACAGTATTACAAACGCTGGCATCACGCCGATATGACAAAAATAGGTAAATATTTTTCGACAAATTAAGAAAAAATTATTAGACATAAATAATTTTTTTTTCACTTGTTGAAGAAAATTTTGTAGTTTTAAGGAAAAAAATTGGAGTTAAAAATTGCAAGAATGTCTTTAGTGGCATACGAAGTTCATGATGGACGCATTTTTAGTAAAATTTAAAAATTTAAAGAAATAATGAACTGTTTTGTGAGAAATATGAATTTAGTATATCTTTATGCTTAATTTGTGTATAATTTTTTCCCGTTTTTTAGTTCATTTAACTAACATACGCAAAAAATTATTACAGTAAAAAAAACTTTCTCCAAACATAATAATCCCATGAACTAAAATAAAATTAAATTGGCTTTAGTGAAATAGAGAGTTCACTTTTTTTTGAGTGTACAAATAATAGAGTGTCCGAGACCAATTTGCTCAGAGATTAATACAAAGGTTGATATAAGAATATATCCTAATATAATAAATCAAATATAACAAAAAAAAATATCATTTTAAAGTAAAATGTAGGTTGCCGTTCGTGATATTTTCTACAGCACTTTTGAAACCTATCGATTAATTAATGAAGATAATATTCTCATATTGGAAATAAATATTTCATATATCGCATTTAAAATTGAGCCTATTTGGCTGATATTGGATATCAAGTGGGGTGATAAAATGTTCGCAAATTGCATGATAGAGAAATAAGCAATCTATACCTAAATTTGGTCAAATTTTTTGAAATGCAAAAACACTTGGTTTTCGTATAAAGTGGGATCTGCCCTTTTGATCCGGCTGTAGAAAGGTATGGTAAGTAAAAAATGGACTCATATAAAATTGGTCTGTAAATATCATTTTTGTGATTTACCTTACAGTAACCTTAGGAAACTGGCCAAAAATTATATATTTGCATATTCATTTTTTTTTTATTTCGTAAAATGAATTAAATTTAAATGTATGGCGCAATTTTAGATAAGTAATACTTTGGTCCTAAGTACAGTTAATATCAGTAAAAAATATTGTCATAAAACCCATGATAAATGATAGCTTGCAAAAGAAAACACAATACATTTTTAAATTTTCCATTTAAATTATCGTACAGATTCAAGAAAGAAACAATGCCGCCATGCTTCACAAAATAATATTAAATTATTAAAAAACAAACAAAATTTTCTCAGAAGTCAAGGCTAAAAAGATTTGGTGAAATAGCCGTAGGCGTGAGAACAAAAACAAATGATCATGTTTGAGGCAATTTGTTGATGTTTTTCATAAGTTCGTTAGATGATAAAGTGGAAAACAATGTAAGAAACAAAATTCTGAGCACCAAAACAAGTGAGAAAGTCAAGTTGTACAGACAATGTGATACCCAAATTCGATGCTGCTGAATTGCTGCAATATATTTGTAAATTGGATACGACATCCTCCTCTTATAGTCAGGTCCATAAAGCTTTGAAACGCGCACGGTTGTTAACAAATATATGTCCGAAATGGTGAAATTTCTAGGAACCTATTTAACAGATAGGCTTGATTCATTTAATTAATATTGGTACATAATTGATGGGCTATAAAGGGTGATACGGTCAAAATTTGGTCAAGGGAAAACGCGTGTAAATCGGTGAAATCGTTTATTTAAAAAAATCAAATTAAATTTCTTTTTCAAGTTCAATTAGTATAAAATTCAGGAAAAATATTCAGTTAGGCTTTCGCTTTTCCAAATCCGAATTGCCGGGCCTCACTCTTGACACCTGCCATCAGATTTTGTACAGCCACCTTGTCCACCTTCTTCGCCGCAGAAAGCCAGTTTGCCTTGAACTGCTGCTCGTCCTTAGCAGTTTTTTGGTCTTCTTTAGGTTCCGCTTGACAATAGCTCAGTATTTCTCAATTGGGCGGAGCTCTGGCGTGTTGGGAGGGTTCTTGTCCTTGGGAACCACCTGCACGTTGTTGGCGGCGTACCACTCCATGGCCTTTTTACCGTAATGGCAAGATGCCAAATCCGGCCAAAACAGTACGGAACAACCGTGTTTCTTCAGGAAAGGCAGCAGACGTTTATTCAAACACTCTTTCACGTAAATTTCTTGGTTGACAGTCCCGGAAGCTATGAAAATGCTGCTTGTAGTCGGCTTTGACGTATGTTTCGTCGTCCATAACCACGCAGTCAAACTTCGTCAGCATCGTCGTGTACAGCCTCCGGGATCGCGCTTTGGCCGTCGTATTTTGTTTATCATCGCGATTTGGAGTCACTACCTTCTTGTAAGTCGATAGTCCGGCTCGTTTTTTGGCTCGATGCACGGTTGTAGACGATACACCCAGCTTATTTGCGGTATCTCGGAGAGAGAGGTTAGGGTTTCGCTTGAAACTACCGGCAACTCTCTTTGTCGTCTCAACGGCTTCCGGTTTTCGATTTCCCCCCGATCTAGACTTCCTGGTTGTCGACAAACGTTCCCCAAACACTTTAATTACATTTGTAACGGTTGATTTGGCAACTTTTAGCGATTTTGCCAGCTTTGTGTGCGAGTAGCTCGGATTTTCGCGATGCTCGAGCAAAATTTTGATACGCTGCTCTTCTTGCTTGGACGGCATTTTGACAACTAAAGAGTGAATTCCAAAATCAAAATAGGAGTAACATTATACACACACACCTTCAAAATTAGGGGTGTTCATGTTTTTTAAATGCAAAATTGAAAGAAATACGTCAAGTTTATATTGACCAAATTTTGACCGTATCACCCTTTAGAGACGAGTTCATAAAATAATTAAAATCGAATAATAAGAACACACGACCTATGATCATATATAAATTTACATACACGGACCACTTCATTTTCAGCAAACCACAAAAAAAATTTTGTTTATTTTTCCGGTATAGAATTTTCCCATTTTTTCCAACTCACCATCATCATTGTCTACGAAATCCCAAAAATTGTCAAGCCAATCATCTTTTGACTCACTGTTTTCATTGACAGATGATTTGTCCAGTTCTGTTTTTAGAATTTTCTCATCATCGTCGTCAGTAGTAGTTCCCATATCCATTTTATTTGTAAATTCTTCTGAAGCGGTTGCAATATTTCGTATATGGAGATTCTCTAAGAGTGGCGATTTCACACAAAATTCCCTTTCATTAGAGGGGAAAAAGACATCATCATAGTAGTCCTCGTTTTCGCTAGTACTCAATTGATTGTAAAATTCGGACAAATCGCTACTGAACACTTCGTCGTTGTCGTAATCGTAAGATTCATGATCGTTATCGTTATAGAAATTTACTGATATCTTATTCGAATCCTTATACGAATTCGGAGGACAGTAAGGAGGATGGAGTAAATGGGAAAAATTTTGGTTCCAAGATTGCGATCGAGCTTTGTAGTTAGATAAACTGAAAACTATATCCACCTGTTCTGATTCTGCACCATAGCTGATGAGGCAATCAACATCGTAGAAATCTGAAGAACAATTGGGCAGCGATAAAGATTTGGAGGGAATCAGAGATCGAAATCGTAGATGGCACTGGGATGATTGTGATAGAGATCTTTGGCTAAAGAAGTGAAGATTGTCACATGTGCGTCTTCTCCGTCGTATGAAACGATGTTTGCGTTGCATACTTCAATTAAGAAGCAACAGACAAATAACTCATGCACATATCATTTATGACATTCACAAATAAATTTGCCGTTTTCGATATAAATGAGATCGAAAGAATTTTTTCATATTTTTTATATTTTAAATGTTATGTTTGACTAATTTTTTGGCATTCACAACTTTTGCAAAATTAAAATTGTTTCTTTACACTTTTTGGTTTCTAATTTGATTTCTTTTTGCCCGGCAAGATTGACTAGAGAATTTTCTTTGGCGTTTTCAGGGTTATTTTCATTCGATGTTTTGTTCGTGTTTGCTTTCCCTTGCTTGTTTGTTGTTTTTCTTTCCGTTCGGTTTGAGTCAAATTATTTTCTTGTTGATTTGTTGACAAATGTGACAAATACGTTACATTTTCCAAAAATTTCGTTTTGTTTACAAAATTCAAATGAGTGAAACAGTCGTGACAAATATTAACGCTATACTGGCACAACTCTGCAAGCAATCCATCTATCATTTATGTCCGAGCTTTACAGAAATATGAAAGATGTGTCACTTTAATACAAAAAACCGCAAACGGCAAGACTGCGGGGTCCAAGAACGAAAATAAATCGATGATTTGTCATCGTCAAATGTTTGGGTGGACAATTGCACTAGCGACCGTTTCGCTTTGTATCCGCGAGCGACAATATCTTGTGTATCACTGATTAGCTTGGTGGATAAGTTGGCGCAATTTGGCGAACCTTCTTTCTCACCACACCAGTGTGGGGTTGGATGGACACTGGTGGCGAGTCTCGACTGTCCAATACTGGGCAATTGGGCAGTGGAAATCTGCGAGCGATCGCTCATAAACAAAACAAATATGCTCTGGGCGATCTTCGCTCTTCGTTTGGTTTGTTTGCCTATATTTTCGTAAACGTGTGCCAAAACATAAGAAACAAATCGCAAGCGTACGACGGCTACGTAACATTCATCATCTATCCACATGGGATGTTGCTGGTGTCCAAAAACAAATTCACACGAGTAGCTCACCATAAAAGACCAACACAAACAACAACAACAACCCAGGCATTGCCAAATGACCAAACGCATTTTGTTCATAGGCTTTTGCATTGCTTTCAACATTGGTTCAATTGAGATCTATCCAGATATCAGTTCCCTCGCCCTCTGCCCACTAATATTCAATATCCGTTCACAACATCTAATGTCAAGTGGTCGTGGCGGCAACATGAAGATCAGCGTACAAAAAAAATGCGAGCAATCAAACAAAACACTCCTTGTGTTGTGTAATTGTATTGGCTGTGCGAAGATAAAACAAAATTTTTATAGAACCGGTTCTCAAAAACATTATAGTGGTGGAATTTTCTAAAAATCTATGCCGAATATATTGGAATTATTCTCATAGGTGTTTTGAAGTTATTAACCCTTTCACTACCAAATTAGAAACTTACATTTTTCTTCTTTTTTACTTGTACTTGTAGAAAAAATTAAATTTGAGGGCCTAACTGAATTAGGTAAAAAGCTATATGAGTTTTTTTCTGTAGAAAATGGTCTCGGATTTGCAAATTTGTACCGTATTAAGTTATAACAAGGAAAGGAAACTAAATGAGGAGTTAGAGTTTTCCGTTGTTTTCGTTGTCCTCTGTAGTATACATCGGTAATCAAAGGGTTTAGGGAGCCACCGTGGTGCAATGGTTAGCATGCCCGCCTTGCATACACAAGGTCGTGGGTTCGATTCCTGCTACGACCGAACACCAAAAAGTTTTTCAGCGATGGATTATCCCACCTCAGTAATGCTGGTGACATTTCTGAGGGTTTCAAAGCTTCTCTAAGTGGTTTCACTGGAATGTGGAACGCCGTTCGAACTCGGCTATAAAAAGGAGGTCCATTGTCATTGAGCTTAACATGGAATCGGGCAGCACTCAGTGATAAGAGAGAAGTTCACCACTGTGGTATCACAATGGACTGAATAGTCTAAGTGAGCTTGATACATCGGGCTGCCACATAACCTAACCTAACCTAATCAAAGGGTTAAAATATTTAAGCTGAAAGCAAGATGCTAATTTTATAAATATGATTTCAAACTGAAAAAAAAAACATCGAGAACATTTTCGCAAAAACAATATTGTACACTATAAATATTGACGTATCAATATTGTATATACACTAAAAAAAAGATTACTTGGATCCAAAGATTTTGACTTTCCTTTAAGGATTTTGGTATAATTTCCGAGCCAAAGATGCGGCTTCTTTAAAATAAAGACCTTTTTTAGCGATCTATCTGACTTAAAATCTAGGACCAATAAAATTAAAATTATTGTGCAGATCTCATTTATAAACTTGTCATTCTCTTTTCGCGGAATATTAATAAAGCTATTCACGTACAAACAAATGCTAGTTTAAAAATCCACATTTTAACGAATACTTCAACGTAAAAAAGGTGTTCTTAATTTCCAAAAACCCTTTAAACCAAAGATGCTAAATCGTCAAAATAAGTCTTAGCCTATTTGAAGTGTTTTTATCTTAAATCTAAAGATTCAATATTTCAGTTGATTTAAGGAAGATTTCTTTAAATCAAAAATGCGTTTCCTTATTTTACCCCTAGACAGCTTATCAACGTCTGAGAGACGTATGCGTTTTTTTAGTTTTTCGCTCTCCCTCATGAAAATGAGTACCGAAAATGTGATTGTTTTGTTACACAATAAATAAAAGTTTAGCCAAAAACGGGTTTAAATGATAAGGATTTGTACAAACTATGATACGTCTCACAGACGTATGTTTAGCTTATCCGTGACTTTCAGTAGGATAAGCTTTCTAGGGTTAAGGAGAATTTGACTTAGTTCAAAGACATGCGACTTTAACGGAGGGACGCAAATTTCCAAAATGTGTGTCCTAAATTTAACGAAAAAAAATTTTAAGCAAAGATTATAAACTTTTTTTAATTAAAATTTCATTATTTTAAGGAAATTTGTCATTAATATTTTGTAAATTTCGCATCCTAAAATTTAAGTTGCGTAATCTTTAATATCACGTAAATATTTTTTCAGTGTATATTGATCGACTCAGAATCGGTTCTAGATTTGCATTACATTGGTTGTCCTCTTCCGTACATCTATTTGTTGTTCGGAAAATTGCGATAGCAATTTTTTCCATTTTCTTATATTTTGGCAGAGAAAAGCTTAACTACTGAAAAACGAGTGTCCGTCCGCGCCAATCATTCTTCTCGCATATTAAAAATGGAATTATTCATTACTCGACTCAGAATTAATTAATAAAAAATTAATAAGCAGTATTTTTTCAATAAAATGGAAATTAAATATTTTTTTTGAAAAAAACCAAATTTTACGATCAAAACAAAATTCAATCATACAAATTAATTGAAAAATTAATATTTTAGATCGGCTTTGGTGAATGGTCACAATGTTTTTACTTTTTCCTTGACACCTATGACATACGTTAGTTTTCAACTCAACAACAAAATATAAAGTGACTTGCATTTCGTCAAAATCAAGTTTATTTTCGTTTCAAATGCGAAAGAAAGCTATCGTTCGACATACAGAAACCGGGCATTGGATGAAAAATAAAATCGAATCACATTCATCAGATATTCGGGTTATGCATCTAATTAATTGTGATGTAAAAATGTCTTTTTTTATTCATTTATAATATTTATAACCATATATAATAAACTATGAATGTAAATAATAAATGCAAGTTGGTTACTAACTACAAAGGTTTTCGACCTGGTAACAATTTTACCTGGTTTCCCCTTTTCAAAGTTTGAAAATTTTCACTTTAGTTATATCAATTTGGCGGCAATGGGTTTAATCCAATCGCTTAGCTTAGTAAATTCGTTTTTAGAGCTTTGTCTGAAATTCTATCTACGAATATCAGATATTATTAAGGAATCAATTCAGACTTAGGTTAGATTAGGAGTTGTACACTAGATAGGGTCACGGCCTAAATGAAAACAAAAAGTTGATGCGGTCACCCCCCCCAGTTTTGTAGCATATTCGAAGACAATTTCAGAACACCAAAACTTTTTTTTCGTGCACCCTACGACCCCCCGAAATACAATTTATTGTGCTGTGTCGTCATTTGAAGTCCGATCGAAAAGAAACGCATATCGTTGTTCGTGGTTGATCAGGGGCTATATTTCGTGCATTGGTCATTTTTGACTCCGACGTCAAATTTAATTTTTAATTTTTTTTATTTCGCTTCGTATACCCCTATGATGCCCATTTCTGATAACCATTATAAAGATCTTAACAAAATATGAAACTTTTGCTTTTGAAGTATTTACTTATATTCATAAACAAAAAAGTTACAGAGATTTTAAAAAGTCAATAGGTCACCCTACACACCACCAAATAGTTTTTGATGTGTTGTCATGGTGTCGGGCGGTCCTAGGGTGCACGAAAAAAAGTTTTGGTGTTCTGAAATTGTCTTCGAATATGCTACAAAACTGGGGGTGACCGCATCAACTTTTTTTTCCTTTAGGCCGTGACCCTATCTATTGTACACGCAAAGAAGGAATATGATCACCCCAAACATGTTTTAAGAGCAAAATGTTATTTGAAACATTTTTGTCGCAAAAATGTTATTTCTCGAGAAACTAACATTATTGCGAAAAAAATGTTCCGTGTTCGCCCTCCAAAAATAACATTTTGCTCTTGAAACAGTTTGGGGTGATCTTATTCCTTCTCTGGGTGTAGAGAGTAGAGGTGAAAGACCCCCAATGTTTCCTTAATTCAAAATATATATTACAATACATATTCAAAATTCAACAATTTTCCATCTCTAGACGAAAATATATAATTAAAAGTTCTTATAACATTAGTGAATCCGGGTATTTTCAATTTGACATCGCCATTTATGCATTATGAGACAAAATCATTATTTATGACGTCGGAGTCAAAAATGACCAATGCACGAAATATAGCCCCTGCTCAACCACGAACAACGATATGCGTTTCTTTTCGATCGGACTAGAAATGACGACACAGCACAATAAATTGTATTTCGGGGGGTCGTAGGGTGCACGAAAAAAAAGTTTTGGTGTTCTGAAATTGTCTTCGAATATGCTACAAAACTGGGGATGACCGCATCAACTTTTTTTTCCTTTAGGCCGTGACCCTATCTATTGTACACGCAAAGAAGGAATATGATCACCCCAAACATGTTTTAAGAGCAAAATGTTATTTGAAACATTTTTGTCGCAAAAATGTTATTTCTCGAGAAACTAACATTATTGCGAAAAAAATGTTCCGTGTTCGCCCTCCAAAAATAACATTTTGCTCTTGAAACAGTTTGGGGTGATCATATTCCTTCTCTGGGTGTAGAGAGTAGAGGTGAAAGACCCCCAATGTTTCCTTAATTCAAAATATATATTACAATACATATTCAACATTCAACAATTTTCCATCTCTAGACGAAAATATATAATTAAAAGTTCTTATAACATTAGTGAATCCGGGTATTTTCAATTTGACATCGCCATTTATGCATTATGAGACAAAATCATTATTTATTGCAAATTTTTATGTTTGTTGTTTGTGATGAATGTTCATCGTGTTCCTCGTTTTTTGTGTCGTGAGTGGTGAATTCTCACGAGTAAAATGTTATAATATTTACAACCAATACACACACATATACACATTCATGTTGTTCCGGCAACTTGTGTTCTCAAGAGTCTCTACTAGACATCCAACTAAATATTCATGTAGTTCTGAGTGTAATGTATGTAGCATGATGGGCAACTTGTACATTTCTACATACATTCGAGTCCCACAGTACATAGTTATTTTATTCATATTTGTTGTTGGTTTTTTATGTTGATTTTATATGGAAAGCATTAATGTATTCACCAGAACGCAATACCGATGTAATGACGTCATGTGACGACTATACGCTACCGAATTCATAATTTTCGCTACAAACATTCTATAGACAAGTGCGAAATATTTATAACATTTTTAAAATGATCTAGCAAATCTGATCACTTGCCTTTCACATCAACATTGCAATATTTTTAATTGGTTTTTAAGTACATGTATGAATGCAACAAGAGAGTATAGCTTAAATGTTTGTTGGGTGGCACATGTGCACTTTTAAGTGAAAAATCATTGAATACTCTCCAAATTTGGCAGGCTTTCGTTTTATGAATAACTTTTGTGCATGGTCAAATTTGTAATTAAAAAAGGCTGATAATACGAAAATGAATGAAATTTTTCAATGTGATGACGTTAATACTACCAAAGTGACAACTGAGTGTTTTTCTGGCTTTCCATTGATCAGTTGATCTTTTGCGGCAAATCCAAATCAGTAATGTGTGATATACAAATTGGTAAACGTTTACTACTCGATATGGTAATTCAATTATGTATAATGTTTTCAGGCAAAGTAATAAAAGACAATAGAGGAATTTGTTAGACGTAGTACACTAGTATTTTAGTATTTTTTCGGACAAATAATAGTTCCATTAAATTTCAGAAACTGAAAACACTTGAAATATTTGTGACTTCAAGTTCTCATCGTGATTCTCAATGAAAACGCCGTTATTTGCGACGGTAGACTTTTTAGAACATGGCTTGATGAATGGAATGAAGCTATTGCCGATTGCCTAAAACGAATATGAAATCTTCAAAGCAATACGTAATATACAACAATTGTTTCTTACTCCTATATATTTAAATCTGTCATTGACTTTATGAATTATTTCCCCTGGATATTAATAGTAACAACATGAATACAACATTGCTATGAATAGTTTTCTAGCCGACAAAACTAAAAGTAGGACAACTTCTCTTCTATTTTACTTCCTATTTCATTTCTCATAGTTGCTAGAATAAATCGATATATAACAATACCTGGCAATGGTATTGATAACATACTATAGTGCATAAGTCTATACCACATCCTTCGTCCTAATCAAACCACACAGAAAAGTGTAGGAAAAAGTTTTAATGAAATATATTTGTTTACGTAGTAGAAGTATTTTCCACCCCAAAATTAAGACATATTCTGATTTCATTTTCCATTCTAACATTTGGCACTTTGTAGTCCATGTACTCAAAGTCCATTTGCTACTAAAGTTTTACAGAAAAAATAAAGATATCAAAAACGTCCATCATTAATATTATCGCCCAGACATATTAGTAAAGACAATGTACTATTTTGAAAATACAGTTTTCAATTAATAAACAAGCCCATATGGATTCGATAACTAACTTCACATATCGCAATTTAGCTTGAATATGTGGAACAAACTAATAAAGAAACCGTTTTCATATGTAAGACCGCGTTTAATTAAAAACCCTAAATTACAACTTTATTCCACTGTTGACATATAAATCGGTACTTTATTCATGAGGTATTGTGTACAAAATTGTTTACGAATTATGTTCAAATTCAAATTTAACTCGTTTCTTGAGTAGTTTTAGTCAATTCAACATTTCTACAAGAATATGAAACATTTGTATGTACTATAAACAAGATGAAAACAATAAAATCAAGAGTGCCTACTATTTGATACCCTACACCAATACCGCTGCAAACACTAATATAAAACTGTGTTTTCTTCAATCACGAAATTATTTAACTATATTAATTTTATATTGAAATTGGTTCAAATTGGAATCTTAAGACCTCGGGGCACCAAGAACGTTACAAACGAGTAAAATCTGATGGACCGATATTACCGTGAAATACCCAACAGGAGGAAAAATGTAGGTTAATTTTAGAAAAATTTTAACAAAATTGGAGTTTAAAATTGCAAAAATGTCTTTAGCGCCATACGAAATTCATGATGGTGGTAAAATTTACAAATTCTAAAAAATTCTGAACTATTTTGTGGGAAATACGAATTTAGTAAATCTCTGTTAATTTAATTAACGTACACAAAAAGCCAAGGAAACTTTGTCATAATGGGAAAATTTGATGTAAAAAACTGTCATTAACCCTGGACAGTCATCCTTATTTTTTGTACACTAACGTCATCCTTCGTCATTTTGACTACGGCTTATTTCAAGATGCTATAATTTGCACTGTGAGCAAAAATGTGAACCAAAATTGAATTTATTTTCTTATTCATTTTGTTCTTAATTAGTATACAACAAAAATTCATAAAATATTTGCATTTGTATAACTTAAATTCATCATTTCCCAATCGACTAAAATGCATTTTAGATCGAAAATGAAATTACGCGTCGTCATTTTGACGAAGGATGACTGTCCAGGGTTAAATAAATTAGAGTTAAATTGGCTTTAGTGCCCTAAAAGGTTCAATTTTTTTTACACAAATAATTAAATTTGAATTATATATAAATTTACAATTTAACACTTTTATAATTAGCATATAAATCTAACTGTAATGAACTCAAATCGCAATTGTTCAATTTGAGTAATGTACGTCAGACAGACATAGCGGCCACAATTGTACATATGGGCGGCAATTATAATTAATTTTGTTTTATTTTTATAAATAACTTAATATAATAATAGGCAAACATCATTACCAGTAAGCCAGCAATTGAGGCAGGCTTTTAGGTCAATATTATGGTTGAGTCAAGAGTGTTTATTTATTCAACCATCCATAAACACCTATTACTTGTCGATCATTTACATGGGAAGAAGATCGATAGCATTTCTTCATCCTTCACTGTGTAGAAACGTGAACATAACATGATGTTATCGATTGAGAGCATTGTTGGATGATTAAAAGCTCAAATTGACTCGAAGAGTGGTGGCAAGATAGACCACATTAACGTCATAAATGTAAGCCGTGAATTTTTTTCCACTTGGCTTACGTTTCCTCCCACTTTTTACGGTTATTGATCTCTGATTGCATATTGTGTGGCTGTTAGGTGGCCGTTTGTTTGTGTGGTTTTATAGGAAATACAATACATGTGAATGTAGGTGTGAGAGCAAAGTGTTATTATTATAAAGAAAGTTTTCTTATGGCATTGAGATTTCATACCAAGTGAAAATATTTACATTTAAGGTGGCAACGCACCAAAACTGAGAGGTCTCTAAGAAACGTACCAAATTACTTCCATATGAAGAGGTGGAACGAATTCGAAAATGGTCTTCCCAAAGGCAAAGAAGAAACACAAATTGAAAAGTAATGCGAGTAGCAAAAATCCATTAAATTCCACTTGAGAAGATTTATTTGTAAGTTCAAAAACACTTGAAATGAAATGAGTTCATTGGGATTTTATAGAGCCTAAAAAATTTGCAGTTATATCAACTGTACATGGAATTTCTGCAAGGAATTAAAACTTTCCTTTTTAGTAGCAAAAAAGTGTACATTTGAAGACAACTGTAGATAATAGATAACTTTGTCAAATCAATAATTAAAGGCGGATAATATTTCCATCTGTTTATTATATTATATATGTTTGAAATCGAATAGGTATGCCAATTTGAACCTCGGTGACTTCCATCGCTAGGTTAAAAGGCCTACTTAGACTATTCAGAACATTGTGACTCCAATCGTTACCAAATTTGGTTTTGGTAGATCATTTGGAAATCCGATATCGTTATCTTTCATATTTAAGATTATAATCAAACATGCAGATCTGTTGAAATCTAACTTAACAATATTGTAAATAAAATATTAAATTATTCAAGAAAACTTTTTATTTATATTTCATGTAAAATCTATAACCGCATCCCTATCCCTTCTGCAAGTGTTGCAATGTTCATAGTAAATTTTATTAAGAGTTTATAACGCTTTTTTATTTTATATTATTGAACTCATACAAATCTCTGCCGTATGGCATAAATTGTACTTGTTTCTCTCTTCTTATGTATTCTCATTATGTGTAATACACATACATATCTCTCCAAACACAATGTATTGAAGAAGAATACAAGTTTGAAAATCACTGTTATGCTAGGGGATGTTGGTAGAAAACGAATGTTATGTTCTCAGCTGTCACTTGTCATTGGGGACAGTTGCTCTCGAAGAGTGTCAGTGTGTCAGCAGAATATTGCCATGTTTAGTCAAGTTGTTTCCTTTTTCTTTCATATCATTCTTCCAAACAACCCCCAAAGAGTCCTTTGATATCATAGTAGGTTTTATTATGCAACCTGATTATGTCCTTATACTCTCCAACAAAAACAAAATATTGGGGAAATATGCGTTTTGGGGGAGGCAATAATGAACTTTACTCCACACTCAATTATGAGTCATCACAGGAGATCCAGCCAAAGAAAACATATGGACTAAAGCTCTAACAACAATAAAAAACTGTAGAATATTCCATTATTTGAGAAAATTGTCTGGTTTCTGTGATTTTTTCTTTTTTGTACTTTATAAGCAAGAAACCGGTAAAAAAAATCGTTACGATGCTGCCAGGACATGCGCAGAAATATCTATCTCAAAAAAAAATAGATAAATAAAAACGTAGTGCTAATAAAAACAATGAAAAATATTAAATTTAAGAGAAGATTTCATAAAATATCTGTACAATGGACCAAAAGCATAATATTGAAATAAAAAGCTTCACGTTACAAAATCAATATCCATAATGTCGTCGACGTCCTCTTACTTTGCATAATTTTTTCAATATTGTTTGTATGTAACTAAAATATTTTTAATGAATGGAAAGTTGGATGGACGGCTATGGCCTGCCAAAACTCATTGATGCATTGAATATTTTATTCCTTTTTGGGCCTGTTTGTCTTATCATTTGTTCCCGTCTGTAATCAATGCCAAGGGCGAATTTATCTGATAATGGCTTCCATGATACCGAATTATTCAATGGCAAACATGAAACTGTACCATAAAAATGGAAAGAATTTAATCAACCCTTTTTTCTTTCGATTAGGCTAAATCGCAAATCGATGAGATACTTGCATGTAGATAAAGCTACAAATATATAATAATTGCGTATGTATATAAGAGTTACTTGGGAGTATGGGGAGAATTATTGCAAAGATTTTAAACGAATGGTAATATCCGTTCTTATGCTGGGTCTTCTGAAGGATTTACATTTACTTCTTACAATAAATGGAGTCCAAACACAAATGTTTAAAGGTCTCAAACAACACCAATCTACTATAACCCAGTATTCGAATTCTTGGGTCTGAAATTGTCCACTTATCGAGGCAGATGTATGGGGAGAAGAAGAAACAAAGGCAAATTAAGGATTGAAATATGTTGAAGACAGAGATCTGATTTCAGAACATATAGATAAAATATTGTAGCATCCTCTTTATATCAAAGTTGAAGAAGACGGGACTAAATTGAAACCCATACATTGATTACAAACATTGAATATAATGCAGTCTTGGCCCAGGTGATTTGCATATTTTTACTACTTACTTGTATGCTTATAGACTCATAAGGATAGGATTGGTTTTGAGCCAACATCGGATATATATTAAAGTTATATCTAAATTTGAACCGATTTAAATAAAATTCGGCTTTAAAATCGGTTTGAGATCCGGAATAATATATGAGATTGGTTTACCATATTGAGCCAAATCTGAAGTACATATAGATATGGGGAGGTATATCTAAATGTGAACTGATTTAGATCGAGTTTTGTACACGTACACGCAAAGAAAAAAACGTTTGGAAAACGTGTACCGAAAACGTTTTTCTTTTGTTAGAGTTTTTTGAATTGCTTCGAAAATTTTAAACTTTTATCACCAAAAAAATTCGTTTGTTACAAAGTTTTTATTTTTTCAATAAAAAAAAGTTATTTTTGAAACAACAACAGAGTCCATTTCGTTTATATCAAACACTCTTCTTTTCTGACTTTTGGTCTTTAATAAAACACATTTTACAGTTCAAAATTTAATATAGTACAATGTAATGTTGAACATTTTTTTCGGAATCTTCCGAACATATGTAGAATGTATGTAAAAAAAAAAAAAACAAACTTTGGTCGAAGCAGGGATCGAACCCACGACCCTTGGCATGAGAGTCAGACGTAGCAACCACTGCTCCACGGTGCCAAACTAAATGTTCGTTTCCGTTAAATAAACTTTGTTTATTCGGTTCGTGGGCGCCGCAAGCTATGCTATATAAATATAACTTATATGGATATTTATCTCTTGATGACCATAACAGGTACATAGCTCAGTGGTTAGTGTGTTGGCTTACAAAGTGCATGGTCCGCGGTTCGATTCTCCGTCCAGGCGAAAGGTAAAAAAATTTTAAAAATTTATAAAATCGTATAATTTCTTCTACATTGTTTGTATTACAGAAAAAGGTGCTAAGAACTAAAAATCTTCGTGGAAGTGAGAAAGATGTGAGGGAAAATGCAATTAGGCAGAAAAAAATTTTTTTTTGAGTTAGTCTTTATGAAATTGTTTTTACATCCTGGAAAAGAATAAACGTTTATCACAAAAAGTATATACTTTTCTTCCAAATACACTTCCTTACAGCGAAAAGCAAATGAGAAACGAACTTTGTTTGTCTAAAATTTCGTTTGGGAGGAAAGAATTTTTTTTTTTTGCGTGTAGTTACAAAGTTAATTCTACTTTCTGTCCCAAGTTTTATGTAAATCGGAGTAAAAAGTTTGCATCTGTGGCCATACGAGTATGATCCAATTTGATACACTTAATACAAATTCTGATCTATTTAGAAATATATCGACCTTATTGTATCTCAGTTTTTCTAGTCAGTCTTTCATGGTAATTTGTTTTTTCTGATTAAAGTGGAATCGTCCTCTGGGGTCACATAAGTTCGAAAAATATAAATGTGAGCAATATTTATTCTGAATCGATTTCTATCTAAATTAATACGGATCGATTGCGACCCAACAAAAAGGGTTCAAGCCAAATTTCGAGTAGATATGACTTGAACTGCGACTTTCATTACAAAAATGTGTATATGCCAAAGACACCCTACGTCACCTTATGGATTTTACAAACCTATCTTGTTTCACAGAGTATAGGCTACAGGGTACAAACAGTCAATGATTCGATATCCCTATCTTCTCTAAATATTTCGAGTTAATTATGCGCAAACTAAACATGCTATACCATTGAATAATATATCGGGTATTCTTTATTCAACCAACGAATCTCCATCTTTAGCTGATTGTCTGATGTTCTTACTAACAAAATATCACACTAGGTGACCGTAAAATAGAACTGCGACACACACACGTATTTTATTTAGCGTTTAATATTGAAGAAATCTAATTAAATACAAATTATGATTAATAAATACTCTCTCAAATAAGAAGCTTATAAATATTTATATACACAAATCTACAATATATTGTATATAACCTAAATGTTAGAAATATATACCATAATCGAACCTGTTTGGTGAAAAACAAACCAACAAATTTGAAAACAAAATGTGCTTCTGTACATTAAATGAACAAAAAAAATTTTAATCGATTTGGATTGTTGAAATGTTATCTCTCTATCTTTCAACTTTTAAGATTTCGATTGTTTATCTGCATGGAAACAAGTTCCATTGTACATTATTTTTCATTTTGAAATTAATTTAAATTATTTCTTAATTAAGTTGTGTCAGATGAAATACTAATTTATGATTTATTAACTACTAAACCGGCGGTGTCGCTGTTTAAAATAACATTTTACGTTTACTTACTACCCAAATGTTGCAGTTACAATAATCTGTGAAATTTTCACACATGGAAATCACGTCTGTTTATATTGAAATAAGCAAATATAGGATTTTCCAATCTACACTGGAATGGGCTGAAACGCATGCTTTACAATGGAACAAGCGAATTAACACCAATCTGTGTTTGGTCAACATTTGGCCAACACTTCTCTGGCATAAAAATTTGCATAGTTGTCCATACAAACGGACCTACATATTTAACACAAGCTAGTGTGTCTACAAAAAAGGTTATAGAAAAGTCATAAATTGTCAAACCAGTCATGATAATGGGAGAACCCTATTAGAAATTTAAAGAATGGAATAAATTGCAATTTATTCAAACATAAAACTATGCCGAGGATATATTTACGAATTAAAATTTGAATTAAAATTTGAATATTTTAAACGAAGATAAGGTATCCCCAAATTGAATATTTCAAACAGGGATAATGGGAAAAAGTTGAAGAGATTTCAATAAATCGTCTCCCTTTGACAAAAAGTCAAAATCGACTAAATAAAGTTAATGTACGAGCATAAAAAACATAAATTTTAATTGATAAAACAATGGCATCAGTATTTTTCTTTTTTACAAACAAAAAAATTTAAATTAGGAGCTCCCCAAATAGCAAAGTACACCAAAATAAAAAATACTTTTCTTTGGAACGAAATTATATACAATCGAACTTCCCTTTGCTATAAAGAATTTTCTTTAAAAGAAAAACCCGGAATTTATAAGAAGCTTTGCCAACAATTAGTTTTGCACAATGCAAAGTACAATATCATATAATGTTTATACCCTAGACATTATTTAATAGAAGGTTAGGTTATCTAAAGCGACAGTCCATAATTTCAAGCTCGCTTATGACGATTTCGTTTCTGTAAAAAGGTGTTGCCCTAGTGTTACAAAAATTTTCCATATTTGTCCTTCAGCACGAATGCTACTGCCGCCTTCAATTTATTGCTAATTCGCAACAAATACAAAAGCATTGACAAAGTCATTTAAATTTTGCAAACAATTTGGAAAATGTTGCACATTTTATTATAAACGAAAACGCCATTTGACTATTCAAGCCCATTGTTATACCACAGTCGTGAAGTTCACTGTTATCACTGAGTACAGCCAGATGGAACAAAAGAAAAACCCTATCTCGGTGGCCTGCACTATAATTTTCTAAGGAATTAACCACTCAGCTTAATTTCAAAATTCTGAAACGACTCTTTTGCAAATAATTGAAACATTGGATTCGAAAACTTCGAAGGTTTTTTTTATAAAAATTAAAAAAAGCCGAAAGGTCGAAAATGATTACATTTTTTTTTTAATTTAAAATTTTTGTTGTAGAAGTACTTTGACTTACACCAGTCACAAAAACAAAATAGAAAACGTAAGACCAAAGTGTTCGGTGAAGTAACAGAAAATGTTTACGACCCTTAATCAAATAAGGAGGAACATCACAGGTAAGAGAATTCGAATTGGGGGACAGAAACAAACCTAAATATACTTTTACTTGGCAGAATAGAGAGTAACAAAGAACAATAATAAAACCTAAAATTGTTAACCGAACAAGAGATAGATACCGACCCAGTTGTGGAATTAATTCCAATGTTAGTATTTGGCGAAATGGCAGAAAAAATGGGTCATTTAACAATAACTAAAGAAAGAATCATAAACAATGAAATCATGCTTGGTCATAGACGTAAACGAAAGACTATAATTATTATTTTATATATATATATATTTTTTTTTTTCAAAAGAAAACAAATTTTCATAGGAATAAAGTTTCACTTTTATACACACCGATCACTATAAAGAAAGACGGACAGAATTATTTTGGAGATTTCTAAGAAATCGTTAATTAGATACTATTTTTAATTTTTTTCTTTTCCTTTTTTTTGGTCGTTTATAATAGATAATGGTGAATTGGAAGAACTCACATAAGTTAAAAAAATAAATAAAACTTTTTTCTAAGCAATATATACCAGAAAATCTCTATCTGGTTTTCGAATTGAAAACCTTTAATGCGTTTTCCACTAATATGACAAAAGTCCACTACACTCCAACATTTTCATTGATTTTTCACACAAAATATGGGTAGTACTATTTTGCAGTTGGGTCTTTGTGTTAAAACTATTATTCCTTTCATTAATGTAGTTATTATACCCATCGTGATTATCATCATCACCATTGTCGGCACACGTGACTCACCTCCTTTTTGTTTGCGTGGCATACGAAAGGAATTCCATAGAAATGAAGATTTTTTGCGTAAACCGCTGGGAGCCTTAAATATATCCATTTCACTGCCACTATTGGATGTGACCAAAGCTGCTGGTGTTGTAGCTGCGGCGACTGCGGAAGATGTTGTTGACGAGGTCGTGTCCCTAACTGATGTGCAGATATCCGTTGCACCAGCGACTGCTGGTGATGATGCAGTTGTGGAAGCAGGTGCATTGGCATTCTGTAGACATTGGGATGATGGAGTTGTAGCATAGAAAGATTTTCCCAGAGTTCGATATTTCTTATCACTTGTAATGTTGTTCTTACAACCACCACTAGAGGGATTTCCACCACCAATTTCACCACTGGAACTCTTACTCATACCATCACTGTTTACATTGCCACCACCTCCGCCATTGTAACGTATTCCTTTTTGCTGCTGGAGGGGTGTTTTCAGTGATGTGAACGTCATATTTCGCGAAAATTTCTTCTCACTTGCCGACGAATATTCATTTAATTTTGGCAGTTTGGAATTTTTATGATTTTTTAACATTTCTAAGGATTTTTTTGTCTTAAAATCACTACCCGATGTAGGAATACCACCACCATCAACAGTTGTTGACCCTGTTGTTGTTGTAGTAGCCACGGACGTTGACGAAGTCGTGTGAAGGCTCTGTGCTGAACCATAGAATAATGAAACGAACTCATTGAGACCCATGTTAGCAGAGCGGCCAAATACCACGATACAAATTCCTTTGCTTCAGAGTGTGGGGAGAAGAGAATGTGAAATGGAATTGGATGAAGTCACCTTACAATAGGGGTTGATTATTGGTTCTCTGCTAAACTCCTTCAGCTAAGAGAAAGCTGTAGGGAGCACACTGTAAACAACGAGAGAGTTTCTCTTGTGGGCCAAAAGGAAATTGAAACTTGGCTCTTTTGTTTAGCCACAAATTCTGCTGTTTTGTGTTTACCCGCCTAACGTATTGTCAATGTCTCTCAAACTATATTTTCAGCCAATATAGTGTGCTAGATGTATATGTGAGGGTGGGTATTTCAATTGTTGCCATACTGCCTTTCAAGCATTTTCATTTGCGATTTAGATTCGATTTTCCGTTTTTGTTTGGCTTTTTCCTTGTTTATGCCTTTGAACGATTATGATTTATTCAACCTGAGATAGCCGTCAACCGGCTCACTGTTCTCTATTGAGTCCGTATTTCACTTCTCTGTAGCTGTCCATAGTCACACATTCAGTCAGTCAGTCAAGTTCATTTCACTTCAGGCGTTTGTACGTTAGCTGGTTCGTTCATTCACAACTGCCAACCGTTGGCAAGCGTCTGTTTAAAGCCGCGACTTACGACGGACTATTGGCAAGCGAAACTGCTAAGCTTCTTCGCAACCCCAACAAATACGGCTAAAACAACAACACCATCGCCGCCACCGCCATTCATACCAAAAGCAACAAAAAATCTCCCATAATGTATACCGCTATTTTTCAAGCGCATGGAACCGTGCTTGAAAAAAAACAAACAAAAATTATGAGTTAAGACGTAGAACACAGTGAGTCGAGGCGATACACATATAAATTTCAATAGATCGGCAGGGGAGGTGGACTGGTGGCATTTCTGATGTCAATGTATGTAGAAAAAGAATGTCTGCGTTTATTTGAAATACCCCAGAATTTTTAAATGAAACTTGTTCGTCTGATCGACATCGTTCAAAATCCAACATACGGCCTTGTCTAAATAATTTTTACACTTATACCCTTCATCACTATTGTGATACAGGGTATAATAACTTTGTGCATTTTTATGTAACGCCAAGAAGGAAAAGTCTGAGACCCATCGTTTAGTATACCGATCGTCTTAGAATTAAATTCTGAGTCGATTTAGCGATGTCCGTCTGTCTGTATATGTAATTTTGTGTGCAAAGTACAACTTCAAGTTTAAGTTCGATTGTCCTCAAATTTGGCACAGAGTTTTACATTGGCTAAAAGACAATTGCTATTTTGAAAAAAAAAATCGGTTCAGATTTAGGTATAGCTGCCATATATATTTATCACCGATCTGGTCATAATTGACGTATTTATCAACGTATTTTCGGGTAGCCAAATATTTTGGGGCTTTCGTAAGATATGCAAAAAATTAAAGTCAGAGTTTTGTCCTGATTTGCTTCAAATTT
This sequence comes from Haematobia irritans, assembly GCF_050003625.1. NCBI lineage: Eukaryota > Metazoa > Arthropoda > Insecta > Diptera > Muscidae > Haematobia > Haematobia irritans. Next base: position 234,187,140 of record NC_134398.1, on the reverse strand, counting down.
TGCACAAGGAGAACGTTTAATAGTATTGTTAATTGTGGTTGAAATCGGTTTAGGTTTAGATATAACTCCCATATATATCTTTCGTCCGATTTCGACTAATATGACCGCAAAAGCCAGAGTTTTGCCCTTATTTGCTTAAAATTTTGCACAAGGAGTATGTTTAAGAATATCATTCAGTGTGCTAAATTTGGTTAAAATCAGTTCAGATTTAGATATAGCTCCCATATATATCTTTCGTCCGATTTGCACTTATATGGCTCCAAAAGCCAGAGTTTTGTCCTGATTTGCTTAAAATTTTGCACAAGGAGTATGTTTAAGAGTATCATTCAGTGTGCTAAATTTGGTTAAAATCAGTTCAGATTTAGATATAGCTCCCATATATATCTTCCGTCCGATTTGCACTTATATGGCTCCAAAAGCCAGAGTTTTGCCCTGAGTTGCTTCAAATTTTGCAAAAGGATTACGTTTGATAGTATCTTTAAGTGTGCCAAATTTGGTTAAAATCTGTTCAGATTTAGATATAGCTCCCATAGATATCTTTTGACCGATTTACACCCACGGAGGCCAAAAAAAAGGGCCACGGAGGTGAAAAAATTACTATTTTAGCGGATAAACTCGAACTTAATACCCACCTTTATACAGTAATGAATACCCTGTCCAACTTACATAGTCGTAGGAGTTCTAGCCCAAATTCGAACGGACTCAGAATTTTTGAAATGAAGGTCTATCCTCATGAGAAGTTGTTCTTTGAGCGGGATCCTGTTATGGCGGCTAATTTGAAAACAAAAAAAAAACCTTTTTCCGGGAATGGAAAAATTTTTTTGGCATATACATAAACCCAAAGTCGTTCCACTGTGCCGCCGTCCCATAGTAGCAATGCTTAAACCAAAACAGACCATCATCATCAGTTTATAATTCGCATTGATGAAGTTTTTTTTTCTCTAGCAAATTTCTAAACCGAGTTCGGCGTTCAATGTTCGCCATCGTATTCATGGCTGGCGTAAAAGCATTAACCACAAAAAGAAACGAGCATAGAAAAAAGACCTAAAACCAGCAGCAACAAAAACAACAACTCAGAAAACAAAGTAGGCAAAAACAAGACCCAAAACATCAGCAACTTTACCATCCAAATGTGGTGGAAGATGGATGGATAGATGGGCATACAAACAGACAGACAATCGAACCAATGTATATAGATTTTTTTCTATTCCAACATGGAGATAGGTACACACATACTCGTACTTAGTGGAGCTTTTCCCGAAATGGGGGTATGAATGATGGTTTTACTCGTGTCCAGTATGTACTACGTAAGTTGGCCACGTATATGTCGTACTTACAGATATTATTATCACACACAATGTAAAGTGTAATGTGTTCCCCCGTCTACTCGTAAGCAACAGTTATGACCCACCACTTGCCCACTACTTCGACAAAAACTTCCCTCCATTCATTCATTGCAAAAAATAAACCAAATAATTTATAATTCGTTTGCAAGAGGTATAGAATAGTAAATCGTGCAAACCCGCAAATAGTTCACACGTCGTAATAACGTATTCGCTATTACGAATAAAGTTTTCAGTTTTTTTTTTAACCGGATATTGTTAGTAGACAACATGTCAAAATTACCTAAAATATGCACAGTGAGAGATTGTTTTTTTTTTTTTTGTTTCTTTAGCCATATCTCTTGAGATCATACTCGGGTAAGAACATAGAAATACCTCACTTTACAATTATCGTAGGTTTTAGCCTTAGCCTTTATGACATTCTTACCACAACGAATTCTGGCTTAAATATTTGTTGGTCTTTTGGACAAGGAAAAAAAACTTTATATTACAGAAATGTGTCTTCTATGCTAAGCAAAAAAAAAATGCATTCGTATTTTAACGACAAGGCATTTTTGGCTTTGGGGACACTATTTTTTGCAGTGTACATTCACAAACTTGCATAATCCAATAGCTCCTCAACACTTTATTTTTAGAGCTTATGCCAAAAGTATTTTTCATTCGATTAGCTTCGGTATGGAAATATAGTTTGTGCTTTTTATGGGCCCCTAATTCTATAACTAAACTGAATCAAAGTCGGAAATGCCATACAGCAATTACAGAATTTTTTGGTTAAGATATGTTAGTCAACGAGCACATTAATAGTACACTCAAAAAAACGTTTACTTGGATCCAAAATTTTGACCTTCCTTTAAGGATTTTGGTATTGATTCCGAGCCAAAGATGCGTCTTCTTTAAAATAAAGACATTTTTTGGGACCTCCCTGGCTTTAAATCTAGGATCGATAAAATTAAAATTGGATACAGATCTTATTCATCGAATTTTTATTCCCTGTTTGCGTACAAACAAATTCCAGTTTCAATATCCAAATTATGCCAAGTACTTCAAAGTAAAAACTATTTTCCTAATGCTAAAAAAACTTTAAACCAAAGATGCAAATCCTTAAAATAAGTCTTAGTCCATATTTGAAGCATTTTTATCTTAAATTTTAAAATTCAATATGTCAGTTGAGTTAAAGACGATTTCTTTAAATTAAAAATGTTTTTCTTTATTTTAAGGAAAATTTGCCTTACTTCAAAGGTCTACAACTTCAACAGAGGGACGCAAAATTTCAAGATTGGTGTCCTAAATTTAATGAAAAACATTTTTGAAGCAAGGATTATAATTTTTCTTTTATTTAAAATGTCATTGTTTTAAAGAATTTTGTCCTTAGCATTGCGTAAATTTCGAGTCCTAAAATTTAAGTTGCATAATCTTCCATATTAGGTCAATATTTTTTTCAGTGTAAATTCAAACCGATATCATTAATGCTTTCGAAGAAGACCGATTAACAGTGATAGTAATATTAGATGTAAATCTCTTATTTTCCCAATAGATGGCGTTATCTACTTGACGTTTCGTACAAAAAAAATGATGCAAATTATTTTTGGTTTTTGTGCCTTCATTTGGTTACTTTGCTTAAGTCTTAAAGAGGAACTCACTCATTATGCTGTAGGCATTTTTTTTAGAAAATTTGGTAGTCGTCTTCCCAATAGCTAATGACAAAAATGTTTCATTTGTATAGACAAAATATTTACTCTTTTTTTGCATTCTGATTATATTAATTTTTTCGCATTCCCAACCTGCTAGCCTGAAGGTCTAAAATTTGCTCATTATATTTCCATACGATTTCGTGAAATGTAGACATCTATGTATCACAGCGTTAAATGTAGGGAGTATTTTTTTGTTTAGTTTTTGTTTTGCTTTAACGATAATCATTGGCTCTTTGCAAATTACACAAAAGTTAATGATCTTTTTGTGAACATTTTAAACGCAATAAATAAAAGTGAAAAAACTACGACACGCACCTTGAAAAGACCAATATCAAAACTTTTACTTTTGCAAAAATAAAGCAAAACAAATGTTGCTATAATGCGTGAAGGCAATAAGGTTGAGAAGTTAGGAAAAATTGAACATAATTATTTTCAAGCACATTATTGTATATTAACAACATTATTACTGAAGCAATTTTTAATAATTATTAAAATAGAAAACAATAATTTCTTCATTTACAATGTGAAACTATTTAGGGTATTTAATTACAAAATCTATCAGGTGACGTTACAAAAGCAATTCGATTTATTCCATCCAAAACTATACCCATCCCCATACAGGCGAAAGAAACTTAATTTTAATCCCTCTCCGCATTCACATGTGAAATTAAATTGTTAAATTGAATATGCAAAACTGGTTTTCTGAAGCTTATGGTATATTCGTATAAATTAAAGAATGTATAAACAATTTTTTATACATATGTGTACTATATTTTAAATTAATTAACCACAGACTCTCTTTGATTTATGAAACAATCTATAATCAAAGAATACAATACTGTATTGATTTATGCATAAATGTTTATTCATACCTTAATTTTAAAATGAACTAAATCAAAAAGTAAATATAAATAAAACATACTATTTTCGAAAAGTATACGAAAGGCTTCTTCTGCATTAATTAGCATTGAACTTATTTGGAAGTCATTGAAATTTTACTACTAGTTCATAAAATTTTTGAGACATGTCGATGTCTCCATTCCAAATTACGTCTAAAAAGTGAATTTTACAGGAAACAAGTTTTTTTTTGTAATATCTCAAAAACCGTATAAGATATAAATTCACTTTTTGCGGTCTTAAAATCGTGTTTATTGTATATTTTTTTTTAATATTTACGAATTCAAATTACGAATAGTAATAATAAAACGTGGCTAAAAATGACGTGGACCACTTTAGATCGAACAAAGCTTTTTGCCCTTTTTGGACTGAAAAATTTTAACACTTTAGTCACAGGCGACGTACAATATTAACCATAACTTTTGACAGGATGCAATTCACATCAATCCGAATAAAAACAACGAACACCATCAAAAAATGCTAAGTCGACTTAGCGTACTCTGGAATGAGGACATCGATATGTACTTCGGATAAATAAAAATTCGTTGGGCTCGGGAAAATTTCTTACAATATGGTAAAAATAAACTAAAACAAAAATTTTTGGCAATAAATATAAGTTAGCATCAGTTTTACAGCTAACTTTTTTTCTGTGTAATAAATAGAAAACAACGACTATTTCCTTTTTTATTCACAAATATGAAGGGTATATGCCTATTATTCTGGTATTGTGTATTTTCATTCGGCTGGTTACATCTTCAAACAAATTAATAAGTGATGATTATTAGATGATAATAATTATATTAAACAAATGTATTCCCCGTATTAAATTAAATTATTGTGTGAGAAATCATTACAGTACCGTAAGCCTTACCTCATTCATTGTTAATGAAGCTGGCATTTGTCATGCGAAATTTTAATTTTATTTATTCAAAAAAAAATGTGTATTTTTTGAAGTTTAAAAATATAATTAAGTAATAGTGACGCCATGATTCAGTATAATACATTTGGGAACAGTTTCTACACGCAGAGAAGGAATATGATCACCTCAAACATGTTTTAAGAGCAAAATGTTATTTTTGTATGGTGACCATGTAACATGTTTGTCACTAAAATGTTATTTTCTCGTCAAATATAACCTGCTTGCCGAAATTAGATTAATGATTTCTGAGAAAATAACATGGTTGCGAAAACCATGTTACATGGTCACCACCCAAAAATAACATTTTGCTCTTAAAACATGTTTGAGGTGATCATATTCCTTCTCTAGGTGTATCAGGGTTGATGCAAGTGACACTTTTATGCTTTTTTTGATACATTTCGACTGACAAAAGTACCGTGGCAAGATCTCGAGCCATTTGGTACTTTTTATCACAATTACTCTATATAGAGATATTGTGCCCTAAATGTGAACGTTATTCAGATATCAACTCAACTCTAAAATTGTAAATAGCGGTCATTGAAGAAATAAGCATATACCAAAATGAGGATATTTTAGTTTTCATTACAGGATCTCAACATTGGGTCCATAGGTTTTGGGATTAAGATAATATCACCAAACGAAAATTTTGCGATTTGCGATTCTGAATGTCGGAACATGGGGGAATTTGTATATGCCCCTATTCGTCCGCAAATGTGAAACGCGTTATGAATTAGATCAGGTCAGATATTAATATTCTTCGGATCTGACCAGATCTGCCTAGATATACTACCTAATCTAATCAGATATGGCGGTAGATCTAATAATATCTGGTAAGATCCACCAATTTTTACACGGGCGTGGAAAATGATTTTTTGTTTTCGCCCCACTGAGGAACACAGTATTATAAGATAGTGTATAGATCTGCAGACGAAAAACACACATTGTGTCTATAGCAATAATAGAATAGAATTACATATTTTTTCTATATTTTTTATAGAATTCTATAAACAAAATGGTAAAATTTTTACTGTTTTTGGTAGCATTCTTGCTTTTGGTAGATTTTGCAAAGAGGTACTTCTTCATAAATTTTCTATAGAAATACACTTTTGACAGAATTTTCTATAGAAATAAATAGTTGTATAGAAATAAATTGTTGACAGAATTTTCTATAAGAATAAAATTTTTCCTATAGAAATAAAATTTTGAAAAAAATTCCTATAGAATAAAACTTGGACAACATTTTTCTACAGAAATAAAATTTAAAAAAAAAATTATTGAAATTAACTTTTGACAGAATTTTCTATAGAAATAAAATTTTAACAAAATTTTCTATAGAAATAAAATTTTAACAAAATTGTCTATAGAAATAAAATTTTGACAAAATTTTCTATAGAAATAAAATTCTGAAAAATAAGATTTTTGTTAAGAAAATCTAAAAAAATGTCCAAATCGGTCTATATTTAAATATACGTATACTTTTACAATAGTTTTAAATTTGATATTATGTAATTTTAGCACCTTTTCGCTTCGAAAAGTACATTTTTAGTACTTTTTTTGTCAACTTCATTTATCATCCCGGGTTTCTATTCTATATAAAAATTAGTGTAATGAGCCATGGTCATCATCTGCATATCATTCGACTATGAAGTAAAGTCTAATTTTGGGATATACTTCACAGAGATTAATTTATGAAACAATACCAGATTTTATTATCAAATAAAATTAAATAAAAACCGCAAAGCCAAAGCCGTAGCTGATAATGAATCACCTATACCCCGTAAAATACTAATGAAAAGATTTTTACGAAACATTCTTCAGTAAAATAATGACTAATGAAAGTAATTTTGTTTTTCATATTTCGCTTTTTTGACGAAGATAATTCCATCGGTGTATAGCAATTGGTTTTTCATGACTGATTCGAGTTTTCAGCGCACATTTGCCTAAAAGAAATTTCTGTATTGACATTATGATGTCACACTATTGAATTTTAAATAATGCAAGTCCAAAAAACTCGGTAAGAGTAGTATTCGCTTTTTTTACGGGTATATAAAACAATTATTTAATTATACATTGTGAAATATTCGCATTGGCTTCAACTTCGTTTTAGGACAAAAAAATTCAGCTTTGATAGTTAATACACAATTTGTGAGCTCAATGAACGTGTGGTTTAAATGAAATTTAAAAACAAACCAGCAGCACTAATTGATACGAGAGAAATTCACCACTAGATGATACCAAAATACAGTATCATCGTCAGTATACAAGTGTGTTCCGATGTCCTCTTAACCTATCCACCAAAAGTATTACCAAGACCAATTTACCATTTTCGCAAACAGCTAGCGTCGAAATTTGAGCGAGATCACACTCGTACTCTTTTAGCTACTCCCAAATTTTTTTATTTTTTGATACCAAAATATTTAAATGATGTACGATTAAAAGATCTTTGAATCCAAAGTAGAAATGTCTCGAGCTTTACAAGGGAACTTATAGCCGCTTCATAGACTCTGGGGTTTTCATTCTTGCTGACAGAAACAATTCCCCAATTTGTTAATACTACAACATTTGCAACATAAATATCACTCGACTCTTTTGAAAAACGAATCCTTTAATTTAACTTCAGTCCATGGCATAGAAAAAGGACTTATCCATTGTGTATTCTGAGTACGCGTTCATGTGTCATACAAGTACCACACTTGTGCAATTGTGGCATAGGCACTGAATGGTAGTGCTGTGGAAGTTGGGAATGAAACGGTTGAATGCGCTGTTAATGGCGAAAAATTACAAAAAACAAGCGTTATTTATTTGACGTTTCGTGCGAAAGTCTATTTACCCAACATATATACACACCCACCCAGGGGCATAAGGAAGAGCTTTAGGAGACACAATGTTAGGCCTTTATTAAGCACTGATAGTGATGATAAGGAAACTACACACACAAATGCTAACGAATCAAATATTTCACCATGAGAATAGTGACCCTCTTACCCTCGGACGGTTATTGGTTAAACTTTCGTCTCTGACCAAACACCGAAACATTTCTTTAAGGTTGTGTAACCATGGGTTTGGCTAAATACGAGGGTAGTTCGGAAACTTCTTAGCCTAGCACAAAAAGCGCAGTATAAACAGAAAAAAGTTAAGTGTTTTGGAAACTTCCATCTCTGTTATGAACTCATGTTATATTTTGTTTCGATCTGGCAACTCCTTCATATAGAAACAGGTGTTCAAAAAAGACGCATCCGCAATTTGTTTACAATGGGAAAAATTAGAAATGCGTGCTGTCATTAAATATTTACATAAAAAAGGTTTATCGGAACAAGAAATTCATAATGATATGGTGAATGTGTTAGGTGAAAGTGCTCCTTCATATGCAACAGTAAAAAATTGGGTAGCTAAATTTAAAGGTGATCGTACAAGCATTGAAGATGAACCACGTAGTGAACGTCCAAAAACAGCAACAACAACTGAAACTGTAGCCAAAGTGCATGATGTGGTATTAAATGATCGACGAATAAAAGTGCGTGAAATTGCTAATATCATGGGCATCTCAAATGATTGAGTCCATTTAATTTTGCATGAAGAACTACAGATGATGAAGCTGTCTGCAAGATGGGTGCCGCATTTGTTAACAGTCGATCAAAAACGCATAAGAATGAAATTTCTCAAGCTTGTTTGGATCGTTTTAAGGGAAATAAAATGGTTTTTAAGCGTTGATGAGACATGGATCCACCACTATACTCCAGAGACAAAAGAACAATCCAAACAATGGACTGAAGCTGGAGGAAGTGCCCCAAAGAAGACAAAAACAATTCAATCGGCTGGTGAGGTTATGGCAACGGTTTTTTTGGGACTTCAAAGGAATTTTATTGATTGACTATCTGCAAAAGGGTAAAACAATAAATTCAGAGTACTATTGCAACCTTTTGCATCAATTAAATGTACAAATTCGAGAAAAACGTACTGGCTTACACCACAAAAAAAAATATTTTTCATCAAGACAACGCACCAGCGCGTGTTTTTCTTAGTGTATTAATAGGAAATATCGATCGCCTTCAGCTTGGACCAAAAACAAAAACAGATCCAAAATCTACCCGTTATATAAAAAATATATTAAAAAATATATTAGCTAATAATATTCTGACTAATTTATTGTACAATAAATCAAGTCGTTAATTCAAGGTTTCAGGAATATGTCCAATAACTGGTTAATATCACTCAATGAGATGACCAAGCCATTCGACACGTGCTACACGTCAAACAAAACAATTTTTTCCTTCCAAACGAAATAATCAATGACATCAAAGCAACCCATACAATTAAACAGTTTTATTTATAGGCACGACTGTTGGACATACACATGCCAATTTAAAGAAACTTTATTTATAGAAAACAAAGCACTTCAGTTGATCCCTTTATTACAAACGAAAATAACAACGTTTGCAAAACCCGCTTTCCAATATTGTTTTCTTTACAACTTGGTTACAGGATTATATCAGGAAACTTTATATCACAACCATTCAACTAAACTTGTGGTTGGCTGCACTCATTGATCAATAACTCTTCTTCAAACCTCATTATCCTTATGTTAGGCATGGTACCTCCAAATGCTTTAGATAGTTCAGACTGTTCCAACTTTCCCTGCATAGGTTTTTATCCTCTATTGAAATAGTGCATTAATTGTACCTTGGACCATAATGTGCTGATGCCTTCTGTAATCCTCGTTACATGAAGGCCTTCTCATATACATCCATACTATAGCAATTGTGTAGGAATATTCATTTATATTTAAATGGCAATTTTTTTTCCTTTCACATTGGGTGGTAGCACCAAATACGAGCTTATGTTAAAATCTAAATGATATTTTGTTTCTGGGAGAGCAACATTATGCTATGGAAAATCAAAAAACCGCAACAGGTATTCATGCCTGTGGTTAACAGCTCCCAAATAGTTTTCGACAATGGCCAATGTCAGTCGTTAATTTGTAAAAATTTTGAAATAATTTTAGAAATTTCAAAATAATTTTAGCCATACAATTTGTTGGAATTGAGAAGCTGAGTATATAGTACAGGTGTGAAGTCAATCACGTGAGTGTGTGGGCGATAATTGCCCTTAAAAAAATCTATGTCTCTCCAGATTTTTTTTTTTTTTTTGAATTTGAATCACGCTGTCGTGGTGTTCTTGAAAAAGAAAAGCCATGGACAAAATAAAATCACAGCTTAGTCAGACTCTTAAGCTAAAAATTTTAAATGTGAGAGTAAATTTTTCGTAAGAGTGATTAGCTCTATAAGTGAGTATATGGAATTTACGCTTCAAACAGCCACCATTGTGCAATACATGCCCTCCTTACATTCAAAAGGATATTGGTTCAATCCCAGTTTCGACCGAACATCAACAACTAAGTAAATCTGGCAACATTTATTAGTGTATTAAATTTTCTATAAGTTGTTTCACTATAAAAATAAAGTCCCTTGTTACTAAACTAATAACGGAATTGGGCAGCACTCAGCCATAAGAGAGATATTTAGACCACTGTGCTATAACATAACAAGGTCTAAATAGTTTAAATGAGCCTGAAATAATGAATATATAGTGCGTGAATAAACATTTCGCTTCGTGAATTTACGTGAGTGTGAGCGAAATTTCATCTCTACTTCACACAAATGCTATACATTACTAGATATTTTCCATGTGTAAAACTCTACTCACATAAACATCTCTAGTGGACATAGCCAGCAAATGCTTTCAATAAATTAGCCCATGGAATGACACTCTACCACTTCCATGCTTATCCGTAAAGTTAATGTGGAAACACCTTAAGCAACCACAATTAATATGGTTGGAACTCCCTTAATATGGTCATAGTTTAGTTATCACATTAAATGCTTTTGGTGACTAGTTTAAATGTTGCGTTAAATTTTCAACTAAATTATAGGCTAATTTAGCCACCAGATTCCTTGGTATGAATTCAATAAAATTGACAACTTTTTTAACACCATCTATCTTTGCAAAGCTTTTTCCCAAGTGTCTAGAGGATGAATTAGCACGCAACAATTCCAGCACAAGCCACCATGATACATCAATGATGGCTGATTGGAATTGAATCGGTCCAATGAGGGGTACATGAATGGTATTTTAGCTCAACATTTCTTGCTTGGCTTTTCAATTACCTCCTAATTGTGTGTACCAAGTTGTTTATGATTTTGAAAACGGCAATTAATTGCAATGCGATTACATGTGGTGAGGCGTTTACAGTTTTCTTTTATTTGTTCAACTTTTACTTTTCATGCCTACCAAAGGTCCATCAATCCAAGAGTGTTAAACTTTTGAAATGTGGAACTTGACGCCTGACAAATTCCTTGAAGATTGTCTGTGAACAAATCGAGAGCATATATAAACACTATATTAGTTACGGCCAATAATGGTACAGAATCTATCAGCCGATGTTGGCAGTTGCGCAGCAATTTTCTTCAGTATTTGGGGATTTCAATAAAAACAAAAGGGGGAAAAGTATAATTTTTAAGACTCTCTCCACATTGAGATATTAGTACATACATTTTTTAAAATGATAGCTTACAAAATTTGTTGGATTTCTAATTTTGCTACTCTTATTGCCCTCAAAAGAGGGCAGATGATATTTTTTGGATGGACATTTATAAATATTACTTGGCGACTGTTTTTCGTAGGATTGTTCAACTGTAGGAATATTGGTAGGAAATTGGTAAAATTATCTACATACACTGAAAAAAATATTGTCGTGAGGTCAAAGATTTCATGTCTTTAAAATACAAATGCAAATTTTGCTTACTTTATATTAGAGAAATGCGTCTTCTAGCATTTCTCTAATATAAAGTTTTTTTCCTTGTCCAAAAGTCGATAAACTTTTCAATGAAGTCGTATTGTCCTTATAATTAAGCGATTTGACTTAAAAATGGTTATCATAACATGAAAGAAAAAATGTTTGACTTTAATAAATCAGAAAAGTTCTTTAAATTTAATGAAATTGTCTTTAAATTTGTTGTCTTTTTGCATCTTGACCACAAAGCAAAAAATCGTTCAAATATAGGACATGTTTTTCAAACCTTTATTTTAAAGACGTTTTTACTTGAAACTTAGCATAATTTCTACTGGAAGTCGAGTCTTAATTTGGAAAATAAAGTTGTCGTTAACTCGTTTTTAAAGGACTTTGATAGCATATGAAGAAAAAAAGCTGAAAAAGTGAAAAATTAAAATTTGCTTCCTAGAAGCAAGTACACAAAACTCACATTTAAAAGAGAATTGTGTCTTAAAAGTATCCTTATTTGTATTCTCCACTTCTTTGGCTCGGAATCAATACCAAAATTTTTAAAGTAAAGACAAAATCTTTGGAACCGGGTATGCTTTTTTTCAGTGTATTTTTGAAACTTCCTTGAACGTGGCTACAGTTGGCTTTTGACACTGATTACAAACCAAAAGGCTTGCCTCTGGATAACACACTGAAGTATTCTAAACAAATTTTATTATTAATAATGACCCGCATTTTTTGTAGGTGCAACCATGAAATTTGACTGTGTAACAGTTTAACAAAAAGATGACGTAGAACGTAGTTTTTTTTTAATTTGCAAAATTTCCTTCTTTTAAAGTCAAGTCACTCTCGAACAAAGTTCGAGTGCAAGCAAAATTAATTTTTTTTACCATTAAAGAAAGGGAAATTTGATAACACTCGTGACTTTCTGCTTTTTCGAACCACTATTCTCACTATCGTAAAGATAGTGAGAATAGTGGTATTGACTTTTGTTCCACAGTTTATATTTTGGATCATATTTTACTAATTTCTACTGGTGTTTGAATAGTTAAAAAAAAATTCCTTCAAGTGCAGAAAACTGCATGCAAACACGTAGTATCACTTTAAACACATCTACTTCACATATTAGCTAAATTGCAATAAATTTGTAATTGTTAGAAATTCCACATGCTATTCAGAGAATATTGTCATGATTCTGGTCCTCTTCCCATACCAAACTGCCACTCGTCTGCATTTCTAACTGCTCCAATTAATTTGTATCTCGGCGTACAAAATTCAAACTACCCAACGTCATTGGGAGCAATACAAATCTCGGAATGCCACTTAGTGCAGCAAATTAATTTGAACGCTGAACCGATCGTCGCCATCATCCCGTGCTCCTCTTCAAATTGGCGGTGGTGGCGGCATCACCAATGAATTGATTTGATGTGTTAATTTGTGATAATAAAAATGATTCAGAAACAGCAAATCAAATTAAATAACTGGCAGCAGCGCAAGACATGAGCATTGAATTGGTCATCAATGCAGGGGGGAAACACCTCTGGGGTTAAGATCATAAAAAACAGACTATTGAAGATGATTGAGAGGGAAATTGACGATCGTAAAAAATGAGATTTTGCAATTTCCCCTGAAACAACTCAATCACTTCAAAATGAACGGATATGCGAAAAAAAACTTAACTTTGTGTGTGATCACAAGGAATTTGAAATGTCATCATTTGTAACGATCTTCACACGACGACGATTAGATTCGCCAAAAAACAACATTCTCAACAATGACTGCAAAATTTATACGCATAGCAACGCCTACACACTTAGTTCGGCTTTCACTTGACGATAGTTGTATCCAAGACTATGGGTATGGGGGATAATTTGTTTTCTCATGTACCCATTATCGCCAAAAGCCATCATTGTGGGTAATTTCGTATACACTGTCTTTCGTACTTACCTTTCAAAGGAGTTTTTCCCGTAGCCGTCTTGGGGTCCAAGCGTCTGCCGCTGGCATTTAATTGGAATTTCTTTAAGGGCGGCGAACCTTTGATACTTGTGGTGCTACCGCCTGTTGTGGGTGTGCTTGCTGCTGTTGATGTAGTCGAAGGGGAGGGGGTATTAAACCGTTTTTCTGAAAATAGAAGACAAAATCAAAAGTATACTTTTCCGCTCCGAATTTCTATAGAAAATTGGGATCATTGGATCAAAACTAGGCAAAACTAGCCCGAAGGGATAGTTGCAGGTGAGGGTCGTTGTCGCATATTAATTTCATATAATTCTACGAAAAACAAAAGTTGTTTTATTTCAATCCGGTGTTTTTTTCTGTACCACTTAGAAATAAACTCCAAAACAAAATTAAAAGTATACTTTTAGGCACTCAAATATTTTAGATTAGCAACATGGCCATTGAAAGTTGCGGCAACATTTCTCTTTGATGAAAATAATTGACATTAAAACAACCCATAAAGTTGCAGCAATATTTCAATGCATCTCTTAAGAGATTATCAATATTGATCAAGAAGAGTATTGCAGCCCTCATATATTCTCTTTGATTTACTATAATTGAACCGATAAAAACAGCACTTGATTTTACTTACGTCTACAATTTCGTATGCTAGCCGTAATGTACACCCAAACAAGCATTTTGTTCTCCTCTTTGAAAGATTTATTTGTTCTACACTCGTACTTTTAGCCTATATCGAGGTAAACCACTTGTAAAAAATCTTTATTAAATAAATGAATTGGATTTCAAGAGCCTTGTGTAATTATAGCAAAATGCCCTTCTTAAAAATGTTAATGAAATATTTACAAATAGACATTTGTAAATTGAGCATTTGTTTAAAGACATTTCAAGAAAAGACTGTCATTGTAGAACATATCTGTTAGTACATTAGAGTGGATTGTTGATATGGGGAAAAATGAAGTTCATACAAACAATAGGGTACCACTGTGGTGCAATGGTTAGCATGTCCGTCTTGCATACACAAGGTCGTGGGTTCGATTCCTGCTACGACCGAACACCAAAAAGTTTTTCAGCGGTGGAGTATCCCACCTCAGTAATGCGGGTGACATTTCTGAAGGTTTCAAAGCTTCTCTAAGTGGTTTAACTGGAATGTGGAACGCCGTTCGGACTCGGCTATCGGGCAGCACTCAGTGATAAGAGAGAAGTTCACCACTGTGGTATCACAATGGACTGAATAGTCTAAGTGAGCCTGATACATCGGGCTGCCACATAAAAAAGGTTTCCTCAATATAATACAGTTCGACTACCTCTCGAAAAATTATAGGATTTGAGAACACATATTTAAAGTTTACGAGTAGATATAACTACACCCAGAAAAAAGTGCCTTCGAAACTAAAGAAAAAAATGTTTATCAATTGAGTTTAGCCATTTGTTTCCATTAAGTAAAATTTTTGTGTGAAATAATAAAATTTACTTGTTTCAGTAAAAAAGTTTCCTTCCTGGTGGGTTCACTGTTTTTTCAGTGTAACCTTTTGTAAAAAAATTGGTTTATTATTTTATTTGTATTGTATTTTTGGTATTGAAATTGTAAAAGAAGATCAAAATCGTTACGCAGCATCTTATTAAAAGTGAAAGGAACACAGAAAAAAATATCACCAAAATATTTCCAATTAAAAAGTTAATTGAAGTTGAAAATGTTTTCAATTAATAAATTAATTGATACAATTAACTTTTTAATCATGATAGAAACATTAAGTTAATTAAGCCAATGATTGAAAATTTTAAAATTTTTAATTAAAAAATTAATTGATACAATTAACTTTTTAATCAAATTCGGAAGACTAATTCAGTTAAAAAAGTGTTGATTTTTTTAATTTTTAATTAAAAATGTATTTCAAACAATCATTTGTTAATCCAAATAAAAACTCTAAGTCAATTCAGAAAGTAATTAAAAATAGTTACCTTTTTTTAATTAATAAATTAATTGAATTTTGCAATCAACATCAATTAAATTTTTAATTGAATCAATTAAAAAATTAATTGAAATTTGCTGAAAAAATCAATTAATTCTTTAATCAAGAAATTTTTCTATGCCCAATTAAAACTGTGATTGATACTACCATTTTCGTGATTGAAGACATTTCAATTAAAAAATTAATTGGATCAATTAATTTGGTGATTGAATCAGAAAAATTTTTTTTTGTGTGAACAAGAAGAACAAAAGCTTACGTTTTACAGTTGGTAACTTTACATGGGAATTGGAAATAGTGGAATAATAAACTAATATTTCAAGGACAGTCGATGTTGTTAATTCTTAATAAATATATTTAATATATTAATAAAACATGTATTTTATTGAAGAAAAAATGTCTATATAAATAAAACTGTATTTAAAAACGAAGGTAAGCAGTTCTAATTTTGAAGTAAAAGGTTTACCACAAATATGTAAGATTTTTCCAAATGGATGAAAAAAGTTCAATAAAATCATTCTATATATGAATTCAATTCATTTAAATTTTTTTCATTCTGTAGTATAGTGGTACATAAATATAGGAAAAAGTTAAAAAAGTTATTTAGGTTTTCGACTTGTGTGTTACTTGTCACTATGTTTCTAACTCGTAGCATTCGTTTTTATTTCCCGGCATGTGCATGCTTCATATTACGAAAGCAAATAAACAATGAATTAGCTATGCAACATTTTTCTAAATTATTTTAGTTTTCCCGCAAACAAACTATTTTTTCAGAACCCTCAATAGAAGAGAAAAACTATTTTCCGCATGATCAAAACATTTTAGATGATCACCATGTTCTTCTAGTTTGAACAAAATTTTCCCATCAAGAACATGGTATTTTATATCACAATCATGTTATTTTCATTAGCACTATGCTTGTTGGACGAACATGGCTACGATGAAAATGTTACATGGTCGTCACAAATATGATCGTGTTTCTTCTCTGCGAGTACACATCTGTTGATTTCATAAATCAAAATTCTCCCTATGATACTAGTTATTTGTTATTTGGCACCTATATCACATCACTTCCTTAATCAATTTCGTCAGATGACACCACAAAGTTACCTTCTTCATAAATTTCCATAATTTCTTGTCAAGACTTTATTACCCTCGCCTACATCAAAGGAGATTAGCGGAGAAAATTAACGCCATCAAAATAACCTTTTCAACTTCCCACTTAAATCCTACTATGGTCATAATGCTGTCACCTCCACTTAATATCGGTCCAAAGCTGATATTAATGTCAGCTTTGGACAGGGAAACAACAACGGCATCATAAGAAATTGGCCACCATGATCATAAGACTAAATTTCACGTCTCCGTCGACACTAAAGCCACCATTATAGCGAGAATCAAATTAACAAAGTGATGCCTGAGCTAAACAAAACTTCTTCCGTCTTAAGTCTAGATCAGTGAGATCTCAGAACCAACAAACCAGTTTACATTGGTCAGCCAGTTTAAGCCTGTATTCAATTGACCAAATTTAGTAGAGACTCGATAAAAACAAACCTCGCTTTCAGATTTTTTTTCTTCATTCATTTTTATTATAACAGCTGCTGCACAATCTTCTTCCACCTTTTCTTTCTTCTCTTCTGATTCTTCATTATAGATTCAGGGAACAAAGAGTAGGGGAAAATAATGCCATCAGTAACACCTGTTACCAATCATCTGGAATATAGGAAACAATAAGAGTTTACAAAAAACTCTTGGAAAACTTCAAAACAATGAGTGCATATTTAGTCAAATAAATAGCAATTGAAAAATGAAAGAGACAAGATCATCTAACCAAACATATACAACAACCATAATGATTTCGTCTCTTTGTTGTTCAATTGTAAAAATGTTGAGAAACATGTTGATAGTAAAATTCTCTTTAATAGGCAATATCTTATAGCTACTGTGTCAGTATTTTCCGTGCCTTTGGAACGCTTCCATCCTCAGAAATCTCCGATTTAATTTAAAATTCCCCACAAAAATGCCCAATAAATTTTTGGCAAGTTTTTGATGAAAAAAGTAAAGGTATAGACTCTGCCATAAAGAAACCGTAATAAATTTAATATTGGAAAAATATTCATTTTTTATAGCATCCGGCATTATTGGTATAAAGGGTCATCGAATTTTTGCCTAATGCAAATCGTCTTCTAAATGCTTGAGAAATAACCAGTAAGGAAAGTCTAAAGTCGGGCGGGGCCGACTATATTATACCCTGCACCACTTTGTAAATCCACATTTTCGATACTATATCAAATCCGTCAAATGTGTTGGGTGCTAACATATATATAAAGGTTTTTGTCCCAAATACATACATTTAAATCTGACTCCATCTGAACAAAATTTATAATCTATAGACTTAAAATTTAAATCTGCTAATGCCCAGGGATGGTACATATGTTAGTAAAAAAAATATGGGAAACATTTTAATCTAAACCAAGTTTGAGGCAATTTCGCAAAAGTGTATTTATGATTTATCGGTCAATAGATATGTATTTGAAATAAAGGAAAATTTGAGCCACTTTTACAAGTTTTCCACTTAGCAGTGGCGATTTTATAAGGAAAATGTGGGTATTTTGGCCATTTTTGCCTAAATCAGAAAAACATATATATGGAAGCAATATATTTGACATGCATACTTAGTATTTTAATTCTACTCCCTGTGCAAAATTTCACGTAAATCGGACTACAACTTTGACCTCTGTGGTCATATGACAGAAAATCGGGCGAAAGATATATATATGAGAGCTATATCTAAATCTGAACCGATTTCAATCAAATTTTGCACACTTGACTATACGACCAAGTGCTATGTTTGTGCAAAATTTCAAGCAAATCGGGGTAAAACTCTGGCTTCTGGGTCCATACAAGTGCATATCGGGCGAAAGATATATATGGGAGCTATATCTAAATCTGAACCGATTTCTTCCAAATTCAATATGGTTCTATTCTGACCCAAAAAAGGAACTTGTGTCAAATTTGAAGGCGATTGGACTTACACTGCGACCTAGACTTTGATCACAAAAATGTGTTCACAGACAGACGGACACGGACATGGCTAGATCGACTCAGGGACCCACCCTGAGCATTATATTATCAAAAAAAGTGAACCCTCTATTTCACTAAAGCCAATTTAACGTTATTTTAGTCCATGGAATTATTATGTTTGGAGAAAGTTTGCTTTGCTCTAATAATGCGTACTAAAAACGGGGAAAAATTATACACAAATGAGGCATAAAGATTTACTAAATTCGTACTTCGCACAAAAATAATTCAGTATTTCTTTAAATTTGTAAATTTTACTACAAATGAGCCCATCTTGAAATTCATATGACTAAAGACATTTTTGCAGCTTTGAACTCCAGTTTTTTCCTTCAAACTACAAAATTTTCTTTAACAATTGAAAAAATAAAATAAATTTTCTTGAATTTGTCCCAAATCGAATCATCTCACCCGGCCAGAACTCACTAAAGACTATGGAAATGTCTTTAGGAAACACTGAAACATATGTATAGTCCAGCTTGTGAAATTGGTATCTGGCATTTTCTTTTCAGTAACTTAATAGTATCAATTTCCTTAATCTTCTTGTTCAATAAGCTCGATGTAATATTTACAGATTTTTGGAATATCGACGTGATGTCAGCCTTTGTAATACTGTTTAGTTAAAATATTCTAAAAGTAATCTAAATTTAATAAAATTAACCAAAAATTTATTTCTGGTGGGTTCACTGTTTTCAGTGTACGATTTTATTCAAAGAAATTCTTAAAAATGGAATATTTACGATTACTTCTGGGTATGATGTTTTTCAACATTTCGAAACTCAAAATAATGGTTTAAGTTGTTCGCACATACGGCATCTCTGTCTGCTAACATATTCTCTAGAAAAAGTCTACAAGATCTCTTTTGAATTTTATTTCCGTAAACAAATTGAGTAAAATATAATCGGACTCTCTTTCAATATAAGATAGAGAATCTCACTTACTCTTTCTCACTCTCTCGCTCTCTCGTTTATTACAACAGGTTTTTTGTGTATCTTTGTTATTTTATTTCAAAGATTTGTTTGTTATGCATATTTAAGGAATTCTATACGAATACTTACGCTCGCATGCACATATTGCTGTGTATAGTTGTTAGGTGCATTTTCCATAAAGTGTGTGAAAAAACGTTGATATTGTTGTCTAATTGGAATGCTTTTAACAGCTTTTTTTCTCAAAGCCAATACAAGCCATTCATATGGCTCACTAATTAGAAGATCATGAGTGCATGTTTTGTGATAGAGGTCAAGATAGTTGCAATATTCTTTCTTTCTATTGATATGACACACATCCATTTCTAACATACAATAGTTAATTGCATTGGTAAACATCAATAATTCGGGACTGTATTTATTCTTCATCTCCCATATGAGGGTAATCAGTAGTAATCAATCATCTCAGAATTATGATGATCGATTTTTCTCCACTGAATGCACTGCCGGGTTTTTGTAGAGTGGGAATCTGACAGACAGACAGCCATATCATAATCAAGAAATAAACACTGGTGCCTGGTGAATTAGCATACTTGAGCATCTGAAATACGATTCCACGTGGGCTTCAAAGCTATCAACAATTATACCAACGCTCTTGTAAAACTCGAAGCGATCATTGGACGCCCAGAAAAAACGTTTAATACCAAAAACAAAACGTTGGACATTCATTGCGCGGCAAACCAGGAGTGAATGAACGCAAGAGCTACACCGACCTGTATGAATGCTGAATAGACTATGGTGAATGGAGCTCAAGCATGAGCGAGTGGGCTGATAGTTTTACGCTAATATGCTGAAGATAGATACAAATTAGCATTGAACTACATTTTCCCATGAATGGGCGAAAGCAAAATGATTTCATGTATACCTACTCGTAGAATGGCCATCAGCTGAAGATAAAAGAGTTAACGACCATAATTACTACTGTTTTTGTTTTTTTTTTTTTTTCTTAAAAAGATGAGGTGTTCATCTATCAATTAAGAGTTTGGCTAAACAGCGTCATTTTCAAATGATTATGTGATACTTAATTAAGTTTGATATTCGAGAGAAAGATTCACACACCCCCACATAATGTATGTACGGTTGCATAAAAAAGAAAAGAAAACACGTTTTCTCCTGGGTATGGTTCGATTCTTCGTCAAGACGACAGGTAAAATTTGACAAATTTATAAAATCGAATAATTTATTCTACATTATTTGTATGCCATAAAAAAGTGATGGGAAGTAAATAAAGCACGTGCACTGAAAAATATATTTATGTGATATCAAAGATTGTCCACCCTACATTTTAGGATGCGAAATTTACTAAATATTAAGGACAAATTTCTTTAAATTAATGAAATTTTAATTAAAATAAAGTTTAATATAGTTGGTTCAAAAAATTTTCTCATAAAATTTTGAACTAAGGCTAATTTTTCTTAAAGTAAAGAAACACATTTTTGATTTAAAGAAATTGTCCTTCAAATATAGGCTAAGATTTATTTTGAGGATTTAGCGTCTTTGGTTTAAAGTTTTTTTTTGAATTATTGTTGTTTTTGATTGCAGCTTAAAACCATATATTGACTAAACTACAAGTGCAGCTTAACCAACAGAGGAAAAGAATGTTTGTCAAATTTATTTGGGCAAGATGGTTGGATGGACGCACGTTTGACTAAACTACACGTGCAGCTTAACCAACAGAGGAAAAGAATGTTTCAGAATTACCATATTCCTCATCAGCATCCTCTACTTGCAGCAAAACTATCAACCAATTACCAGAATAAATTCAGGCAGTTCACTAAACCCAAAGTGAACCACACTTGAACCTTCGGAAAAAAGGTTTATGATAGCCGGCTTTTGTCGAAATAAATTCGTACAAACATATCTCTTTTCCTTTGCCACTGTCAAATCATCGATTTGAGTGCAGTTGGCTGGGTTTATTTTGAGAGTGCTTTCTCTTCACTTAAAAAATATTTACGTGATATTAAAGATTACGCAATCTCAATTTTAGGATTCGCAAATTTACTCACTATTAAAGACAAATTTCTTTAAAATAATGAAATTTTAATTAAAAGAAAGTTTATAATCTTTGCTTCAAAAATTTTTTCATTAAATATAGGACACACATTTTGAAAATTTGCGTCCCTTCGTTAAAGTTGCATGCCTTTAAACTAAGGCAAAATTTCCTTAAAGTAAAGACACATTTTTGATTTAAAGAAATCGTCCTTAAATTAACTGAAATATTGAATCTTTAGATTTAAGATAAAAACGCTTCAAATATAGGCTAGGACTTATTTTGAGGATTTAGCATCTTTGGTTTAAAATTCTTTTGGAATTAAGAACATATTTTTTACTTCGAAATATCTTTCATAATTCGGATTTTTAAACTGGCATTTGTTGTACGAGAATAGCTTTATTAATATACCGGGAATAGAATGAAAATTTGATAAAAGAAATCTGTATCCTAATTTTAATTTTATTGATCCTAGATTTAAAGCCAGATATGCCTTTATTTTAAAGAAGCCGCATCTTTTGGCTCGGAATCAATACCAAAATCCTTAAGGGAAGGTCAAAATCTTTGGATCCAAGTAAACTTTTTTTGAGTGTACACAATAACAAATGTTTTGGAAAATGATCGACATATTTTAGAAGACGTAGATGGGTTTCAAATACCTTATAGGGGTACACGGGCTGCAAACAACATCAAACACTGGTATCGGGTTTGGATTAATAGACATTCAAGAAACAAAAAGAATCGGGTGATTCTTTTTGTCAGGAAGTCGTACCTTAATGTAGTAGAAATATTAACATCTGTTATCGATAAGTATTAATCGTAATGACTGCAGTGTATGCTTTTAGTTGATATCGAATAGATCAGATAGATAGTTGAGAGCTTGTAAAACGAAGTCACAGAGCACATACTGCTACTCTTTTCAGGAGTTTGTTTATTGGATTGAATAATCAAAACAAGTTATTCCTAATATTCTAGGGTCCATAGAATGTAAAATCAAAACTAAATTTGAATTTGCAGTAGTTTATGGACCTTATGCATAATTGCCACAATTGTCCTTTAAACTTTTACTTTTGTTTTTTACCATAATAATAATAATAACTCCCAAGATTAAACTCATCCTCAGAAGTGATTCACAGGTACATACAAAAGAAAAAATTTTCCAATTTCAGGCTACGATATAACAAGAAAGTAAAATATTTTATTTAAAATTAGCTAAAATAAACCTATATTTCCTTTTTTCTGAGTGTACGTGAAAATACATCGATTGAGTGTACCTAAAAATATATCGAAATGTAATGCAACTTCAGACAAAATGTCGATTATGACTATAGTGTTTACTAATTTTTCTAGTTGTGTGAAAATATAACGTCTTGCTTTTGCTCAAATTTAATTCCTTTCATACATAAATTGTTCATAAGATTTCCCTCTTTTAATTGGATTTCAGGCATTCCATTATTCCACACATACTCGCCTGTAATCCACAACACTCGATAATGTTGCATAAATGGCCAACATACCATAGAAATTGCAAATTTCACACGAAAAACTCAAATTCAAAATTCAGTAACACTCCAACAACATGGCTTGAATTTCAAATGAGAGTAGGCATTTCACAATATCTCATGTAAATGCCATGGAAAAATTCCAAAGATGCCTTTATGTAATTTAACCCACTACTGAATTCTTACTCAACTTACTCATACATAAGAGAGGAAAAAGACGAGGACATGATATCTCCACTGTCGGTCTAGAATGGAACTATTTCATCAAGAAGAAGAGCAGAAAACAATTAACATTAATATTAAATCTTCCCGCAAGTCAATATTTTGGATGGGAAAATTGTTTATATTAGCAATTACGTCTATTTGCCTAATTTGGATGAGATCCCACACAGGTAAAATATACACCTAAACAGTTGCCAGAATTAATTTTAGAAAAACACTACCAGCCAAATTAAAGACAAACAACCCAGCCAAGTAGCTGAAGTTGACACAAGTGTAAGTCATCACTTTATCGGGTATTCTAGGAAAATTTGGGTGGTGTTGCGGAGTTTTCGTTTTCGCTGGAACACTTTCAAATTTCATTAACATTTTAAGTGGTTAACGGGAAGGTTGTTATTATCTAAATGGCACGTTTCAGAGCAATATTTTTCGCCATAATTTGGCAACTTTTCATAGATGTGAGCAAAGGTAACGATGGTGGTTACCTCAGCTATGGTCCTGACATTAAGCCAACGACAGGTATGAACCAATGTTCATCTTTCGTGAACTACATGACAATGTTATAAATTAAAGGTTCCGTTTGGCCAAAACCCATGTGGCAAGATGATAGCGGTCGTTTTTTCTCAGTGAATCCCAAAAGATTCCAGTTGGTGGTAAGTCTGTTGACAAAATGCACATTAACATTTGTACTCCGTCCTTTGTTTTCGTTGTAGGCTGTCAACAAAAATTGTCCCCTGATGCAAGAAGCCATGGACCGCTACAAAGAAATTATAAGCAAGTCAAGTCAAGGTTATGTCAAGGCGCCACAGACTGCAGTAATTCGCAATATCCCAAAACTCAGTGTCAACTTGACAAAGGCCTGTGAGATATTACCCCATTTAAATATGGATGAGTCATGTGAGTGAATCCTCCAATGGCATTCGCCATTCCAATTGAAATGTATTGTTCATTTCATTTAGATTATGTTTGGGGTGATGGACGAGTGATTGCCAATTCAGTTTGGGGTATTCTAAGAGGCCTAGAGACATTGTCTCAACTATTGGTTCCAATGCCCAATGGCATGGTAAGATGGTTTTAAGAAATTTTTATAAACAGATGAAAATTAACTCTTGCTCCATGTCCGCAGTTGCGCATACCGGAGACAGAGATCTATGACGAACCACGTTTCAAATATCGAGGGTTGATGCTGGATTCTGCTCGCCATTTTATCAGCAAAACTAAAATACTAAGTCTGCTAGAGGGTATGGCCTATAATAAATTAAATGTTTTCCATTGGCATTTAACGGATGATTCGGCTTTTACTTTTAATTCCGTCACATATCCTGAGCTCTCTCAGAAGGGTGCCTATCGTCCAGAGATGACCTACTCCACTGCCGATGTAAAGGAAATTGTTGAATTTGCTCGTAAAAGAGGAATTCGTGTTATACCAGAATTCGATACTCCAGGTATGTAGTGCAGTATATATGGTAGCATCTGTATAGGTTAAAAGAAGAAGGTGTCAATATTTTGGATGGACACGTCTAATATCGCTCATAAGTTGAACAATTATAGTATAGGTTAAAGACCTAGATGGTAAAGTGTTCATTGTCCAGTTTTCGAAGCAATTTGGACATATAGCTAATTTGAATATCCAGTTGGTATCAAGCAATTGTTGGCTTTATTTCCCGCTATAGGAAGATGTACTTCGCTATTTTGTATACATAGTAGTGTTGTAAATTTTGATTACTTTTGACTACTCATTACTTTTGAATTGAGTACTCGTTACTATTCGTTACTTTTATAAAAAAATAAAAAAATACCTTGAGGGTAATTTTTAATATGTCCTTCTTTTTTAAATTTTAAAACAGTTTAGAAAACCTGATTACATTCTCCAGTTTTATTTTTTAGCGCCAACATTTTTCGTCAGATATTAATGGAAAACTTTTTAAATCCATCCTTCTCTATCACTGACAGTGGATACAAATATTTTGCGATCATTTTTACCATGATGTCCAATGTTGAATTTTCCAAGGGTTTTTGAATAAGCTTCTATGAAAATGATAGGCTTGAACCAGCTGAAATCAACGACGTTATTATTCATACTATTCGCATGAGACGTTGTCTTCAATCAACAGTTGGATGAATGGTATTCATGTGATTCTTCCAATACGATTTTTTTTAATGCAAACCTTTTAAGGAATCAGATACATTTTTTATTTTCATATTTTTTTGAGGTAAATCAATGTTTTTCTTCCTTTTCGTGTCATTTTAATGGATAAAACGATTTTCCAAAACTTGAGAAGTCGAGAATTTTGCTTCCAATCCGCCAACTTGCTTACCGTCAAAAGAGAACTAATTGGTATTGAAGATATTGAGTACTCATTTATTAGTTAAGAGTACGTAATAAATTAGTCAGTAACGAGTACTTCTAATCAAATACTAGTTACTTTCCCAACACTAGTACTTAGGACCCTATATAAAATAGCAACGTTTGGCGTTTTTAAATGTGGAACTATCAATTATAACTTCTTACTTCACACAAAAAAATGTCACGAAAATTTTTCCAATTAAAATTTTAATTGAGTTTTAAAAAATATTCAATTAAAAATTTAATTGATTCAACAAATTTTTTAATTGAAACAAAAATCAATCACAAAAATAATAGTATCAATTAATTTTTTAATTGGATCAATTAACTTTTTAATTGACCTTCAATTAATTTTTTAATTGATACTATCATTTCTGTGATTGAAGACATTTCAATTAAAAATTAATTGGATCAATTAATTTCGTGATTGAATCAGAAAAAAAAAATTTTTTGTGTGTTTTAATCAAGTGTTTGACATGCAATAAAAATTCCACCACCTATGGAGGAGTATCTGTAGTGCATTATATGGGGTGATATTACATATTTTACACTTCCGCTTCCAACAAACAGGACACACTGCTTCTTGGGGTGCATCCCATCCGGAGATCATGACCCAATGCACTGGAGAATACGAAGGTCAATTGGGTCCATTTAATCCAACTAAAGATGCAACCTTTAAATTTCTGTATAAATTCTTCAGGTAAGCCCCTCCTCAATACTTCTTACAATGATTTTTGTTTCATATATGAAATTTACAGCGAAATCCGAAAACTTTTCCCCGATCAATATCTGCACTTGGGCGTAGATGAAGTTAACCCGTCATGTTGGGAGGGTAACTCGCAAATACAGAAATATTTGTCTTCTAAGAAGATGGACAATGGCGATTTGCCCTATTTATATCTGGAAAGGTTTACCTCAAATATTACAACACTCGGATGGAAGCAGATGGTGTGGCAAGAGGTAAGTGGGTAATATGAAAAAATATTACGAAAATATCAAATGTAAAAAAAAATTAAGTCGTATAAATTTATATCGCAGATGATCTAAGCACTGCAGCCCCCAAAGTTTTGGGAGTATTTCATCTGAGTAAAATTTACAAAATATTTTTCTGTTACAGGCTATGACTGAATATTCATGGATGGAATGGCCAACTGGAACAATTGGTCAAGTTTGGTTTGATTATGAAACCAAAGCTAAAGATTTAACTGGCCGTAATATCGATATAATACGTAGTCAAGATTGGTATTTGTATGTTCTATCGACTGGAGGAGATTGGGAGAAATTTTATGAAGTTGAACCCACAGATTTCGAGGGAACTGATGCCCAAAAGAAACATGTCATTGGAGGTGAAGCTTGCCTGTGGACTGAGTTCATTAATGAGTACAATGTCTTACCCACCACATTCCCAAGAGTTAGTGCCGTGGCTGAAAGGCTCTGGTCAGAAAAGGACCACCGAGATACGGGCGAAGCCACTAGACGCATAGAAGAGCATAATTGTCGAATGATATATCGTGGTATTGAAGCAAGACCCGCCAATAGTTATGGTCTTTGTTAATGGTATATATTCAACATGGCATTTCCTTCGTAGTATTTGCAATTGTAAGCTTATAGTTGGCATTATTACTTTAATAAAAGGTCGAGTTTCCTGCTCTCCGCACATCCATGTTGTCTAGGCCTTAAAGAACCCCCCATAAGAAATGTCTATGACTTACGTGTTAATGTTATAACCGCCGGTTTGGGCCGTGTTGATGAACCGTTCGATGTTTGTTGCGTTTTTGGTGGTGGTCCCAAATCCGTTGGCGATATACTCAAATTACGTACATCGCGTTTTTTGGCTGCTCCTGCAAGAGAAGAATAAAACAAAGAAGGGGATATTAGAAAAATTTCAATTGCCTTGTCTGCTCTCCAAAGTGATGCGGAAGCACGCATTGCGTATTATCTGCATTCCTTCTAAACTTCTACTTAAATTATAAATAAGGGCATAATTTCATAAAACATTATGTTGGAAACGTGACCATTTTCATATTTACACCATTGCACAGAATTGTGCTGGAGACTGGCTGTGGAGGATAAACCAACATCTCCAAGGCAAGAGACAACTTAACATATATTTGATTACTTAGGAAATGGAAAGTGAAAATATTGTGTGTATTAGTTTATGGCAAACGTTGGGTTAATTCAACATTTTGCGATAATATCAAAAAAATGATTCATATATTTTGTTCCCACTAGCACTCAATGGTAAAATTAAAATGCGGAGGATTGCTAAGCATTTCTGTTCATAACACTCAAAAAACGGTGAACTCACATGAAAACCGAATTAACTTTCGTTTAGTTCATGGAAATTGTTATTAGTTAGAATTCCCCCGATATGAGAAATTTTCATTCAACTTAATAATTTGTTGTACACCTTAGTTAAATAAACAACAAACAAGAAAAAAAAGTATACATAAATGGAGGATAACAATTTACTAAATTCGTGTTTTCCACAAGAGTTCTAATTTCTTAAAATTTGTAAATGTTACCAAAAATGCGTCCATCATGAACTTCGTATGGCTTTAAGGACATTTTTCCAATTTTTAACTCAAATTTTCACTTCAAGAAACGATTTTTTTTAACTTATTACTTATTTTTGTCATATCGCCTTTTGTAGTATAGTTTAGTTATAAATCTAAAAAACGATCCTACATTTTCCTTCCTGGTGGGTTCACTTTTTTTGAGTGAATCAGCTTTAACACAATTTACATATTGATTTTCCGTGCTCCCAAAAGGATAACAGAAGTGGATGTATTTTGTTGATATGAGGTTTTTTGAGACATTCTAATCAGCTCATCTTCAGAAAAAGGCCTACTTTAGAGTAATCAAGTATTCTTTGACATTTAAATTTTGCTCAGGAGGCATTCTGCTTGAATATCTTCGCCTCCTGACAAA